>NC_137422.1:29266463-29867713 GCF_964374335.1 Astatotilapia calliptera | reverse complement strand
ATACCCTCACAGGATAATATTTATGCTCTGTTTCCTGGTCTAAAATGCTCCGCTTTTAATTTGTCAAAATTTAATTTTTTATCGATGTAGTTAGATGACAGGTACTGAATCATTTGTTAGACGGTTTCATTTTCTGTCTAAGGTTTAGTGGGGCATGATCACTGATGATTAATTTGTTTTTGTTTTTTTACATTTCATAATCATGTGTTAAAATTATGAAATTACGTGTTAAAAAGAAAATTCACAGACTAGAGGGGGGAAAAAAACTTATACAGGCCAATTCCTTGTGAAATGGACAGTGTAATCAAAGACTGCCTCAACTAAAACCAATCATTAAAATGTTTTTATTCATGTAGATTTTAATGTTTGTTTAGTGTTGGAGCCCATCTGTCTGTTACCCCTTTTGACAAATAGAAAAGTTTGTGAGTGAAGAAGAAAAATTGTCAAAGACTAGATAAATAAATGCAATAGACATAATTATTATCATTAAACCATTGTTAATATTGACTACAGACAGATGTCTGTATACACGTGTGGTGAATGATGTTTGTGTAATCATACCATTTGTGATAACAGAAACAGAAGAAAAAATATGGCATAAAAATGAACAGAAGACCAAAACCGAGATAATTAAACAAAAAGGGACACTATAGCGCTTTAGATCTCAAGCCATTTCAGTCTATGTTAGTTTAGAAGCCGGAGAAAACTGCTAAGGAGTGGGGAGATGCAGCAAATGATTGGTAAAATACTCTGTGAGTAAAAAGGAAGCGATTCAGATTTGGGTTGGGGAACTAGAAAAGCAATTGGGTCACATTTTTGTTACAGTAGAGTTTTCATCAATTATATCTTTTATGTGATTTATATAGGTTCTTTGATGCCAAGGCTGTCTGCCTTGGCATATTGTATATGTTCATTACGTTTATAATGTCCAAACTTGGTGACATTCAGTGTAGGATGTTATGTTACTTTTTTTATTTTTTTATTTCCAGTTTACACAGTGAGATGTGATGCTACTGACAGGGGGCGGGGGGAGGGGGGGGTTGTAGTTCTAGTCTCGTCACCATGAAATTCATCTGTTCTACGTTCCTGTATGCTGGAAACGACCAGGGTGTCCCTATTGCTGCTTGTTTTCAAGTCCAGAATATAGTTTCTTTCATTTTACTTTCAGCTATGATAATGTTCAGTTGGGTGGTGAGAGTAAAGGTTTGTAGTGTATTATTATCATCTTTGACCAGTGCTTCTTTCTGGCCCTAGTTAAACTCCAGACTATCACTTTATGCTTGAAACACATTATGCAGGATTTCTATTAAAGAGTCGGTTTAAAATCCAGATAGTGTTGGTTCTATGGATAAGAGCAAAATCTGAATCTGGTAAAGATTCAGGAGTGTTTAGCAATTTATGTCAGAGTCTTTTTAGAGGTTTGTGAACCAGCCCTGGTTTTCTTTTCTTGTGTTTGTTGTTAATGGTAGAAGAAGTGACTGATTAATTTGTCCAACTCATAGTTCCAAAGGTAGTGCGAAGTCTGAGATTTTTGAATATATTTACAGTGCAATGTTGAGTCTTGTGTCAATCTCACAAGTGTGGCATTCATGGACACATCACACAGTCTTCACCTGCACCAGAACAGCACACATTCAGCTGCAATGGGACTTATGTATGTTGATATCTGTTTGTGTGTGTGAGTGTATGCATGCTCTTTTGTTGCAGCACTAAGCATGTACTTTTACATTAATGACCAAAAAAAAGTTCTTACTGGCATGTATTTTTTGGAGGTTGATATGCTTCTCCAGTTCCCGCCGCAATGTTACTTCAGCGCCATACTTTCCCACCGTCCCATCATCCACAAGGAGGAAATGGGAATGCAGGCTGTTGAGAACGTTTAGTTTGCTGAGAGGATTCAGTAGTGTCTGATATGGAGCAATAATCTGCAGTGTGGAAAAGAGCAGCCATTAACAGCAAGAAAAGTAAAGGAAAAAAAGGAGACTATACACACATATATACATATATCTTTATATGCACACATAAATTACAACTTCTGTGGCGCATTAACATTCAGGTTAGTCACAATAAGCTGCATCTTACGTCTCTGCCGATGAGATCGTTCCTGTTTTCAATCACTCCCCAGGGTGCAATCCCGATAGTGCAAATTTTCTTTGATGATCTTGAACAGTGTTCTTTGAGAGCATCTCCCACATGTTTTGCTACACCTTCAGAAACAAATAAAAAAAGTAAGCTTTTATTCTTTCTTTAAAAAAGGTTTCCACTGCTAAATATTCCTTATTATTATTAGAAATAAAACTGTCCACCCAAGTCACATATCTCAGCATAATCTTTCACCTTTAAAAATGCATTTTATAGATATATTTAATCAATGTTGTGAAAAGAAATGGACAACCTCCATCTGACTTTCAGACACTAAAAACATTGGATGGGTTAAACTATAATACATCATATCAGCAGATTTATGAAAGATGCCTAAAGGATGCTCAAAATCTACCTACTAACAGTCTATATTTAAAGTAACCTCGACAATAAGGTTGGGTGATATGTAAAATGTTTCCAACCGACATTCATCAGGCCAATAAATGACAATAGGCGATATATTCACCTGACTTTTTCGTGACATTTTGATGGGCAGAACTTATTTGCGCGTTAAGAACATAGAAGAAGTCCAAACATGGAGGGCTTAGTTGCAGCTGAATGAGTTTTAGTAGATATTTCACTTCTTTATTTTAGATTTTAACTTTTAACATTTGAAGATCCGCCACACTTTTCAGTCACACTTCCTTAGTTTTTCTGATGTTAGTTTGTCATGCTTTAATGATATGTGAACATCTTTTGTACATGTTTTCATATGATATTTAACATCAGTTTGTTTTAAATGTTTTTCTTCTTCACTGTCTGTCTGTATAATAATTAATGTTGCTAATGCACGATGTAAGGTGCTGCACAGTAAAGCAGCATGATTCATTATTGATGAATGTGATAAGCGGTTTTAAAATGCGTTTGTTACTAATTTTGGTCATTTTCTATTAAACAGTTCTCAAATTTAACTAAACACTTCAGTGTTTCTTAGCTTTAGACTAGTTGTGGATTGCTGTGCTTTTCCATAGAGGCATGCTTTTACTTCACTGCCAGTGTATTTGGGATCATTCTGAAAAACCAAAGCCGTTGCCAATCAGATGCTTTCCAGATGTTATTGCATAGTGAATCAAAATCTGACTACTTTTCTGGGTTCATCATTCCATCAATTTTTACAAGATCTCCAACACTGAAATGCAGCCCAAAACCTCCTATGTTTTACAGACAGCTGTAGACATTCACGGTTGTGCCTCTCTCATGCCTTCCTCTATGTATAATCATCACAATTTAAACCAAACATTTCTAATTCAGCACTCTATAAGGCCTGTTGCCACTGATTTTCAGTTTGCATACCTTAGCCAGTTCTCTCTGTTTCCACTCCTTTAAAAATGGCTTCTCGACAGCCACCCTTCCAACTGAGAAAAACTCCAGCGAAGCTTCAGTGAACAGTAGATGGCTCAACTGAAAGGCTGGATGAATTTTCTATTTCTTAAAAGACTGTTGATCTGCTACAGGAGATTCTTTTTTAAGACCTGCTACTTCTTTTGTCCTCCATTTGTCCAATCTTCTCAATTTTTTTTAAGGTCCCTGCACACAATGTCAAGACATGCTAAGGTTTGGGCTAACATTTCTTTGAGAACTACCTTGTTGGTGCAAGAATACAATTCTATGCCCATCAAACTGTTATCTTTGCCCTTTTTCATAGATTCACCTAAAGAAATAAGAGAAAATTAAGCGTTTTAAAAAGCCTAAACCTACAATTTAGATTTGTATGGTTAATATTAGTTCTTTGCTAATTTGTCTGTTGTGTGCAGACACAACACTGGTCCATCACCTTTTTTAATACTTGAATGATTCATAGGTCAGATTTAATTGGCTTAACAAATCTGTTTGGGGTTGTGTGAGAAAGGCCAACTGGCATAAAAATCTGCCAAATCATAAATGCAGAGCTACCCGTTGTGGCGACCCCATGGAAATAGGGGAGCAGCAGATGTAGTTTTATTAAGTGATAAATCTACCATTAGTTTATGTTTTTCAATTTTCTCTCATTCTTAGACAAAATAACAGCCCATGTTCCTCTCTTGTTCTCTGTTCATTAAAGTACATGCATTGCTGTCAGGTAGCAGAGTCCAAATAAATAAAAATAAGTCCAAATAAAAGAAACAGGAAAAAAAAAAACCCAGAGTGTTAATGACCAAAATGCCACTGATGGGACCAGCTCACAACAAGTACATTAGCCCTGGAGTTGTTTGTGAACCACAATCCTCACTTGTTGGATCCTATAAATTCAGCAGTAATTTGTGAGCCGGGAGACCATCCCAACTGGCCAAAGTACCAGAGATGGATTAAAAGTAATCACCGGTCTGAGTAATTGACCCTGTGAGTAATGATTTAAACACTATGATCAGACCACAACATCTTAACGCCATACTGTGGCTGCAAACACACATCAGCCTCGACTCACAACCAAATGACACGGTTAGAGAACTTCTGCTACATCAGCGAATCACCATTAACGGGCTGTTTATTTGTGTAGGATTGCATGGCTAAGAGTCTTCCAAAGAAAAATGCCTTTTAAGAATTTGTTAATATATAGAAATTATAATTATTATCATTAGAATTAAAAATTAATAATAATAATAATAATAATAATAATAAGAAAGCATGTTTATTCAGATATATTAATAAGTGTATTTTTCATTATACCAAGAATCCGCTGACTCAACAAGGAAATTTTACATTTAATTAGGTTTGTTGTAATGACCAATTTCTCCTACGCGAGAATAGTACAGGTAACTGTCGAGTGAATTCACACCAAGTAATGTCATATATCCTGCCTCTTTCATGCTCCACCCAGGGATCACCCTTCCCCAAACCAAAGCAGAGTATTTCTAGTAGAAGACCATTTATTGTGTGCTATATGCGAAAAAGATAATCTTCCACCCAATCAAGCATAGTTGGCAATTCATTTGAAAACCAAAAGGATTTCAACAACAGATATCTTCCTATTGGTCAAACAATTGATGGGCGTTACCTTCATGAGAAGCTACATCAAATATGTTCCAGGACTGACAATCATTTTCTAGCAGCACCAAAAACAAACTACCCATGAAGTTCTGTCACCAGTTCGAACTTGCCAAACCTAATGGAGGCTGCTATGCTTTCAGCATTATGATCAACTTTTGGTTTTATTTCTAACACATTTTGTCTAATCGCGCAGCATTCAGTGATGGTTTCAGTGGTTCCATCCACCAGTAGCAAAACTAATGAAGCCTCTTGTCTCATTAAAACATAAAGATGATACCACAATGGTCAGTCACTGCTGAGAATATGAGGCCTATTAAGACTTATTCCTCAGAGTTCTTGTGCTGAGGGAATAAAGATCTATTTGTGAAAACCACATGAAAATGTTCATCCCGAGACTCTGATTTCAGTATAAAAACAAAGCTATAATGATTTAATATCCTTGAAGTGCAACTTGTTCAAAATGTATTGAGGCCAGTAACACTGAAAAGGTAGAGTCCACTCAGTGCACTGTGGCTGATAAAGTTAATCTACAGATAACGCAGTTTCTTCCCGCTGAGCACATGTTGGACAGGACTTCCTTTCCACAATGACTGAACAACCTGTTAAACATGAATCTGCAGCTTTTGTAAAAGAAGAGTTTGATCATTAACAGTCTGATTTATATAATTGTTCGGTTTCTTTTGGAGAAACAGATTTAAATATTTTTGAATATACATATAAATGTACATTGTGAGAATCTGGACATAAAAGTGTAGATTTCCAATATTTTCCCTAATTTCAACAAAAATAAAAAAAATGCCTTTCCTCATTTAAAAATCAATCTGAATTGCAAGACCTTTTAAAAAATGATACAACACGTAGAAGAACTTTGTCCTTTCCACAGTATTTCAAAAAGAACAATGTTTCTCTGATTATTTACCTGTGTTAACACCACCGGTGAGAATCCAGGCCCCGGTGGTGACAGCAGCTTTGATGAGGCCCTTGCCGATCACCTGCTTAATGCGGGGGTGCAGGTCAAAGTTCTGAACTCCTCCGTGGACAGAAATGAGGATCTTGGGAAGCTCCATGTGCCACTCCTTTAGCATCAGTCGTAAAATGCTGTCTGGCCTCGTGTCATGGGACAAGCGTACATACTGTCCACAGTTTCACAAACACAAGAAAAACATGTTAGCGTAACACACAACAAAGAAAGGATGGGTCATCACACACAATAAATTTGTGTTTGGATTGAAGAAACTTGCCTTTAAATATTATAGAGAGTGAAGTGCCACGGAAAAATAAGCTAAAATCAATTGAAATACACAATCTGCACTATTTATCAAACCGTTTTTGATCAAACTGTTTTGTTTTTTTATTTCATCAAGTCGAGCCTAAAGTTGTTTACCTATAAAACTCCAAGACCAAGGATATCTATGTAGAAGTCACCACACCTTAAATACAGTGATGGAACACCCGCCCCCCCAACACAGTTTCTATATTAATGTTAAATTAAAAAAAAAAAAAAAAAGTAAACATGAGACAGCAAAGGGGATTAGCCCCTCACCTTGGCTCTGTATGAGTGAGACCCTCCCTGGAAGTTGATGACACCATAGGCATCAGTGGGTCTGGCCTCTGTGTGTTTTTCCACTGACCACTCCTCCAGCTCGGGCATAGGCACATTGGAGCTCTCACCCAACTTCACATCTGAGTACTTGGTGGCCAAGCTGGCTGTGAAGCCAGCATGTTGGCGCACCAGCCGCCCACAGCAGCACCTTAAAAAAAAAAAAAAAGCCAAGATGAATTTTTCAAATGTTTGCCGTTTCAATTATTATTAGCCATGATACAATTTTGAAATAAAAAGAATAACAGGAAACCAGTAAAACAATTACAACAAGAGTTTTCAAAAGCAGAACAATAATCTAGAGAAACAAACAGTACAAGGAACAGGAATCCATGCCACACCTGATAAATATTCCTGAAGTGTTTTTCGGAAAACACTGCACTCTTCAACTGAATATTATGTTGAACTATGAATGTGAGCCTATTATTTTTTACATTATTTTCTATAAACACACATTGCGACAATGTTGGCACCTCAAAATAAACATTGCTGCGGTTTCAAATCATGCCAGCCAAGTATAAGTAGCCACTATAAATCAACAAGTTCAGGCTTTAGATTAGGTTTTTTTTTTCCCCCTAAGATTTCCTAACATCTGTATGTGTACGAGACAACACTGTCATGTGAGGCACACAGCTCTGGCTGAGTACAGACGCCCTGTCCACCTGCAAAGCAAACCTCCTGTTTGCAATGGGCAGACAATCAAAAGCTGCACAAAAAGGCAGAGAAGCTAAAGCGGCACATCATCATTAACAAAAACTGTTTACATGTGCATAGGATCCCTTGTTCAAAATAACATCTTCCCCCAATAGGCCAGAAGATGAGATTATTAGTCATTTATTTATATATATTTTTTAAACAAGCCCCCCCCCCAAAAAAAATGCCAATTTAATTACAGAACGTACTCCAGCTAGATTATTAAGAATATAGGATAATTAATTTGTTTATATACAATTTATATTTTAAAAAAAAAGCTTCAGAAATAGCAGTAATGGAGAATAGTATTGGAGTGCATGCTGTGTTAGATATAGCAATTTATGTGTTAGTTTTCATTTTAACAACTTCTTAAATTAGTTGTGCTATGACTGTGCAAAACAAACCAGCGATGAATGGGAGCAGTTCAAACCCATTCCTTAAGATTATAATAACCTTTAATGTAGTACTTCTAGTGACATTTTAATCAGGAAAAAAAACCTACTCATTAGTGAGGGTTCATTTAACCTAATCTGTTAGTTGGTGGAAACACCGTCACAGGTCCAAAAATGACCCCAGGCCATTGGACCATTGATTTTGTCAAACCCTGCATTAATAGTAATGGCATTCAGGTGTACAAAGAATTCTCAGGTACTACTCAGCCGCCTGGGACATGTACTGTATATTTAGACTTAGTCAATCAGTGCAATATTGCATGTGTTTTTTGTCATCTGTATGTTTAAGACCCTTTTTGCAATAAAGTAAAGGTGCAGGTATTTGAAATGATTGTACAATTCATTGGACTATTGGACCTAGTTTTGCCTTGTTTTAGTGTTTTCTGGTTATAACTCTAGCACACAACCTTCACAATCTTTCAAAGCCTCTTAACATAGTGTGGCAGAAGCCAAGACAATGGAGACAGCTTTAAATAAATAAGAAGAGTAAAACAAATTCAGCAAAACAAATTGTCCTTTTCATTTACAAGATCGACCCCTGGAAGTACTAAGTCTGGCTCTGTCTACCTGTGACATAAAAAGAGAAGTAGGTACCCTTATTTCCTCTTTTGCAGCAATATGGGATATTGCTTATATGGGGGTATAGTGCAAATGTACTCGATATCATTACATAATCTTAAAATAAATATAAAATAAAACACATTCACTGAAATCCAGTTCTCATAACGGCTCTTTAAGCTGCTACTTAAAGAGGGTACAACATATTGGCCCCATTGCCGAAGTTTGCTACCTGGATGAGAATCTGGTTTTGTTTTTCAAAGCCATACCCTTACACATGTCATTCTTTATACTTTGTAATAACAACTTCATGACACTGATGTACCCCATTCTTTTTACAGCTGAAATCTTGATTATAATTTCTGTGTTATAATTCTAGCTCCACCAAAATCAATCAACTTGGGTTGATATTCTGTCTTTCTCCATTAAAATGAAACTTCCAAAAAAAAAAATAGGGGTCTCATTTCTTTGTAAGTGAGCAAACTTACTTAGCAGGGTATTAAATGTATTAATTATAATTAATTAATTGTAATTAGTAAATTAAAATTAATGAGCTGTATTTCATTCTCACAAAGCAGCTCTATAAGTAACAAGACAAGACAAAGTCATGCCCAGCTGACACAAAGTTATTGTTACTATCATTCATCATTTATTCATTACTATCAAGACTTGAACTTCCAGTTCATGGTCAAAGGTGTAGTAACTGGCACTTGCTTTGGGGCGCTAAGCTTAATCCATCTGGGAAACATGTGGGCAGAGTATAGCATTGCTTATGAACATCTCCTCATTCTGCCATACAAGTACAATGGCCACAGTGAACAAATCAGTCCTCCATTAAGGCAACTCGTTTAAAGTGACACTAAAAATAAGCTTGGGTTAGATTTTGGTCTCACCCGTTTCAAAATATTACACCCTTGTCACTAAAACACCATCTAGACGAACCCTGAAATTATTAACTGATGGACTAATGTTAGGATAAATTTAAATGGCTCTCACATTTCCTTTTCCGCAGGAGAATTTCTTATGCTTCAGCTCTTAAATCGCAGTATTATTGACCCACGAGACAAAAAAATAAATAAAAATACATATTATTCTTATAACTTAACTATTTGAGTTATCGGAAATTATGACCATTCCACTACAAAAAAAACCCACATCAGCTAATCTTATTGTGCTGATATATGCACACAGATCCTGACAGTTTCAGCTGTGTAAGGCCAGGATCATCTACTCATTATTGTGGGTATACGTTTTTGGGTTTGTTTGTTTTTTTGCATTTCCATGACTTATTGTATCTATAACATCAGTTAGCACTGCACTGTTCAGGACTTTGTGAGATAAGCAGATGCTGAGTTTATGTTGGAACGCAGTTGCCCATTTATTTAGACAGTGAGTTCAAAATAACTGCCTGGAGGGCTGCAGAGTGGCATGGCTTGGCTTCTAGAAACATTTTAATATTCTCCACAAGATGTGTGCCAAACATTGCCAGACAGGATTCACTGGCAGGGACAAAGGTGATCTAATTCACAGCCTCTTTACTTCTTTCTCCATTTCCATCATTTGTCTATCTCCCTCTCGTGTCAGCCAGATGTTGACACCGGTCTCCCTTAAAGCTTCTGCCTGGGTGTGTAACTGCAACAGTATTGTGGTACTTCCAACTCTGAGGCAGCAAGCTACTAAAACATATACACAACTGAAATACTGGACACACTTGGTAAAAGTGTGTCCAAGATATGAACCATCTACAGATCAATGATGACAGATTTTTCTAAAAACAAAAAAGCCTAATTGTTTATCATTATTGAGTCTGAGCTTTGTTTTCTGTCTTCCTCTACTAGCCTTAGGGGAGAATACGCATCCTAACACATAAAGCCTGGAATTTAATTGTTTCCTGGTAAAGGTTGTTGTTTAGTGGAATTTCAAAGGAATTGCAAAGAATTTACCTCTGGGGGTTATTCTGATGTAAAGCAGCTGGTTAGGCATGGATTCTGCCAGGCTAACCCTGTCAGATAACAGAGAATGAGTCGAACAACAAGCAAACAAATACTCACCTGACGAGCTGCTGGCAAATCTGGCATCCTGGAAGGCATCTGAAAGAAATGCCACAACAACTCAGTCAGTGCGAATATAAATAAAAACAGAATAGATAAATCTGAAGAGTATTTCCGACCATACACGACGGTTCTAAAACAAGACTAATGTGAGGGTTTGATTTCTCCAAGTCTGGAGGAAGTTCTCAGCAGAGAAAGTTCTTTAAGGACATTAAGGAAGGTTAACTGTCTCCTGGGCAGACAGCCCGGTTAAGTTGGCCTTTAACCAAGAGACAGTTATGAAACCTTCCAAAGGGACTCACTTTGATCACAGTCACATGCCACACTTTGACCTAATGTTAAATGAGCCTGTGTTCACTAACACCTCTGAATCATTTAGCAGAAGCCGCACATATAGCAGTTAACAGAGAATAACCAGTTTGCAAATAATTGATGTAAAAGAAAACACAGGAAAACGAGTCACCCATCATTATTGTGAGTTTACAAGAAGAAAGGAAGACATCCAAGGACTGTTTAACTGTAAATATAAGCTGCTGGTGGGAACATAATTTTTTTTTTTTTTTTTTTAAATCACCTTTTCCTTTCCCGTTTCTCTGAAAGTGGATGAGTATTTATAGCAACTACTGCCCCTTTAACAGAGCTGTTTGATGTTTGTCATGCACACAGTGTGGATAAGTGGCCTTCATGACACGCCAAGCCAAGAAGACGCCTGCATATAATTTCAACACTGCATTGTAAGATTCCAGTAAGTCTGCAGAAAAATACTGTGTCAAAAGACCTAGACAGACAGACAGACAGATAGCTATATATCTCTCTATCTACACACATAAAAGATTCCTAGTCCAATTCTCACTGTGAGGATGACATTTTATTACTTTCACACCGGTATAAAGCAGATACCTGAAGCTGGGGTATAAACATCATATCAGAGCTAACAGTGCTAATATTGCTTTTTTTTTTTTTGGGGGGGGGGGGAATCCCATCCCTAAGATTGAAAGAAGTCACGATCCACAGGTTCATCACTTGCTTAACCCCACACTTAAATCTGTAATTTTATTGACAGACGTAAACATTAAAACAGACTCATTTTGCCTCTGGAGAGTAGTCGTTATGGTTTGGGCCTTCTTTAACTCACACCATGCAATTACGCCGTTTCCATGGCTATCACCAGCAGACTCACTACAGTAGGTCTAAGCACATACCTGTGGGGGTCCTTTGACACTGGAAGTATGTACACACATTCCCTCTTGGTGAAAGTGCTTTCTATCCAGGATTTCTGGGACTGTGAACAAAAAGAAAGAGTTGTGAGCAGCGGCAGCTGAGGTCTCTCATGTTTAACGGACTCAAATGCAATTCAAGAAAAGTATACATAAAAGATACGTAAAGAAAAATTTAATGAGAATAAAAGCAAAGTATGTTTTAAGTTATTTATAACAATGTTAAATAATAAACTTCAAGACATCTTAAAAGGCTAAAAGGGATGTTGCACCCCTTAATACAGGATTTAGTCTATAACAATTTAAGGGGATTAGAAGGTTTAACACAGGAGAAAAATGAAACAGTCATATAAAATCATGACAAAAAGAGCTGACGAGGAACACCAGTTAGAGGCATCTACCAAACAGTATAAACAGCCTTCTAATTCTACAACAGCATTTTTCTCGTAACAAAGGTTTATGGTGAAGGAATTTTCATTTAATGCCTCGTGCCTTATTGTTCCCCTCCAGAGCAGCTCAGAGGAACCCAAGGGCGATTAGCACTATTAATCTCTTCAGCACAAAGAGGGGAACCTGCAAACACCTTCTCCAAAACATTTCAACAATTCCTTAAAATCTGACAAAAGTAGCAGAGCAACATTTTCTCCCGGAGGTCACGTTAAACATTTCTCAATATCAGCATGTTGTTTGATATAAACTAAACAGAATCATCTTAAATTCAGGATCCGAAGTTACATCCAACACAACAGGATTTAAATCTGCCTCCAGAAAATACTGAAAACATGTCAATAAGCATGTCATCCCACATCTTGACTAGTGACAATAAGCAACCAAGTTTGTACCTGGATGTCCTCCTCTTCATCTCTGTGTTTAAGGGCTTTGTACAGAAACATACCAGGGCTCCTTCACGCATCTCCTGGACAAACCACAACACCCACAGCCTCTCCCGAGTCCTGGGTCATCAGCAGCAACTCACTGTGCTGTTAGATCTGCACGCAATTTCCATACAGGTCTCAAAGTCTACAGCTGCACAGTTACCATACAGACCCAGCTCGAGTTAAACGCTGAGTGATCAGTGAGAGGTTGCAGCCTCCAAACTCCATCCACAGTTAATCTGTAAGAAGCCACTCAGGGGGCAGATGAATGTGTCTGAGACAAACTAGATATTATACTTAGGCTGGAGAGAAAGAAGTGAGGGAGGCAGGGGTGTGGGAGAGGATTAGTGGATGGGCAGAGACCTCAGTGATATATACCTAGTTGGCTACTGACAACACACCACCAACTGTGATTCATGCAGTACACACAAAACCTCTCCCAACAACTCAGGCACTACAATTAGTCTTTAAGAAACCTCCTTTACTTTGATACTCATTTACAGGAGAACAGCATAAAAAAATGCCAGGATTAAATAAAGGCAACTAAGTTTAAACAAAAAGGTCCCAACATGGATTAATACACCAACTTAACGAAGATCCTGAAAATTAATATGGGTACAAGGGGGTCCAAACATTATTGTTCAATTTCCACTTCTATGTCAATAAAATATAAAGTAACATTACCTTTACAAAGAGATTTATGTTTACACAAATGCCATTTATCATATTCAGCTGTTTTTTAACATATCAGAACTTTTTTTTTTTTTACTTTTTTTTTTAAAAATCAGTCCTAGCAGTTTGTGGGGATGGAGCATTCAGGTGTGTCTTAACATAATGCCAAGATGGAAAGACATCAGCAATGATCTTTAAAAAAAAAAAATCAATTATTACTGTCTATCAATCTGTAAAGGATTATAACGCAATTTCCAAACAATATCAAGTCCATAATTCTAGTGGAAAAAAAATCATGACAGCTGTTAATATTCCCAGCAGTTGAAATTCACCCAAAATGAGACAATGTTCAGAGAAACAGCACAAAAAAAACAAAAACAAAAAAACAAAAACAGCAACATCTCAGACTCTACAGGCCTCGGTTAGCATGACAAATGTTAAATGTCGTGGCAGTATAATTAGAAAAAGACTGAACAAGTTATAGGGTGTTGGGCAGGGTTGCCAGTAGAAACCTTCTCTCTAAAAAGAACATGGCAACACAGCTTAGGTTTGCAAAACTGCATGTGAACAAACCGCAAGACTCCCGTAACTGTCCGCTGGACAAGACCAAAGTAGTCATGTTTGGCTGTAACGCACGACAGCACATTTGGCAAAAACTAAACAAGGTATCAGCGTAAACACCTCATGCCAACTGTCAAGCATGGTGGTGGAGGGGTTAGAATTTGATTGTTTTGCAACCACTACAAGCTGCACCTGGGTAACTTGCAGTCATTGACCGTATTAACAAAATAGTCTCGAGTCAAATATGACAGCATCTGTTTAACATCTAAAGCTTGGCCCAAATTGGGACATGCCACAGGACGATGATCAAAGCACTCTAGCAAATCTACAGCAGAACGGTATAAGAGAAAAGAATAAAGTTGTTGTGATGGTCCAGTCAAAGTGCAGACCAAAACCTAATTGAAATACTGTGGCAGGGATATTAAGAGAGTTGTACAAAAACCTCAATGAACTGAAACAATATTGAAAAGAAGCGTGGCCCAAATGTTTCCACAATGATGTAAGAGCGATAAAGAGTGATAAAGTCTTAAAGCAAAGGCTTACTTCAACTAATTGCTTCAGTTAGGGGGGTTTTTTTGTTTATTTTTTTTTTAACACTGCTTTTTCCATTTTGGCTTCCTTTTTGTCGACTAATGATGTGGTATAATACTCTAGCTCCTGCACAGGGAGAAGAAAATGATACAATGGTCTACAGCTTTTGACAGTGGCAATATGAACGTTACTTTGAGTTACAATACACAAAAAGACAAAGTGCTGGTAAAATCCAAAGTGTGCAAAAGTCAGAAACTGTCCACCAATTCTAGCACAAGATCGGCTCTTGTGCTCAGTAGCAACAATAGTGGGGAAAATAGGTGATGTTTTGCTCCCGAGCAAGATAGTTACTCAACCACCATTATCAATAATAATGATAACAATAATAATGATGTTTGTTTGTGTGTAAGTGAGAGATCTTTTTTTCCAGATTTCTTTGAAATTGCCATTGAATTTAGTTTTCCAGTTTGTGTTCTTGTGTACCAATTGAAGCTTCTTCCTATTTGGAATTAAGATTTTAGTTTATTATGTATAAACACCTATGTTAAAATACAGTTGTACAATTTTACAGTACATTTCACATGTTCAACAGAAAATAAATATTTTACTGTATATGATTAAGAAAATTAAACTTATATCTTCACATGTGAGGAGTAAAAAGAGCCCTTTAAGCTTAAAGGAAATAACATATTTGATTTCTATCATGAGATACTTATATTGACTGATAAGAAAAAAATATACGATTTTTTTTCCATAGCCCTTCTTCGTCATCCTGCCCTACCCCTGGCAGCATGCTCAGACAGAGCCGGTTGGTTTTTTTTCCCCCTCTGTGGCTTTATTTTTAATAATTGCACAACAAAGGCAATCGAGATTACAAGTTCTACAGTTTTACAACTCTTCACACACACACGCGCACACACCTTGGATTACCAAGTCAGAGTTGGTGTGACTTCTGACGTTTCAAATAGAGATGGACCGATCCGATATTACGTATCGGTCCGATATTACGTATCGGTCCGATACTGACCTAAATTACTGGATCGGATATCGGAGAAAAATAAAAAATGTAATCCGATCCATTAAATATCACGAAAGTACCTCACAAAACTTGCAACATGCCGTAACTCACCTCAGAACGTCGGAGCAGTATGCATCACGTGATAGAGCGGCTGTGGCATGCAGGACCGGTCAGTGGTCTGGATAGCATTTGGAGCTTCGCTAGCAACCCGGCATTTCATCTCCGACAAAGTTATCCCCGGGAGAAGTAAAGCAAGTGTGTAAGTCCATCTCTAAATGTTTGTAAAGCATTCCTGCGTTAAGCTTAACAAACGATATATGGAGCGACTGCCTCTTCTCGCTGCTACTTCAATCATGAAACTGCTTAATGATCAGCTGATCAGCTTTTCTGTCGCGAGTCCGTCTCTCTTGTTTGTTTTTGGCCCACTTTGCACCAGAAAGAGGAAACCAGCGGCTGAACAACAGCAGCACGTTTAAGCTTGATCAGCTGTTGTTAGAATTTATTTAATATTACTTTCTACACCAGGATCCTTTTCTACGTAGCTGACGCTGGTAACTGTGCAGGGGCGGATCTAGCAAAGTTTAGCCAGGGCATTATAGGGCATTAACAGGGAAAGGGGGCACAAAGACATACTTTTCTTTCTTATTCTCATTTAAAATGTCGAGCTTTTAATAAATAATTATCTTACACCCAAAGTTTTAATTTGATGTAAAATGAATAGAAGTCAATTACTGTATATAGTGACTATTAAGTCTAATATATATACCCTAGTAAGCTATAGTACTTTTTCCTTTGGGAAGGTACCATCTGTGCAGTCTGCAATTTTGTTGAAGAAAGATGTTGAATCTATTTAATATTTCTTGAAAAATAATTGATTTCTGTGCATTTTTTTTCACACTGCATCAAATTAAGGTTCATTACGTTGATTAAGCATCATGAGGTGGAGCGTGAGGGGTGGTTCCCCATTTTTTATTTATTTATTTTTGTTGTTGCTGGGAGTTGGAACCCTATTAGTTAGGTTGCTTAATATTTACGCTAAGTACTCTTTCAAATACCAGAATAGGGAGGATGGTGTAGGTTGAAGTTTATTAGATTGATCAGTATTGCTGAAATATTTTTTTTTGCATACAGGTTTAACAGAATAGCTTTAGTGTAGTTGTTGTTTTAAACTTGAGTATGAACTTATACAAAATGCAGCAAGATATTTAAAAAAAAAACAGTTTTGTTGATTAAAAACACTATATCGGATTCATATCGGTATCGGCAGATATCCAAATTTATGATATCGGTATCGGTATCGGACATAAAAAAGTGGTATCGTGCCATCTCTAGTTTCAAACACACCATGTGGTTTTTGTCATAATCAAGCGACACTACCTGAAATGAAGTGACGGCACAGATTTGCTGCCTAAAAAAATACAACCTGCATACTACTGAGATAAAGGGTCTTAAATCAAAGAAGAATCAAAGAAAAGCTGCTTAACAGACCAAAACTTTGAATTTTGACCACTGAATTATTTTATTTATTTATTCTCAAATTTTATCCTGATTTCTGTAAGAAAACCTTTGAGGGTTTGTTTTTTTTTTTGGGGGGGGGGGGGGGGGGGGTGGAATTTATTATCTCAGTAGTGGGATTATTACCTTCACTGTTAGTATGGATACAGGTTTTAGTCAACTGTCTTCATGAAGCCTTTGCTAACCACAGAGTGTAGATCAACCCACAATTATCAAAACCACTTATTAAAGATGGTAAATAAAAAGTGGGTGCCACTTAATGGTTGGAATAATCCCCAAATTTAGACCTGCAGTTCTTAAGGTACGACCCAAACAGTTAAAAGATTTTAGAAAACAGATAAATACACATTATAACATCAGTAAGGCATAAAAGCTCGTGACAGAGCTGACCCCCTGATCTGTTTTCAGTCTTTTTTGCTAAGCCACCTGGCTCTGGGCTCCATCTTTATATTTAACACACAGACACACAAGAGCAGCATTAGTCATCACATCAAACACAGAAGGTAACCACAAAATCTTGGACTTCTTTTAATTAAGGTAATTCTGACTTTTTGCCAAACTACATGTACAAATCTTGCTTACTTGCATAGTCACCACCCAAAGGCCCATGCTGAGCCAGGAAAAACCATGTTTAGCACTGGTTTAGAGCATGCAATTACAGGCAGTCATGGGAGGCTAAACCACTGTATCCAATGACGTTAAATAGTAGGTTTGATATTTGGTGAGCCAATTAGAAAAATAGTATTGTTAGTGCTTGAAGCAGTCTATCCACGTGATAACACTTCAGATTTGTCATTTTAAAAAGGAAGAATATGTTGGCTATCACAACATGCTGGCCATGATAACAATGGCACTGGTCTACAAGAAAGCAGGAAAACATAGCACAACATAAAAACACCCCAGCAAAGAAGCATGAATTATGTAGTTATTTACTGCAATGGCTTTGCATCCTTCCCCCACTGTCCACCAATTTTTCAAAAGACTGTATTTAAATGATGGAAGGACTATCATGCCACCCATTGGGTATAATTAACTCCCACAGTCCTCCTCCTGTCGCCATCTTTATGTTTTGATACTGGATGCTCGCAGTAGCAATTCGGCAGTAACGAGGCAGACCTGCTCCAAGGTGAACTCTGCTTTGTTGTCCTTTTTAGCTCTAACTGGTAACAAAATTTGTAAAATGAAACTAGTGACTGACACCATACAATTATCAGGTAAGAGTTTATTTAGGGAATGGAAGAAAGATAACACCGTCTTTTCCTCAGAATTCTTCACAATATTCGTGCTGCTATAGGAGTCACCCCCTGCAGGCATTTACAAGAATGCAGGTTTAAGACGCTTCTGCACTGGCTTCATTTTTTAGACCCGGGAGCTTTGCCTGTCTACGTATTCATATACAGTTAAAACACACTTTACCCCCTTTGAGTCATTTGTTCTTCACCACAAGATGGTTAGCTTTCGGTTTTTCCTCAAGTGATGAGCACCAGCAAAAGTAGTGACTATTGTCTAATATCTGCCAGCAATGCAGCAATAACGCATCATAAGAGGACACACAACCATATACTGGCAGTTGCAATATCTTTACAGTTACACTAAGCAGAGAGAAAAGATAAGCACAGTTCTTTACTACAATAAGGAGTCGATATGACTGCCGCCTCATAGCTGAAACTGTCAAACACCAACTGCGCAAAACAAGACCAGCTCATGTGTTGATTGGCTCTCCAGGAGCAGGACAGCCACCTTTCGCCTATAAATTTTTATTCAGTAACACGTGTCTTTTTAATGTCTCTGGTTTTAATGTAGCTGATAGGGCTGCTCGATTATGGCAAAAATGATAATCACGATTATTTTCACTGAAATTGAGATCACCATTATTTGACGATATTTATTTAACCCTTTAAGATCTACCATAGAACCAAGTCCGCCAGAGCTGCTTTTTTTTTTTTTTTTTTTACATGCTGTAGTGCCATTTGTGGGAGCATTTTAAGTTGCTATACATCAATACAACTGTTATAGCCCATATTTTAAAAATGTGTATGTATTAAGTCCATAGTAACTACATTAATTGCAAAAAAGTGCAATAAACTACAAAAAAATTGAAAATCATTTTTGTTTTGTTACATATATTTCTACTTGGAGAAATTTAAGAGGTTTATCCCTCAAAACTTTAAATACAAAAAAGTTGCAAAAAATAGTTTACAACAACAGGAAATTTATTTTGAGTGTCTTCATAGTTTTATTTTTGGAGATACAGCAATTTTTATATACTGCAGGAAAAACAAAAAAACAATCCTATGATGCAAATTTGCAAAGAATGTGCATGTGCATCAAAATAAACTATTTCCAGCTGTGCAATTCGAGTACTAAGGCCTACAAGTAAAAAACTAGATTTTCCGCGAAAATGACGTCACTTGCGATAGTTCGTGTTGACGTCTTTTTCAATGTGGGAAGTGTTAAGAACAGCTGATCGGATCGGCAAAGCGTGTTTCTGGAATATTATGTTTTTGTTCCTGCAAGCACTTTTTATGCAATTTTTGCAAAGCTATATGTGGAAGGAAACCGTGACCTAGGACAAGCTGATGGCATAAGATGTAAATACAACTCCTCTGGTTTCATATGGAAAAAAATTTATTGTGCTAGCTTAGCGGTTCAGGTTCTACAGGGATTTAAAAATAGTTATACAAAACGAGCATGCTGCTCTGACCGGCTTTAAAGGGTTAACAATAACAATGTATTGAATAATGACTTTAAAAAAATAATATAAAATAGTGTGCAAATACAGATAACAGTGCAAATGTTCGCAATATAAGAAATAAATGAAAAATGTAAACTTTGCAGTGTTGCTCTGTGGTGCAGCTACGACACCATAGCAAAGTTTACACACTGTGTCTACTTGATCCACATCTGACTCCGCGAACCCATAATGTTTCCACACCACTGAAGTTTTTTTTTTTTTTTTTACCTCTCTTTTCAACCAACGGCAGTCCACTCCTCTCCAAATAACTTCTGCTTAGCTCTCCGAGCTTCCCTCGGGTCCTCTTAATTGTTGTGACGCGTGTTCGAAATGCAGAGCAGTGCGCTTGATTTGCCACACGGAGCAGCGCGAGAGTAAAGCATGAGGGAGGGGCTAATAATCGGCTCAGTCATTTTTAATGATCGTTGAAAGCCCAGATCGTAATCGTGATTAAAATTCGATTAATTGAGCAGCCCTAGTAGCTGATGTCAATACTTTTTTCCATTTTTTTGCTACTATTATTGGCCTAATCCCCTCCAAACACATTTATTTAAAAAATAATAATAATCAATGAAGGAACAATTTTGTAAACACCTTCATGATAACACTGCTTCATGTATTAATGGCTTCTACTCCTATACCAGTACTGATGGGAGTTTCCACACCCATCAGTTGATGGGTTTGTGCACATCCACTAGAATAAATGGCTTCAGGGCTTTGATGACATCAGAGTTGGCACATGTACACGCAACATTAGTGAGCCTTGAACATGTCCCAGCCTAGTTGGGATTGAACAAAACTGATGATGTGATGCAAAAACAGAATGCCATCTAATAATCAGTATATCTGGATTACCTTATTTTAATAACAGCATTTACTATAATTGTAATCATTTAAATTAAAGACATATTTATTGCATGGTGCCACATTTCCCCATATTTACTGAAACTTTTCCACATGGTTTACAGATTATGGTTTACATTTCACAAACTTTGCTGCGTGATTTCATCTTCACCTTCTACCTGCACAGCAGGTCATTTGCTCTTTACTGCCCACTGGTTAACAGAATCGCTCATCTAATCAGTGCTCAACATCCAATTCAGTCTCGCTATCTGCTGAACTAGTAACAAATGTGAGACACACCTGAGGAATAAACAGAGGTCTCTTTCTGTGATGTGGAGGAATGCATTGAAACCGTTGTCTTTTTGATCCAATACAATCTAACAAAGGGTTAATAAGGCAGATAAAAGCAAGACTGCTAACCTGTAACCATGGTACCTGAAAATGTCAGGCAACAAAAGACTTGAGCGTCACAGACGCTGCCAAAAAACACACACCAACTCTTACTCTCCCACTTCCTCGCTCCCTCCCTCTTCCTCTCCGGCTTCTTTCTGAGCCCCGGGTTTTTATGACAACTCCGATCACGTGGAAAATTTGACCCAGCACCTTTCTATCCTGTTCAGCTCAGCAGTGTTAGATACTGTGAGTTTTGTTTATGGGCAGCTATGTGCAACTGGGGGAATTAATATGTTAATTTGGAGAGACACAAATTTGATTGTGCACTGTCACTTTATCTTCCATCTGTCACCCCTCAGCCAGAAACCTTGCCAGCTGAGCTCTTCCTCTCCCCTGCTCCTTTTTCCCAACAATGTTACAAGGCTGGCTGGTCAACCCATCATTCCTCTGGCCCTGAGTGACGCAATACAGGGTGAGATAACATCTGGCTTGGCAATTCTATTACCCATTAAAAAGAGTGGAAGCAACGAGGTCAGCACTTCAGTGCAAGAGCTGTTCTCAGAACAAACAGAAAGACCTAGATTAATTATTGCCATTTTATTTTCTTCCATGTTTGATTTAAGAAGCTGTTACCAAATGTGCTGATAGAAATATAATTTCAAGAGCTTTCCCACCATTTGTAATAGACATAAATATGGTTCAGGATTTAAGCCAATTAAAAATGTTATTTTAGAGACTTAACCCAAAGATATGATTTTTTTCTTCCCTTAACAAGAACTACTACTGTGCCACAGATCTGCGACTCATCAGATCTAGGGCATCCTCCACGGTACAGTGAGCTTAGGCCTTCTCATGGAGATTTTTCTTTTGTCCGACTACTGATCTCTGAAGTGATTAACTCATAAGGTACACAACACAATCTTGAGACCTAATTATTAATTTAGATCATACTACATATGAAATGGACAATTGTAGGGACAGGACATTTAAAAATCTGAATTTTTTTTTTTTTAATATGTTTATTAAGATTTTTCATATAAAGAAAAAACAAAACAGACAACACAACAGTAAGGGCAACCCCCCCCCCCCCACACACACACACACACACACACACACACACACACACAAATAAGGCAAAAGATTACACTGCATCAGCAAAGATACTACTTCAACACTGGCAAGAAACAAAAATAAAACGCTAGGGTGGTAGACTGAATTATCAATCAAAGAGAACTTTGTTTGAATACATGATCTAAAAATGGCTGCCACACATTTAAAAAAAAAAAAAAAACTTACTAAGTTTGTCCTCTAATGTACACCTAATTCTCTCCATATGCAGTAGAGCAGTCACTAGCCCGTCTGGGCCTAAACTCTGCTGCAGGTCCATATATCAAATGATCACTGTGGCATTACTGAGAGTTAAAACACTGTCTTAAGTCTTTCATCTTTAATAAAATGATCAGCGTTCTGCTCTACCAGGTGTAACAACTGAGTTTAACATCCAGGCATCCATGAAAACGGAATTTTTGACATTTAACGGAGTTAGAAGTTAGCAGGAAGTTAGCTCGCTAGCTTCCATCTAAATACAATATAGCATGTCCTGACTGCGGGGTTTTGGAAACAAATTAAAACGTACAGCTCTCTTATCACTTCCAACATAAATGAAGACAGAAAACTAAACAGCAGTGATGTTTGTAGGGTTACTGAAGTTTGGCTAGCTGGTATATAGATTCTGATATAAAGATGTGCTACGTGACCGCTAGCGACACAGCTATGTTAGCATAATATAAACAAGCTAACTTTTTTTCCCCACTCGATAAAAGTTAACGTTGTGGAGGTAAGCATCAACAACACAGAGCTCTCAGTTCACACTCCTTTATTCGTCTCCAACATCAACTGCGCATATCGCGCCACAAAACACAGGAACACACTTCCTATACACTGGGTGTGAGTGGAGCCCTCTAGTGGTCCACCACAACGTGAGGGTTCTCAGTGGTCAGGAACAAATGTAATCGCATGGCAGGATGCTGTAAAAAAGGACCAAACTTCAGCCAGGAGAACTGAGATAATCCATCTACAATACGAGGTTAGTCATTCATATACTGCTGCATGGTCTGTGCTGTAGTTACATCGTAAGGTTTTAAAAACTGAGCTTAAATAAATGATTAGCGGTAATAAAAGCCGAGGGAGGTCAACGGTGATCACTGACTGTTTTAGGAGCTTTTTGAGGTTAAACAGAAGAAAATACAGGGAGTGCAGAATTATTAGGCAAATGAGTATTTTGTCCACATCATCCTCTTCATGCATGTTGTCTTACTCCAAGCTGTATAGGCTCGAAAGCCTACTACCAATTAAGCATATTAGGTGATGTGCATCTCTGTAATGAGAAGGGGTGTGGTCTAATGACATCAACACCCTATATCAGGTGTGCATAATTATTAGGCAACGTCCTTTCCTTTGGCAAAATGGGTCAAAAGGACTTGACAGGCTCAGAAAAGTCAAAAATAGTGAGATATCTTGCAGAGGGATGCAGCAGTCTCAAAATTGCAAAGCTTCTGAAGCGTGATCATCGAACAATCAAGCGTTTCATTCAAAATAGTCAACAGGGTCGCAAGAAGCGTGTGGAAAAACCAAGGCGCAAAATAACTGCCCATGAACTGAGAAAAGTCAAGCGTGCAGCTGCCAAGATGCCACTTGCCACCAGTTTGGCCATATTTCAGAGCTGCAACATCACTGGAGTGCCCAAAAGCACAAGGTGTGCAATACTCAGAGACATGGCCAAGGTAAGAAAGGCTGAAAGACGACCACCACTGAACAAGACACACAAGCTGAAACGTCAAGACTGGGCCAAGAAATATCTCAAGACTGGTTTTTCTAAGGTTTTATGGACTGATGAAATGAGAGTGAGTCTTGATGGGCCAGATGGATGGGCCCGTGGCTGGATTGGTAAAGGGCAGAGAGCTCCAGTCTGACTCAGACGCCAGCAAGGCGGAGGTGGAGTACTGGTTTGGGCTGGTATCATCAAAGATGAGCTTGTGGGGCCTTTTCGGGTTGAGGATGGAGTCAAGCTCAACTCCCAGTCCTACTGCCAGTTTCTGGAAGACACCTTCTTCAAGCAGTGGTACAGGAAGAAGTCTGCATCCTTCAAGAAAAACATGATTTTCATGCAGGACAATGCTCCATCACACGCGTCCAAGTACTCCACAGCGTGGCTGGCAAGAAAGGGTATAAAAGAAGAAAAACTAATGACATGGCCTCCTTGTTCACCTGATCTGAACCCCATTGAGAACCTGTGGTCCATCATCAAATGTGAGATTTATAAGGAGGGAAAACAGTACACCTCTCTGAACAGTGTCTGGGAGGCTGTGGTTGCTGCTGCACGCAATGTTGATGGTGAACAGATCAAAACACTGACAGAATCCATGGATGGCAGGCTTTTGAGTGCCCTTGCAAAGAAAGGTGGCTATATTGGTCGCTGATTTGTTTTTGTTTTGTTTTTGAATGTCAGAAATGTATATTTGTGAATGTGGAGATGTTATATTGGTTTCACTGGTAAAAATAAATAATTGAAATGGGTATATATTTGTTTTTTGTTAAGTTGCCTAATAATTATGCACAGTAATAGTCACCTGCACACACAGATATCCCCCTAAAATAGCTAAAACTAAAAACAAACTAAAAACTACTTCCAAAAACATTCAGCTTTGATATTAATGAGTTTTTTGGGTTCATTGAGAACATGGTTGTTGTTTAATAATGAAATTATTCCTCAAAAATACAACTTGCCTAATAATTCTGCACTCCCTGTACAAAGCATTAAACATGTTAACAACACAAAAGCCATATTAAATGCAGACTACTTTAGGCCCGGAAGTAGGATTCGTCACATCATCACTTAATAATCGGATTGTCTTAGCAATTACCATTCCAAACAAAATTGTCATTTGTGCAGCAGAGCTGAGATGTAAAAGGGAAGAGGAAGATCCAAACAATGCAGTTATCGAGTCCAGCTCTATTGTGCAGTTGTACATATCAGAAAAACATTTAAAGATGTCCAACCAATAGTTGTACAATTTGGGGCAAGTCCAAAATAAATGAGTAAGAGAGCCTTGTCCAAGTTTACCACGGACTAATCGACTAATAGAAGGAAAAATCTTGTGGAATTTAGTTTTTGAATAATGAAGTCTGTGAAGCACTTTGAATTAACTGATGCCTTGCATTTATAGAACAAGAATGGAATCCTACACAGACTCCTCTCCCACACCTCATCTCCAATTAGCATTATTATTTTTTGGGTGTGTTTTCTGTCCATTGTTACAGTGGCAGATTTTCACATTAAATACAGCCAGAGCAGGATAGGGCAGGATAATCCAGATCAGCAAAAAGTTACAACTTTGAGAGGTTCCCCCCCCCCCCGTCTCCTCTTGGCTCTGTATGACACCAACGAAAGCAGATATCCCCAATATGGCCTTGTCAGGTAGCCAATCAGAAGAAAGCTGGCTTAAAGGAAGAGGAGTAAAAACACAGTGGGTTCTGAGGTGCCCAGTGTAAATTATGGTTATTTTGAACTGTGAATTATGCAAAGCCACTCCAGTATATTTTAAAGAAAAATAAATCAAGGAGCATTTGGAAATGAGCATAACAGACCTCCTTTACAATCAAAAACAATAAAGAGGAACAAGAAGTTTGCTTTTATTTCATTTTATTTTTTTTATCTAGTTATTTTGAAATCTTTCTGGTATTAACTTCTTGATCTTTTAAGAGAGGACAGTGCTTATTGTCCTCTTTTCTTTACTTGATTCCATTTCAGTCTTTTTCCTGCAGTTACAACCATGGCAGTGTTAAAGTTGTCATACACAATGTGAGATAACATAGACGACACATAGATTTTATGGAGTACATCAATTTAATTATAGTCGGCTCTACTTGTACCTTAAAAGCAGCGCTGCTGATAAGCCTGCATCACTTTGTCAGCTTTTATTCCCAGCTCCAGCTGCAGCATCTGTGCTGCTGTGTAAGGCAACTACAGTCTACAATTTTAGCAATGTAACGCAAGACACGATGCGCAACACAGATCTAATAAATCTGGATACAATGTGTTATGTGTGAGTAGTGATAGGAATTGATAAGAATTTAGCAATTCCAATTCCATTATCGATATCACTTATCGATTCCCTTATCGGCTCCACTTTGAGATCCACCACCATCTCTAAGCAGCATATCAAAGACATTAAGTTTGTGCAAATCAATTACATACTGCGTGGTTAAACGCTTGTGCATGTTGGAGGTATTTCCGCTCTTTGTTGTGATTAGTGTTAGTGTCACTGCTTAAGTAAATATTACACAGAACATTTTTCTTAAAAGTAAAGCAGTACATTAATTACAGCCAGGAGAAAGACATTTGTTATAGTATTCGTAACATTGCTTTCATGTTACAATGTAAAATAATCTGAAACACTGTCTCACTTGGCTAGCTTACCGTTAGCATGATGTCTGTGCAGGTGTTTGCGAAGAGCTGAAGTTGTGTTAACCGTATAATGCAGCTGCTTCTGTCCTGGAGCAGACTACACTTTACCATCGTGCTCTCATTCTTTTGTGCAATAAAAATAAGAGAACTGTCCATATCCACACTGGAGACTGCTCCACTAGTTTCCTCCTCCAACACAGGAACTGATATCAACTGATCGACGTGAGTGTGCAAGAACCAATCAGGGAGATCAATAGGCAAGCAGAGTAACACTTCCAAGGAATTAGAGTACTGGGAACTGGATCTCTACAAGAACTAGTTCTTGATTCCCATCCTTAGGTGCAGTATGTGTGAGTAAAAGAGCATCGCACACTGAATCATATGCTACAACATATAACTGAAATTCCTCAAATATTGGTTTCCATTTTATAATCTCAATGGTGCAATCATGAGGTCATGCCATACAAACAAGGCTTCCAACATTTATTGGATTTCATTTATTTAATACATTTGTTGTAGCTGTCACATGGTGAGACGTCATCCCAAGTTTCTGACAATGAAAATTTCTTGCAGGCCATCTTTAGTTGTAGGATCATTACAAAAGCCATGGCTCTAAAACAGTGGTCTTATGTTACACAGTGAGAGTGGTTCAAAGATATCACGAGGATTAGCTAGAGCTGGGCGATATGAGAATTTTTCATATCACGATATGTTTTTTTCATTTCAGGCGATAACGATATCTATCACGATATAAGCCAAATAACTATATTTGTAAGATTTAAATGTGCCGTTGCTCACAAGTAAAATGTGAAATAATCAGCAGCTTATTTTGATTTAAATATTTATTTCCCATAATAAGTTCAACAGGGTAGATGTACTTAAGGAACATGAGACTTTTTCAGATAAATAAAGGCAAATATTGCAAACTACACAAAAGGCAGCCGCTAAAGCGTTTAAGTTTCAAAATAGAACAAACGAAACAGACTAAATTGTCAATTCCACTTAGAAACAAAATATTAATTCTAAAAATAAATCTTAGTTTGTTTTACAGAAGAACAGACAAAACTGACTAACTTTTGTCAATATCAAATAAACTGAGAACTAAAAGGAAATTCTCAATCTCTCCTTGTTGTATAGCTTAGCTTTTCAAACAGTTTTAACAGTTACTTTAGTCTGACAAAAGCCGAATGACGAATTAGCGCTTCCAGTCAGAGACTGAGGCTACGTCCACACGTACACGGGTATTTTTGAAAACGGAGATTTTCCGTTTTCGTTTTAAAAAATAATCCCGTCCACACATAAAGGCAGAAATGAAGGAAAACGCTGCTATGAACATGCCAAAGCAGCAGGTGGCGCTAGATTCCTAACCGTGCAGAAATATTGGCCAATCAGAAGTCTAGAAGCCTCGGTGGGAAAAAGTAAACAAAGCTGGGGCATAGAAGCAGAACCGAGTCGTATGTGTGGAGGGACAGTAACTGTGTGTATATGTAAGCATTTAAACACTGCTGAGAGTAGAATTAACAGTAACAGTATTGTAGAAATTCATTTCACCGAAACAATAACGTGGCGCACAGTGTGACGCATGCACCAGTTTATTGTATTTGTCAGACTTGAAATAGCCGAAATACCTTCACACTACGGAACTTCTATGGCTCTTCCGTTCGACAATCTCTCCGGCATTGGAACCATCATCTGTTTTCTCTTCGGTCACGCTCAGTTGATTTTTCTAGTCGGCACACTCATTTCCTCCATTACGCGCTGGCTCCATTACCCGCTGGCTGCTTCCCAAACAAACACACGTGCGGCTTGGCACTTGTGCTGTACGTAACAAGTCACGCGGCGTGACGCTGCGGCTGTGATTGGTTCGGCTCTGCGCTACTTAATTTGGATTGGCTGACCTTTTTTTTTTTTTTTTTAAGAGGACAAGAGCGGCGAGGTCTATCGCGATAGCTTAATTTCTCTATCGAGTAAAAGTTATATCGTGATACATATCGTTATCGTTCTATCGCCCAGCTCTAGGATTAGGTTACGTGGCCATGGTTTTGCCTGGGACAAAAAAAATTAATTAAATAAATAAATATAATAACATAGTATATAGTCTGATTTATTCTGCTGCCTAGTAAGAACCATCAATATTCTCAGAGACTCATCACTTTTTCAAGTGCTACAAGTCCAACAAATCATGGATAAGCAGACTAAGAAACAGCTTTTACCCTGCAGCCAGCATCACTCTTAAGTCTGGATAATCATATGAAATAGCTTATCCTTATGTGTAAAATAAAAAATGGAGAGCTGTAAATTTCCTCCAGAAAAAAAGACTTTACATCTTTCTATAAGACGAATCACTAAAATGTCCGCGTTTAACCCCAGATACTATACAGTCTGCTAAACTAACAGACCCAATCAAAAGAGTTATAATGTGGTTATCTGAAAATCTGTTATCATATATTGGTTCAATTAAAAGAGAAGCACAATACGGGACATTTATTTTAACTATGACAGCTCTTATCAATTTGCAATCCTTGCCATATGTTATTGTTCCAAGAACTTGGCCTATAAAAGACTATTAAAATGGAGAGAACAGGTTCATTAAAGCCTTCAGATAAGATTGCCAGAAAGCAGCACACAAAAGTACAAACAGTCATGAGACCAAAGTATGACAACTCAACAGCTCACACATTCATGCCCTCTGGGGCAAAGCTCTGAAAGACTGCACTGCATGGGGCGGATATAGGGGTAGCATCAGGCTAGCCTCCTGAGTGCTGCACCCAGAAAGCTGTATTACCTAGTTCACTAAAGCATGTGATAGCTTTCCTTCTCAACATCTGATGCAGATAGCTATGAAAACCCCTGAAAACTACGGTTCAAGCAGAAACAAGAGTAGGGACAGTGCCAAGGTAATGGTGTATTAAAAGCCAATAAATAAATAAAGAGCATGCTGTACAAGTAAAAACAGAACTATCTTGCAGTTCTTTCGGGGAACTCTGGAGCACCCACAAGTCAGAAATGGGCCACAAGCTGTACAAGTGACACGAGTGAAAGCAGTCAGCTGGATACTACAGAGAAACACTCCATTCACAAAAATTCACAAGTTGTGACTGCTACTATTTTTGAGTTTGAAAACCCTGCACAGTGCTGTGCCAGTGGAAAAAACTTTATCTGCCATCTTCAAATGTGCTTTCGTGTGTGTGTGTGTGGTGCAAATGTAGTGTGAGATAAACTCAAAAGTCAGTCAGCAGACTCAAACACACATGCAGTAACACAAATACAGCTCGAGTCTGTTGCAGACCATAACAAAGTGACGCAAAACCATTTTCTACCAGCTCTAAGCCAAAACTGAAGCTAAAGTTAAACCACCTAACTTTACGTAACAGTCTGCTACTAGCAATAACAAAACTCTATCAGAGATTGAGCTCACGTCTATAATGAAATGGCATTTGTTTCAAACTAACAGTTACAATTGCACTGTTTAGAGTAGCAGCACAGCAGAATTCATCATCTAGAGGTAAGATGGAGCGTGTGACCTGCTCAGGCCAACACTGAGGAAAGTAAAGGGTAAAAGACACACTACAGGCTACTATAATCTCAAGCTGCTTTTGCACAAAGCTCTAAAATATCAGTAGAATCAGGACAAGACATTGCCTTAAGTTGTGCTTTCTAACATGGAGGAGAAATGTTTCACTTTAGCTTTGGTCCTACATTTGAAAATAGTGGTCATCTTCTTAAACCAGACTAACTAGTAGTGAATTCACCAGACTATTTCCTGCAATACTGGACATCAAGCAGTCTATACGAAAAAAACTTACAAGTTAAAGACAGCTGCAGTGTAGATATAAAAAAAACTATTATTAATAAAAGTAGATAAATAAAAGTAGATGTAACATGGATGTTTATAAATCGTGGATGACATTTTTAACCATTTCAATGACTCCTAAACTAAACCATTCTCAAACAGGTAAGATCCAAGGACATAGCATATCTGTGTTGATATAGTCAATGTTCCCTTCTGAGTACCAACAAAACTATGGACAAGGCTAATTCACAGCTGTTTCTGCTTCACTTCTTCTCTTTACATCCACCCCGAACCGTCATTCTGTTTCACAGGAAAAGTACGAGAAGTACCATCAAGTTCTTGGAAAAAAGGGAGGTCGTGGTTTTACAGACAGGAAAAAATACAACTTGCAAACACATGTTTGGGCAAGTCTTAAGGGAGCATTCCAGACAGCACGTTCAGTGAAAACTCTTGGTTTTGTTGATGACAAAACGCAGAAAACTATGTTTTTTCATTCCAAAACAAGGTAAAACACTCAGCCTGCTTGCTGGAAGGTCTTCTTTATCAAATCAGCAGCTGTCAGACATGATGAGTGCAAAGCCAAATTAATTTGCATTACATTATATCACTGCTCTCAGAGTACAGCAAAGTCATTGTGCCAAATCACCTACCTGCAGATTTAAACTCACTGTTTTGAGTATAATTTAAACTAACAACTATGACTACATGAAGTTTACTATAAGTACCCAAATCGTGTAGTCATAATAATCAAAGCTGAGTATGGAAAGCTGAATACGAAAACATATGGTATAATTTTTAGCCATTACATTAGACCAGTTTTGACATGACAACAGTTTTTCTTTGTTTGTTTTTCATATATATTTATTTATTTTTTTCCTTGGATCAAAGACAGGAACAAAAGAAAAGTATATGAATATCAGCCAGGTTGCTATTTTAACGCAACTGTACTAATACTGGCTGAGAATAATTTATTGACAATTGATTACTCCATGATTAGGACCTCTGGGTGGGGTTTTATTCCTAGTCAAATACATATAATTTAAATAGTAAGACTGTCAACGAGTTCTCTGAGGGGATGGCAAGACCATTAAGGCAGCTCTTGTGTATATAGACAGGTGGAGATTCTGTCAATATACCAGGGGCCTGAAACAGAAGAAAGTTTAACATTTCAAGGTTCAAGGTTCTTTATTTGTCACATGCATAGTTATACAAGTATAACACACAGTGAAATGTAGTCTGACACGCTCCTCGACATGTGCAAAATTTTGGGGGGGGGGGGGGGGGGGGGTGTGTAGAGGAAGAACACATATATATATATATATATACACATACATATAGTATATACACTGGGTGAATGTGCAGTAGTAGCAGCTAGCAGGTGAATTCTGTACATTAATATGAATAGACATCTGACTATTTTACAGGATAGACAATATAAACATATTTAAAGTTAAAGGAATTGAAATGTACATTGTGCCTTGGTTTAGAGTGTCTGGAAGAGAGTCCTGTCTCAGTCAATTATAGATGATGTGAGCGGGCGGGTGTGTGTGTTTAGGGCACGGATGGCTTGGGGATAGAAGCTCCTCTTGAGTCTCTCTGTCCTTGCCCGGAAGATGCGGAACCTTCTACCAGATTGCAGAAGTTGGAACAGTTTGTTGCCAGGATGGGACGGGTCCTTCAGTATCTGCGCTGCTCTAGTCCGGCATCTCCTGGTGTAGGTGTCCTGAAGCGGGGGGAGAGCTTTTTGGTCCTTCACACAGCTGTTCCCAAACCACGATGTCATGTTCTGTGTGAGGATGCTCTCCACAGCGCCTGTATAGAAAATCCTGAGGATCTTTGGAGAGACCCTGAACTTCCTCAGTTGTCGTAGGTGATACAGGCGCTGCCTAGCCTTTTTGGTCTGGACCTGAATGTGGGCAGCCCATGTCAGGTCTGAGGTGATGTGAACACCAAGATACTTGAAGGACTGCACCCTCTCCACTGGAGCTCCATTGATGATAATGGGCTTGTAGTCTCTGTGCTGACCCCTTCTTTCCAAAACAGAATTTTCGATATCTGACATCACTAATGATAAACATCTGTATCATGTTAGGTAGTCATACAAAGGTGTATTATTTTAATACGTCAATGCGCAATAAGATGAAAATCACAAACATGGATGGGCAATTCATTTTCCCAAGAAACCACAAGAGAATTCGGGACTGTTCTGGAGGGTTGGACCAATAATACTGAGCAGAATTGACTTCAGCTTAACAATATTATCTCTTTGTAAACTTACACAGTACAACAGTTCCAGTTTCTGATGTGGCCCGTTGGAAAATATAATTGCCCATCCCTGGTGTAGATTATTTTTCTCCTTACAAAACGAAGAAACTATGATTGGATACAAATATGAGGAACTTAAAAAAAAATTTAATAAAAGGTAAAAGCAAGACCAAAACCAGGAATGAAAACTTTCAATGCTGCTGACGGTGTGACAGTATAATTTAACAGGCTTATTATTAATACTGCAGTCCAATCATTAAATACGTAATATAAAAAATACAGAATTGTAATTAACATGTTAACGGTATTTTAGGGTGTGTAGGACCGACAATTTTATAGCGTTTTTCTGGCAAACAGAAGACAATGTTTTCCTTTTATCATTAGCATTTTAACAATAAAGATGTTTTAAGTTCGGTAAATTAAACTGGACTTTAAGAAAATGCTGGTTAAATATATTTTAATCACAGTCCTGGTGATTTTTCTTTGGTGGAAGGCCAAAACCCTCAAACGGAGTATTAGAGTCTCTACAATAAAATATTTAAAAAATATTTCATTTGCATTTTGAAAATAAAGCAGAAAATCTGAGAGTAAAAACTGAAAAACTGCAAAGCTGAAAAACAACCAACACATACTTTACTTCGTGATGATCACCAGAAAGAGTCACCTTACCCAAAAACTGCTTATGTCCTTCTACGTCTGCTCCTAAGAGGGCATATTATATTATTACTGTGTGTGTGTGTGTGTGTGTGTGTGTGTGTGTGTGTGTGTGTGTGTGTCTGTCTACTCTGACAGCTTCAGTTGCAAAGACGAAAGGGTTTAAGCAGATCATCAGACGCCCTCCTTAGGAGATCGTTACAGTTCCCATTACCTCAAAAAAACCAACAGGATCATCATAAAAGATGAATCCCAACAGTGGACACTTTCTGTTTGAGCGTAGGCTAGCAGATGATCCAGGACATAAAAACAATAAACACATTTTTTAAGAGAATCAATCTGGCAATCAATGCTCATAGAATATAAAAGTAAAATATCTTGTATATTGTTGTAGATTATTTAAGTCTTTTTTTTCTTTGATGTCTGAATTAAGATAACATACAATTTCCCTGTACAGGTGAAATGACAATAAAATATTTTTTATGTGACCCTAATACTTTCTGGAGGGCCCTTGTAGGTTTTAAACGCACGAAAAACATTACGAGTATATTCAGAGAAATACGCAAACAGATATAAGTCCAGCGGACGTTACCAAGGACATCATTCTCCTCTACGGTTGCCATGGTGAATCCTAGAATCGACACTCCATTGATGACGACTTTTTAATAGTCGTCGCGCACGCGCTCGGCTCGAACCCAGTTGTTTAAACCAATTCCATGTTATTTTTCCTCCCCGTCTCTCTGACTCTCTCCAGGAATAAAACCACAACAATGACTGCAACAGGCCTGAAACGTTCAGGTCCAGCCCAACATGAGCAGAAATACAGGCGTTTCACCAAAACCTGAGCTAATAAAATGAGCATTTCAACACCACTTTACTTTTCCTGACGCTGGCACGTCTGCGCAGACTTGGCAGCCACTCAGGGTTGCATTGACTTGTTGGTGGTAATGACAGCGTGTCTTGTCTGACATCTGAGACAGCTAAAGGAAACGTCTTAAACAAGTGCTAGCTGATATTATCAGGTCTAAATGATCGTGAGGTGAAGAAAAGCTCAAAGACAGCGTTGCTCATATCGGCCAGCTACCACTACTGCTGCTGCTCCACTAGCTTGTTAGCTTAGTATAGCGCTAGCTCGCTAGCTATTTAGCCTCCTAACGTTACGCCCGTGTGTGATTTGGAGTTTTCTTTGCTAGACGATGTGTCACTGTGCGCTCTTCGCACACTACCTTCACGTTACAATGTGTCAACTCAACAGCCATGCAGCGATTAAAGAGGAAAAACGGCAAAGCGTCACCGCGACCCCAGCTGGATACCTGACCAGGCAGGAGACAGCATGCATTGGGGGAACCTGCCACTCAAACCTCGATCAGTCACGATGATCCTCCGCGTCAATTTAACCAGAACATAAAACCCAGGGGTGGCAGCTGACCACCCGGAGAGCTTCACATACCATTCTCTTCACCGTTGAGACTCAGGAAGAGCTCTGTCGTGGCTTTTATCCATCTATCAGCGGTACTCTCAGTTAGCCTTGGAAGGAAAGCCCGGTAGACGTTGGAGAGATCCGCTTCGGGTGCAGCTCCAACGGAAGGTTGCCTTTTCATAATTGTGCGACTCCAGACTGACGCTGCATGACGAGCCGGCTGACTCAGCCAGCTCATTGTCACGTGGCGGAGGCGGAGCCAGCAGCCACATGTGCGCTTTGTTTTATTTCCTCTGTTTTTACGAAGACGCCACAAGGTGACGACGTACGCTAAAGCGATTAAATTCCGTTTTATTCATATAGTGCAAACCCGTATTAACAACTGTCGCGAGACGTTTTAAGATAAAGACCCTACAACCCCATCATCCAGCAATCCCACTTAAGCAAGCTCTTGGTAATGTTGGGGCGGAAGAGCTCCCTTTCCACAGGAAGAACTAGTGATGCGCGAATCATGAACGAATTGTTCAATACTCGAGAATCACTTTACTGACTCATGAATCATGATTCACAAGCCCAACTGACTCATCCCTGTTGCTGTTAGCAGCAATATATCTAGCTTATAATTAAAATTGTGGAGAAAAACACAACATCCAGTATCTTAACAAAAAAATTTCTGCTCTGAACTGGAAGAAAAAACCCTGAGTAGAAGCTCACATCAAAACAATAGCTCCTTGGTTCACAGTAGCATCGCTCTGCTAACAATGCTAACAGCACATTTGAGCTACTCACCCCCTCCCTTCCTGTGCTGAATCATACATTTCACACATCTCACACATTTTTTGCACTCTCTGGTCAACTGACTCAGTGAATCAAATGACTCAAAAATCCAATTCACTTTGGTGAGTGACTCATTAAAACTCGATTCAGTAAAAAGAATCAAATTTACCATCACTAGGAAGAACCGGGTCCAGGGCAGGGGTGGATCTAGAAGGGTGGCATGGGGTGGCATGTACCATCCTAAAATCATCTCTTGCCACCACAAGTGCTACTCTAGTTTTGCATATGACAGTGTTGTTTATTAAAATAAGATAGCATAAGCACTTTGAGCATAGTTACAGTTAAAAGTGATTATAAATTCTAAAACTGAATATATTGATAATTTCCTCTTACTTTTGCTGTTTTGCTTCCACCACAATAAAATCACAGTTCCTGCACAGCTCTCTCTAAGTGTACTTTAAGAACAGTTTCTCATCTAAAAATCAAAATTTTCTGCATTATTTGCTTTCTTATTACCCACCTGTCTACCGTTGTGTACAGCGCTGTGGGCCAGTGTTTTTTTAATGACCTCCGACAAGAAAGCGCCATTTCTGCTGTTCAATGCAGAAGAAATGTAAACTTTTTAAAATGATGGCACATTGCAAAACACTTAGCTGTGTCTCTAATCAAACCTCTGTAACTTTGCTCTGCTTCACTTCAGCAGCATCAGGTAATGTTCATATGTTGATGCATGGTTTTCTTTTGTTTTTGTTCTACTGCAGAATATTTTTAAGGATATCTGCTATAAAAAGCCAGGCCAGAAAAATCTCGTTAATGTTTTTCTGTTTTATCCTCAGGTACTTTGACATGGTACTTTGGCATCTGCTGTGATGCTTACACCTCTGATGAAGTCTCACAAGTGTCAGTACTGATAAATGATCAGAATTATAATATTTCTGACTGTCTGAGACAAAATTTCCCCAATTCAAATTGAATCAAAATCGTGGATCGAATCGAATCAGGACCTTGTGAATTGGAATCAAATCGATCGTAGAAATCAGTGACAATACCCAGCCCTATTTCACACAGGTGGTTGGTTGGTGCACTCTGGAAATGGAATAAAGGTGAGTGTTATTAACCTTTTGGGGTCCACGGACACACAGCACCTCCAAATCACATAACTGATTTAAGCTCCAATAAGCTGCAGCCACGCTGAGTCTCTATTTCAGCCTGTGTTGAAAGTTCAGACTTCAAAGTATACACCGGTTTTTAAATTTTAATGACAGACCACTAAATCCAGAGTTAAGATAAAAAAATATATATAAGCATTTTTTTCTAAATACTATTGTCTCATTTTGTGTGTTTTTGTTTTTAAAGCATTTTCTAAGGACAGCACAAAAACACTAAAGAAAAAAAATAGCCACCTCTTTCCTACTGGTGGAAAAATGTAGCATGTCGACCAATTCTTTTTTAAAAAGTCAACGCGTGGGATTTGGTTGTTTAGGACTAGGGGAAGGTTTTAGGAGTGATGGCAGAGAGACAGAACGAGCAAGTGAAAGAGAGAGACAGAGCGATATCGATAGCGAGTTTTGAGATGTGAGAGATTTGTGAGGTTTAGTGTGGAGTGTGTAGTTAGTCTGTTATGTAGTCGTTGTTTTGTTTTGTGTGTCAGTGAGGGCACTAATGACTGTGACAAACCACTAACCTACTGATCGGAAGGTTAGTGGTTCGATCCCTGGCTCCTCCAGTCTGTATGTCAAGTATCCTTGGGCAAGATACTAACCCCAAGTTGCTCTCCGATGCAACATCGGAGTGTGAATGTGTATGAATGTAGTTAGGAAGCACGCAGAAGTCTAGAAGAAAGTGCATGTGTGACTGGGTGAATGTGGAATGTTTTACTTACTTTGAGTACTCCAGGAGAGTAGAAAAGCGCTATATAAGAATCAGTCCATTTACAAAGGCAGATTGCAATGCAAATGCTGTCTCCAGGTGGAAAAGAGGTGTGATACACCTCCTGTTGTTAGGCCTGCAGGTTTATTGCTGTGGTGTTCTCCTCTGTCTTGTGGCAGACAAACTTTTTTTTTTTTTTTTACTGGCACAAATAATTTGTGGGGCATCTTATTAAGACACCTGATTGTTCTCTCATTTTCATTATAGTAATATTTTTAAATGGTTGTACAAAATAAAATAAAAACAAAAACAAAAAAAAACACCAGGTGTATTTGCTGCATTTGTTGATAAATAGTTGTATATGTTTACAAAATGTGTGTAAGTTTTCAAAATGTACAATTTATATTAGCATTTAAAGTTATAAAAATAATTTAATCAACACGTCTGTGGTTTTTACAGTTAAAAAAACAAAACAAAAAAACAAAACAAAACAAAAAAACACTACTAGGATTTTATGTTTGTTTTTTTTTATGTTTTATTCATGTCTCTAATCATCTGGCGTTTGCTAAAAATCTGACGTGGAAGAGCAATTTTACCTTTCAGAACAACAACCCAAGCACTGTGTGAAATGTACAGGTTATAGGTCATATTAAAGGTGGGAAAAACCTGTGAAATATATACTGGCTTATGTTTTTTCCCCCACAACAGCAACTTACATTTTAACAAGAATATGCTAAAATTCTTGTTAAAGAATTTAACACACACAAACGCACACACAGAACTGGGGTTGTTGTGCACTTCACCTATAGGAAGACTTTGTTCACTTAAAAGTCACAAATTAAAAATCAGAAAGCTACAGACAAGAACATGAAATACAATTCGTTTTTTTATTTAATATAAGGCAACGAAAGAAATCACATCTTACAAACAGGTTACACACAAACCCTAGTTATCAAAATAGCTACAAGTAATTTAAAGCCCAAACCCATTCCCAATGATGTAACAACTGCCAAGCTGAATATTATAAAGTGCGTTCTTATTCTCAATCATCACCAAGGCAAAGTTGTCATTATGTTTTTCTCAAAGTGAACCTGACAGAACTTTCAGGCGCTAAGCATGTGTTTTTAATCACTTTAATATCTCAGTTGCATCTACACAGCATTCATTTACCTTTCACATCAATCAAAATGTACTGCTTGAAGGATCATTTGATCAATAACATGTGTTCCCTTGCTTTGCAAATGTAAAATTAAATTGAGATTTTAAAAAAGACAAAGAAGAGAGTCCATATTCAACACTGTAAGTCAGCATCTTTCGCCGTCTACGGATCGGTCAGTTCTTTTCTCTAAAGAAAAGGAAAGACATGTTAATGTTTACTTTAATCTTTTAGTTTAGTAAGAAAGGCAGACTCATAGGCAGCATTTGAATTTATAATGCAAGCTGCATATATGATTTGTTCTACTAATAACAAACAACAGAGATAATGCATTCAAAAATTCATGCCACAGCTCTCCCACGTCAACTGCAAGCAGAATCATGCAAAGGGCAACATGAACACATTGGGAACTGCATGAAGGATGAGGCAGTTATTAAATCCTGTCCATTGAAAAAAAGCTGGAATGAGCAGAGAGTGGAAAAGGAAACAAAAAAGGACAAAAACAAACAAAAAACTAAAAAAAAAAGGAAATAAGTTAATGTCATTCCAGGGCCACAGCTTTTAGACAAGTCCACTTTATCATATCACTGTGAGTCACTTTAGACACATCAAAGATTATTTTCAGTCAACTGGAGACACCTAATGGCTAAAATGGTGTATTATTTCACACTCAAACTTCTGTCCTAAAATGTATTTGAATTTTAAAAGAGTTAATGTGTAGTTTGTCTTTAAATATCAAACTGACCCTGGAAATCAGGAGTTAAAATGTCAAAACAAAGGGTGATAAAGAAGCTGATAAGAGACAATAAGGCACTGCAGTAAGTGACATTAATGACAGGAGCGTTGCAGGGGAGAGGTCTGGGGTTTGGAGGGAAGCACACCTGGCAGCAAAGGTTCCCTGGATGAGTCCAAGACCTGGTGAAAATGAAGCCAGGTCAGAATTGTCTCTCTTTTACAGTTTGTGCGTGTCTCACTCTCATGGACATACGTACACACACACGCCCACACATTCACCCAGCCTTGCCAGAGTGTTACAAGTTTAATGTTTTGTGATGACTTTGAATGTCTGGATGGCAAATGTGAGAACCACAGATATTTTCATATTGGCTGCATGGATTTCCCTAAACCTTTCAAACATAATAAGCCTCTCTCGTGTGAGAAATAAATTTCAAGTTATAGTTTTGACTGATGGCTGTCTTTGTATCATAAAGGCAATCTCAGAACTAAAGGTATAGTTTAGATGCTTGGTTTTATTCTTTTGATTTAACAAGCTCAAACATTAAACAAACGATAAAACCATTTCCTAACATCCTTGAACCCTGCTGAGTTGCTTCTATATTTAGTGATTGCATGGTCCCGTCTATCACAAGCAACAATCATCTTATAAGCAACAATCAGCTTAGATAAGCTACAATCGGCTTATCTATCAGATTTGTTATCATTTTATGCGCCATGCCATATGCTTGGGTCAGTTGATCAACAGCTTTTAATAGTTCAAAGAAGGAGACTGGTTTTCACTGTAAAAACGATCCATTTAAGACCAAGGAGTCAACCTCATTAAGTACTCAAATCTCAACTAAAAACACACTTGGTTTCATTATCCTTTCCAGTTTAACTGGTGTATTTCTTCTGTTCCTTCAAAAGCAGGCTTAATTTATTCTTGCTCTCCAACATTTCATTAATTTTGATTCTACTGTCATTCTTTTTAATTCTCTGTTTATTATGTATTTCTCAGTATATTGTAAATACTTTTTGCTTGGTACACCATCTCCAGCTGTTACAGATTTTAGTCAGAATGAACCTTAAAGTTGGATCAGAACTGCTGGATATGTTTATCTAGTCTAATATCACTGAGATTAACAGGAGAGGTAGCTGAATAACACTGCTACAGTATTCCGCAAATTTCCACGTGTCATGTCTGGAAAACAGAATTTATAGACATCATGTCCATTTTCTAGTTGCTTTTCCAATTCAGGGTCACCAAATGGTTGGAGCCTGTTCATGGTGAGGGACGGGGAACAGCTTGGAGAGTTCTATCACAGGGCTAAAACATAAGGACAGACAAACATTTACACTCATATCTACAAATATGCCCAACTTAGATTTAACCTAATATGCATGTTTTTTGGATTGTATATTAGGTCAGAGTTTACAGAAATCCATGCAAAGATAATCATCATTGTTTTCACATTTACCATCATTTAAGCCAGCAGCCGTTCCAGTTAAAACCATTCTCAGTCACAACGGGGGTCACATATTTTTAAGGTCAGGAAACAGTTAGACAACAGGGAAAATAGCCTGGAATAAACAGCATTCTTTGAGGCCAGCATGCAATTCAATATAATATAAGCACTTTTTTTGAACAGCCTGCTGTGTCAGGTGAGACCAGTTTTTTTTCACAGCTGACTTGTATATGAACCGCTGACAGGCATATTAGAAATGATGCATGCTATGGAACTCCAGCTGACAGCAAACAAGATTTTTCTGTTTGTTTTAAAACAGCTACCAGTCAAGAAAAACTCGCTCTGCAAGAATCCAGCAAGCAAACAGTCAAGTTTTCTTCCAAGAACTCCAGCTAACACAGGAACACATAGGAAAACTAACAAGTGATCTTTCCCTTTTCCTCCTTTTTTAACGGATTGTCATTTCATTATGGTAAACAAAGACAGCCTACAACTAAAGCATGTCAGGATTTCCATATTAGTAAGGTAAATTATTAATAATCACGTAGTCTGTGACTACACTTCTTATTCCGTCCTCTGGATTTAAAAAGAGCAAACTGTTGACAGATTTTTTTCTTTAATGAACCGGTATTGACAGTCAAATATGACAGCTACAAGAGGAATGACGTTTTTTGGAATAATAGAAAAACACCAATACAATTCTCCCTCTCCTCCTCTCACCTGGTATGTGGTTCCAGCCCAGAACTGCTTCATCTCCCCCCTGCAGCCTGCCACCACAGCAGAAGTTATCACAGTGAAGGGCACTAAGTAAAGCAGAGCAGGCTGTCCCATTCCTGACAGCAACATCACGATGAATGTCAGTATCATTCCCAGGAAATAGGCTAAAAAGAAATATGAAGAAGGAAAGAGATATGGTAAACTTAAAGCTTACACCTGGCTTTATATGGCAGCCTTTCAGTTGACAAGTGTGAAAAGAGACTCAGTAAAAAGCTAATTCAGTGCACTTGTAAATAAAACTTTATTACTACATCAGCTAATAAACCTCAAAGACTAAAAAGTAAAACTGCAGCTAAATACAAGTGAACCCTTTGAAAGTACAGAGAATTGAACTTGCAGGTCATAAAAATGGTAACAAACAAAATGATGCATAAAAGCTATATTCATGTATTCAATAGTAAAACTAGGTAGTTATCAACAGTTCAAGCTGGAAAAAGTTGTGCTAACGACTTGTCTTTGACTCATGTGCTCCAATTAAGAAGATGACATTTGAAGTAAGGGTTGTAATTTTTTTTTTTTTTTAAATAAAGTTATCCTCGAGAGATTACTCGGTTTGAATTATACTTCAATGTCAACAATGTTCAAAAGATAAATTACAGAGATGTAATGAGCTGGAAAAGCCTGTAAAGTATTTCTAAAGGCCTTCTATTCCACTTATCCAGTTCAGGGGCTGGAGGGCTGGAGACCCGACAGATAGTCAGTTTGCTGTGGGGCTCATGCTCAAATTCACACCACGACCAATTTAGGATCATCATTCGCCTAAAATCATATCTTCAGACTGTGGGATGAAGATTGCAAAAGTCCACTTTTAGACAATGCTCTGTGGCCAACTATTGAACCATTTTAAGCTAAAAAAAATAAATAAATCTTGTTTGGAGGTATAAGGCATTGCACACCAACACGTAAATGTCATCCAAGCTGCACACCACGGTGAAAGGAACATCACGGTCTGTTTGCACGTGTTCTTATAAAATACTTCGTCAGTGCAGTGACACAATAAATTATGTTTGGTATGCCAATTTTAAAGAGGAAGTAGAGAGAAGAACATGATGAGTATACCAACAGGACTTTGGATTTGAGCAAGGTTGTCACTGACTCTGTTGAGAACAAGGTCAGTAAGATGCAGTGGTATTGGGTGAGTCTGGGCTTTTTGTAAACATTATTGAAAAAACATTACCACTTAAATGTTGGAAATATGCATTCACACAGTCCCATTATCGTGCTATTAAATATTATAGATTACTGCTATGCAATATTATTTTTTGCTTTGTGCGCTTATATGTATGTATAACAAAGAGATAACAGAGACCAAGTGAATGAGGTAGTGTGTTTGCATTGGTACAACACAGCATTAAAAATCCAGGGGGAAAAAAACAAAGGGAAAAAAAAACATTTTGCAATTCTGAGAATTTCTAATGGAGACCGTTGTGACTGAAAGAGGTTCTACAAGTCACGTAAGTCAAGAGTTCACTTGCCTTTTCCAGCCTGCACTGTGAATGATTTCTCAGTTTGTGTAATAAAGACATGAAATGTACAAATGTTCTCGTGTTATCAGTTAAGTCATGTTGACATAGATGAAGATCAGACCGCATTTTATGAGTAATAAAACTAAAAAGAGCTCATAAGCGTTTGCGTGACATTGCATGAAGTTCAATATGAAGAACGTGAGTTCAGTCCTGGCAGTCAATACAAATGACTGATCATATGCAATATGATAAGAAAAGAAGAAAAGAAAAGAAAAGAAATGGTGTACGTTTAAACCAGCAATTCACTCAAACAGATCGGGGTTTGGCAAAAATCAAACCCCGATCTGAATATTTTCCCCCTTTTCACAAAATTCAATGACTTTACACACAAGACATTGTGTTTGTGTGTGTTTGTTTGTTTTTTAAATCCATGAAAATTAATGACAGACCCAACAAAATGATAACAGATGTGTGATACCTATGCAGCAACTGACGAAGTAGACTTTCCTCTTGCTCTTGATCCAAACATCAAACCTGCTGCAGTAGGCAACCAAAAGACCTGTGGGTCCAACAACAATGCAGGGTGAGAGCCACTCATCATTACACTTAGATCATCCAGTATGAAATCCTGTATGTATGGGTTAGTAACTCATTCCCCCCCCCCCCCCCCCCCATTTACAGTTAATGGTGTAAAGAGACTAACTGAAGACGTATGAAATCAAAAGAAGAGTCTGGCTAAACTCAAACCACGGACTCTGCATTTATTGAGTAAGCACCCTAACATTTTGCTATCAAGTTGCAATTTTAAATTAGTTTTCCTATTTTGTTCTTTGTGTTTTTGAATCAAAGAAAAAAAAAAAAAAAATTATATATATATAATATATATATATATATATTATATATATATATATATATATATATATATATATATATATATATATATATATATATATATATATATAATTTTTTTTTTTTTTTTTTTAAACAACCTTTATTTGTATTAAAAACAAAATCTAACACATTGTTAAGAATTGCTTCATATGTCTAACTAATGTTTGTACACAGAAATGCTCACACATATAAGCAGTGGTGTAAAGGTGAACTGTGAGAGCGTCTACATCCTTACCTGGGACAATGATGTCGCCGTAACCCAGGATGGAGAACTGCATCATACACAGGTTCTGAGCCCAAGCTAAGAGACGCGGGACACGCATCACCACAGGAAGCTGAGAAAATGAAGCATTACAGATGCTAAAAATGACAAAAAGGCCAACAGCAGAAATCTTGTTCAGTGTCTTTGTGTTCCACCTAATCTGACGGCCGTCCCTTAGCTTTACTTGAATCCAACCTATAGCAGGTACACTTTTCTACACTGCTGTAGATTACTTTGCATATTTTCTGATACACAGACATTTCCAGCTAAATCTTTCATTTCCATATTTCAGAATCCATCCGGTCTGCGTAGACATAAAGAACGAAGCTCTAAACAAAAGGACTGCTATCATTTATTGTTGTCTGTATTGTGTTTTTGTAATACCTGAACTGAACTTCTTAAATCTTACCTCCCACTTTTATTTTTTCCACAATAAGATTGAGAACAAGCAAACCCACTCAGGAATTTAGTAAAATAAAAAAATGAAAACCAAAGGAAAAAAAAAAAAAAAAGTTAGTCACCATGTGTGTAGGCAATTTTTACACAAATCAATAAGAATACAAAACAATTTGTCTCAAGGAGTATGAAAATAATGCATTCCTGATTAATTAATGAGCTGTAAAACTGCTGCTCTAATCTTTCTTAAGCAATATTACTGGAAAATGTGGTAACTTATAAGCACCCATCACCATGCACCTTTTTTATTAATATCCTGTAACAAAAACATGCGTGTGCACATAACTAGCTCACAACATTACTTGCTGCAAACAAACAAAAAAAAACCCACATCTTTCTCGTGCCAAAAAGATATTTTTAATCATATTAGTTTCTTCTTAACCACCTTCTGGACATGCATGACAGACATGCATATTGATACACGTATATAAACCTTTTATCATTTTAACATATGTATATATGTACACATTTTAACATATGTACACATTTACCCAATAAAAATGTAAAATTTGTTCTTTCAAAGACTAAAAATCAACTGCCACCATACCTCTCTACCCACCTCAGCTATCATTACAACAAAAACAAAACCAAACAATAAAGGAAAAAGTAGTGGATGGGTAACAAGTCAAGCCTTACTTTCTCAGAGGGAGGCTGGGGTTCAGCGGGGATCTCCACACCTTGTGTCTAAGACAGAACCCGCCCAACCCCAGTGCACAGTTAGTCTATTGTTCCCCTCAGGGCATCTACAACAAGCAGTCCATGTCAGCTGGGTTGTTAATGAAGCCATAACAAACGTGTAAGGGAGTTCCACCAAGCCCATCTTATAGTGCTCCGTTTGTGACTCTGGTAAAGAGTGATTTTTTTTTTTTAACCCACTTCCTGAACCCAAATTTATACAAGTGAATCTGAGTATTAAAAGAAGAGTTACAATGCAGATTAGTTTGTCCATTAGACATAAAATGTTGCCTTAATTAGGCTGTGAATTTTTATGTATACAATAGTGTGAAAAGTCTTGAGTTAGCCCTCATGTTTTTATATTTTGCTAGGAAAATGAAAAAATATGGTTGAAGTGATTCCATGATGGTTGAACCAGGACTCTTAGGCTTCTTGAACAAGACAAAAAGCTTTTCTTTGGGTATTGGCTGCCTTTTCTTTTGTTCTCTGTTAAGATGATCCCACATTCCCTCAATAATTTTGAGGTCTGGGCTCTGGGGACACCAATCGATGACTAATAGTGTTCCACTGTGTGTTTTTTCTATCCAGGTGTGCTTTTACTGTGTTGGAAGTGTGTTTGCTGGGATCATTCTCGTGCTGAAATATGAAGCTGCTCCAGCCCCAAACTCTGACAGAAACTCTGCTGCCTTTTACAGATGGCTGCAGACATTCACTATTGTCCCTCCCTCCTGACCTCCTTTGTACATTTTGATCATTTGGATTTAACACCCAATGGGACCTGTTGCCACTGATTTTCAGTCCAGCACTTGTGAATTTGGTATACCTCAGCTTCGTCTCATTTTCTCCTGTTTCTTAAGAATTGCTTCTAGACAGTTACTGTATCTGATGAGGGTAGATATTTTTAGTCTGTTACTTCTTCTTTTCTTCTCTACTTGTTCAGCTTCCTTAATTTTTTTAAGGACGCTCTGCACACCATGCTAAGATATGGTTTTTAGCTAATAACTTTATTTCCAACAGCCTTTTTTCTAAGCTGTCTGTTAAGCGTAGACACAGAGGTTCATCTTTTTTTTAGCTTTGAATTATTCATCGGTCAGTGTTAAGTAACCTAATAAACATTCCCCTGAAAACGAGTGAAAAATCAGCCAATGGCCAAAGAAAAACTTTGGCAGACCTTTAGAAACCCTGGAGAATTTTTGCTCAAGACCAGTTTAAAAGACAAGTCTGGCTCCATGGATGGGAAATATAAAAAAAAATAAAATTCTAAGTGACCTTCTAGTCTTTATGGCGCACGTTTGAAGAAATTCTCTCATAATGTGAAAGAGATTTTGCATTCACATCAGTACAGTCAGACTTGGATATGGATAAAGCCAGCTGTGAAGAAAAAAATTGGGGTTTTTTTCCAAATTAACAATAGCCCTAAAAACAGTTTGGTGGAGTTCCCCTTCAAGATGGGAAACAATGCAGGAAGCTTACCTTCTCTCCAGATGCATCTGGGCCCAGGGCAACCTGCACCATGATGCTTACTCCATTCTGTGGCAAAGGGGGAGATGCCAAGCATTCATATCAAATTACTTAATGAAAATGAAATAACATCATACTAAAACACCAGAGCAAAATATCCTCAGAAAGGCCCTCAGAGAGTGCAAAAGCTAATGCCTCATCTCATGTTGTCTAAGCGATCTTAGATTAGATTAGATTAGATTAGATAGAACTTTATTAATCCCTCGGGTGGGTTCCTCTGGGAAATACGATTTCCAAAAAGCACAGCACCGACAGAAGTTTCAGAGTTAAGATCTAGATCTAAACCAAAATTTAGACAGAGTGTACTCACACTAGACATAGTTGCCTCGCCTGAGCACGACTGTTATACATCCCCACTCCCCTTATGGCTTGTGCTCATATAAACCGGAGTAAACTTCAGTTTGTTTCGCTCACCCTCTTTCGTAGACTGTTGCTGTTGAAAAGCACTCCTGCAGAGCATCAGTTTGTCATTGACGAAAAAGTGAAAATCTATGCTCAGGCCTGTGGACCACTCACACTACTGTGCTCAAGCATTCCTGAACCGTAAAGATTCACTTATCTATATCCAGGCATGGCATCCAGTGATCTAACTAGTACAACTAGACTTTGCCTCAATTCAGTACAGCTGAAATTCCTTCTGCCTCAGATCAGATCCACAACAGAATTTCACAGAGGTAGTCAAACTAAATAAATTCAAGTCATTTTTAATTGTTCTTATGGCTGCCAATGTTATATATATAAACCTTATGGCTACTTCTTTGCCTGAGACGACTCTATTCTGAAGTTTTAAATGTTTTAGCTCTGACGTTTTTAGATGTTTCTGCATCTGACTTTTTTTATATGTATAAACTTATTTTGTGGAATTTCTTGTTTGTTTTATTAGTAAACTTACTTTTGGCTTTCTCAGCTTATACGCTCCTGGTTAAATAAAGGTTCAACTATAAGAAAGTATTATTCCCTTTTCCATGCCACACATCTACATTAATTTTTATTAAATTAGGGTGATATTTTTGTAGTTTGTGCACAAACTTGCTAATAGACAAAACATCCAAGGTGTACATATCAATTTGTGTGCAGGGTTCACTTCATATTAAAAAATAATAACTAATTCAGTGTATAACTAATATTTGATGAGTGGATTCTCAAATGTGTCAGACCTTGAGGCAATAAGAGCAGCAAATGCAGAGAAATAGCAAAAACTTCATTTTAAAAAAAAAATCAATAACAACATTACTGCTTTAGCAACAAGATACAGATAAAAAACAAAAATAAAGATAAACATACCTTAGTGAAGAAAGGAGTGATGAAAACAAAGAAGACATCATATACAAGCAGGAGGCTCAGAAGAATCACACAGATCTTCGAGAAATTGGAAAGAAAAAATTATCACCAACTACATGGCTCAAAACTCCATGTGAGGAAATCTGCTAGAAGCTTTGTGAGTGTGATAACATTTTTAATCAAATATCAAAGACGGGAAAAAAACAAAAATTCTTAGGAATGGAGAACTGCCTGCCATTCTTACAGGAAGTGTTGATAAATATGAACAAATATATATTTGTATAAATAGAACAACTACAGTGCAAGTATTCATTGTACAAGAAAAAATACCTTGAAATTGGACAGTGAAATTGTCTTCATGAAGTTGAGGCAGAAAGCAATGCCAAGGAGGTCCTGCAGAATCCAGATCCATCTGCAAGACATAAAGACCTCTTTGACTTTAGGGTTTTCATTACTTTAAATGTAGCTATTTCAGGATAAACTGTCTCATAAACATTGTTACAATTTTCTGGGTAATTTTAACCTACAGTGTTGTAGAAATTCACCACCACAGTGGTGTAACCATGTCTGAAAACTGACAGGACTGTGAATGTGTACCTGTCTTCATTTCTGTACACTCCCCAGACCACAGAAATGCTAATGCACACAGCAGCCAACAAGAGAGACCTCACTGAAAAGTTCCAATTCCGGACAGAGAACCTGGAAAAAGACACAGAGCCACATTTAGGTAGAAACAAAGAAACAAAAACAAAACAAGTAAAATTCTTGCACACATTCACCGAAACGCTGATGTTTGTTTGAAGCTTTTCAAGCTTTAAACCACTGGTCTTTTTAATATAAAAACAGAAAAAAAAAAGTTTTTTAAATGTTAGTAACACATCAAAAATCAGACCTTTACTATCCATGAATCACTTGGATCTTGCAGTACTTAATTTCCCCCTTCTGCCTAGATTATTTTATCTCACCATTTGTGTGAACCACTCACTCAACGACAGCATCCCCCCCCTCTGTGACTTCTGGAGAAATTCACAATTCATTTTTAACTTTTACATGGCTAAGCTCCTCATTTTACTGACCTACCGTACATTCAACCAATTTGCTATACGTTAATTTTTATCTTTTCGTCACTTTAACGCAGTAATTTCCCCAGGTTTTTCAATACAAACAAAATAATATCTCACTCAAAATTAGTCGCCAGGAACTAGTCAATAGTAAAAACTCTCTCTAAAGGTCTGATATCTATTTAATGTTGTAACTACAATGATGTGGTGTATATTTAATGTGGTTCCAAAGTCTGAGGCTCATACCTTAAAGTGCCGCAACCGATTTTGTCCATCACTGCATCAAAACAGCTATAGAGCGCAGAGGCAGATGCCAGGCAGAAGATAACAATAATGACGTAAACTGGAGAAAAATAAATAAATAGATCATATCACCAAAACTCGAGGTAAAATTACTCTGTTAAACAACCAGGAACTGATAAAAAAACAAAACAAAAAAACAACAACAACAAAACCCTAACCGAGAACTTTGTAGAAGAAGTACATGAGGACGAGCATCCCGCACATCAAGGCAACAAAGATAACCACTTTGAGAGGAGAGTACAGTGAAAGCTCTCCACTGTCTGCTTTGCTTTCTCCTCCTCCTCCTCCTCCTCCTCCAGACGCACCGCTATTCAACCGTTCCCTGAAACACACAAACAAAAAAACCCTCTTTGAACTGTGTTTGAATTAGAAGAAACAAAACAACATCAGGCAGAATGAAATGTGAAGCAATGCAATACATATGATCTCAGCAAGAGTACATTTAAATGTCACTTGCTCACATCATTATCACCAATTGACATTACACAGTTAATGATATTTTGACTGCATATGAAAAAAATATATAAATCAATGTGTTTTCTGCTATGTTTGGTTTATTTTTAATGAGACATCATTACAGACACGAGTTTTCAGCTCACAGCTGTATAATACTGAAAAATCTCACCTCTCACACGCCCCGCTCCAGTAGCCGCCCAAAACAACTGTGCCAATGGAAATCAGCAGGATGACTGCAATGCTTGGATCGATCTTTGTGGAAGGTGGAGCATACAGCTTCACCTGCATCTCATTCCCGAAGACCTGAGGACGCATGCAAAGAGTTAAAAATGGTCATCAGATTCAAACAAGACATATTAAAGGATTTATTAAAAAGAAAAAGTTCTCTGACCTGCCAAGCTTCCAGGAAATCCTTGTACCTCATGAGAGCGAGAGAAATATTGACCTTCGCGTACTCCGACTCGTTGGCTGATGGGATTGTCTGAAGACATTTTTATAAATATTATCAGTGATTTGGGAATGTTTCAAGTATAATAGAGCAACAATAAAACAAACAAAAAACACTTCGAGATGAGACTTTTTTTAATAAATTGACTCTAGATCAATTAAACTGCATAGAATTTAATTTTTTGTGAGGTGGTAGAAGTATCAGTTTTACCGCTTGCTTTTGTTGTGAAAGTGTTCGTGCAGGGACAGAAGTACAGGGCAGATGTGTATTAGTGGTCTTGAGACTCAATGCACTCTTTATGATTTGGTGGATTGGTGATCACCGATCACAGGATGCAACACTGGCGTATATTTTTCAATAAAGCAACACTGGGTAAGCTTACAGTTTACTTCTTCTGTTACTAGTCACCTTGGACATTTGCAGGAAGATCTAAACATAAATATACTGTTGCCGCACAGCAAGAAGGTCCTGAGTTCAATTCCATCATCAGGCCGGGGTCTTTCTGTGTGGAGTTTGCATGTTCTCCCCGTGTTTGCATGGGTTCTCTCCGGCTACTCCGGCTTCCTCCCACAGTTCAAAGACATGCAGCTTGTGGGGATAGGTTAACTGTTTAATCCAAATTGCCCATAGGTGGGAATGTGCGAGTGAATGTGAGTGCGAATGGTTGTCTGTCCCTGTGTGTTGGCCCTACGACAGACTGGCGACCTGTCCAGGGTATACCCCGCCTCTCGCCCTATGACAGCTGGGATAGGCTCCAGTGCCCCTCGCGACCCTGAAAAGGATAAGCGGAAGCGAATGGATGGATGGATCTATTGTTAAATATGAAAGCATTATAAGGTATTTAGTAAAGGAGACAGGGCTTTTCTTCTTGTTTTTACACTGCATTTTTTACATATTTTAAATTTGTATGGGTGCAAACTTGGGCAGGTCCTGCGTGTGAAAGGGATTAGATCTCACTGGGAGCTCCTGATTAAATGAATGTTATTAAAATTTGACTTCAGTTAAATTTAAGTGAACAACACATGTATGCTCTTGGGTGTCGGCCTTGTAACAGCAACTCTAATATGAGGTATCTGTTTGTGAAGACATAAAGCAGATTCATGTCATAATTTAAAATTAATCAATAAAATTTCAAATTGTCTAGTTAACAGATGAATGAATTACAATGACACCAAACTATTTCACAAGGCAATAAAGCATTTTTAGATGGAAATCCCCACAGAAACACCACATCTGTATCATTTCCTGAATCACGCCTTTGTCTAGCGCACTTCTCTGATCACCCAAAAGCAGCAAAGAGGAAATAATAACTAACCATAAAAAAAAAAATTAAAGGAAGATCTCAAATCAGCTTAATCAAGCTAACATCTTACCAGCGTTTTATTGCTGGCAATGAGCAAAGCCATCGCTCCAAGTCCCTGAGCGATAAGGGCCTTCTGGCTGAAATCACAGTTGCCCCTCATCACCACCAGAGCCTTGCCCATTACTGAAGATGCATTGATCCCTGAGCTGTCACACAGCAGAGAGGAAGTCATATTCACCAACTGGTACTCCATCTGAAAAAGTCCATTAACACTTACAGTAAGACAGTGTTTGGAAAGGTGTCAAAACCAAAAGAGCTGTAAAATAGAAAAACTTACTGCAGAATTCAGTGACTGTGCCAGTGGGGTCCAAGAGTGATTGTGAACAATGCAGAACTCCCTCTCTGTATCTCCATTTGAAATATGCGAGATCGCTTCCTGGCCATTTATCTATTGAGAAAGAAATAGTACCCCTTTGATACACTACATATGGAAAATATCTGAACCCAGCCCTGCTTTGACAGTAAAATGTTATCCATGTTCAACACACTTAAGGCTCATTGAGTACCTTGTCATAAATCATTCACACTGAGCCAAGGGACAAATACAAATAAATACAAAATATGGTATAAAATGGTATCAAAATCACATTATGCTCTGAACTATTCATAAGTGCAATAATCTATTTTTTATGAAGAGTACTTCAAGCATTTGCCCACACAGATGCATTTGGAGAGTTAAGAACAACAATTTTTTTCCCCCAGCTAATGGATCTTGTTCATCACTTTTCCATTTCCGAACAAACAAAAACAAAACCCATCAATGCTTACATCATCTGTGTTGAGATCTACAACCTACTAGATGATACTATAAATCTGCTAATGCTTATTGGGTTAGTTTATGCTACAGCATCCTATTAATGAAATAGGATAATTAATTAAAAGTAACTAGGTTAATTTAAATACATTCCAACACTATCACCATCAAATCTCAACAACAACAGCCCAACAGCCCATGTATGTTAGGATATACAAATATTTTAATATTATATAGGACACATGAAGGAAAAGTTGCCAGCTTTTCTTGTAAATCTGCCACTTTTTCCCATAAATTTGACATTTATCAGAAAGTTTTTTTCCTCATATATTTTACATTATTTTCTCATAAATTTAGCTCATACATTGGGGTATAGATCTCATGATTTTTTTTCCTTTAAAAGTTTTATACATTTTTTTTAAAGAGAGGGGACTTGGATTTTAGCCCAGCCACTTATTAATCACTTTATTTTATTATCGCTGTCACAGTAATCCGTAAACTTTATTTTGTACTCTCAAAGTTAGATATCTCAAAGTTTCATGCCACTTGTCAGCTTTAGTATAGAGTCCCACATGAACACCCGCGCTGTGATCTGCTCACCCAAACGTAAACACTTCCTTGTTGGTGACGTCGCGGAAATCACCGTCTTCAAGTTCCATGGTTTCGGTAAAATTAGATTAAAACGGCCAGCACAGTTATATCTATCTTTACTTCAGCTTTCTTTAAAACAACCTTACCCTAACAGCAGAGCAGTAAAACAGTTTTCCGTGTCGTAGCGCACTGAGGCTAACTGAAATGAACACGAGAGCTAACAATTAACCGCAGTTTGAACGGTTGTATTACAAGAAAACACAATCCCTGAGATAGAGACTAACACGGTCTGCCGACTACATGCTCAACATTTATTCAAAACGTTAACAGTCACAGCTGACCGTTTTTTTCGTCGGTAAGTTTGGCTATCAGGCCCGTCAACAGCTAGTTATCAACATTCACCAACTTACCTCCGACGCTAAACAAAGGAGCGACAAAAATACGACTGCGACAGTTCCTTCCATCTTGTTACCACTCGTTTTTACCTATCCAGACAACATGAAATCACTTCTTTACGGCACGACGACACTTTCTACCCCATAAGCTGTTCCATCATGGCTGTGGTTTAGCTGGCTAGTAGTTGCCGGGGGACTTCCTGTATCGGCTTGTGACATAAACCTGCTGAGCCGCGAGTTTCTGTTTCACCCCAAAGCGTCAGAACAACAACACATATGGCACACGCACACACTCCTCGTACTAACCACGATTTTAGCACCGTGTAACTTTGGAGACGTTTAAGTTAAGTTTCTTTCACTTAAATAATAAGTGGCAGATAAATTATAATGGCCAGTGTTTAAAACAGAGCTCTAATTCTTTCAAAGTTAAGAAAAGACAACTTTCTTCTTCTATTTTTACCAGATATTTTCTCATAAATGTGACATAGTTTCTCATCAATTTGCTTTTGTTTTCTTATTAATATGCAATTACCCTTTCCTTGTACCCAGCTTTTTTTTACTTATAAATTTTTTTAATGAATTTGTCCTGTTTCTTCTCATAAATTGGCATTTTTTTCTTGTAATCTTGCATTCTTCTACATAAATTAGCATATTTTTTTTCCAGATTTGTCTGGCAAATTGGCTTTTTTCATTTTTCATATTTTAAAATTTGCTCACAATAATGTTTTTTTTTGGTTGTAAATTTGACAATTGTTTTCTTGTAAAATTGCCTCTTTGTTTTTACTGTAACCAAAGGCAAAGAAAAACTGCAGTCAATTTATGTCCAAAGCACCTGTTTCCTGGGTTTTATTAGATATCAACAGAACCAGGGTTCAGTGCTAGGACCACTTCTGTTTACATTATTCCCCTAGGCAGCATCATTAGAAGACATAGCATACATTTTCACTGCTATGCAGATGGCACGCAGCTCTATCCACGAAGCCAGGTAACACACACCAATTAGTTAAACTGCAGGAATGTCTTAAAGACATAAAGACCTGGATGGCCGCTAACTTTCTGCTTCTTAATTCAGATAAAACTGAGGTTATTGTACTCGGCCCTGAAAATCTTAGAAATATGGTATCTAACCAGATTCTTACTCTGGATGGCATTACCTTGGCCTCCAGTAATGCTGTGAGGAACCTTGGAGTCATTTTTGACCAGGACATGTCCTTCAATGCACATATTAAACAAATATGTAAGACTGCTTTCTTCCATTTGCGCAACATCTCTAAAGTTAGAGATATCCTGTCTCAGAGTGACGCTGATAAACTAGTTCATGCATTTATTACTTCCAGGCTGGACTACTGTAATTCATTATTATCAGGATGTCCTAAAAACTCGCTGAAAAGCCTTCAGCTAATCCAAAATGCTGCAGCAAGAGTCCTGACAGGGACTAGAAAGAGAGAGCATATTTCTCCTGTTTTGGCTTCCCTTCATTGGCTTCCTGTTAAATCCAGAATTGAATTCAAAATCCTGCTCCTCACATACAAGGTCTTGAATAATCAGGCCCCATCTTATCTTAATGACCTTGTAGTACCATATCACCCTATTAGAGCACTTCGCTCTCGCACTGCAGGCTTACTTGTTGTTCCTAGAGTATTTAAAAGTAGAATGGGAGGGAGAGCCTTCAGTTTTCAGGCCCCTCTTCTGTGGAACCAGCTTCCAGTTTGGATTCGGGAGACAGACACTATCTCTACTTTTAAGATTAGGCTTAAAACTTTCCTTTTTGCTGAAGCATATAGTTAGGGCTGGACCAGGTGACCCTGAATCCCCCCTTAGTTATGCTGCAATAGACGTAGGCTGCCGGGGATTCCCATGATGCATTGAGTTTTTCCCTTCCAGTCACCTTTCTCACTCCATATGTGTTAATAGACCTCTCTGCATTGAATCATGTCTGTTATTAACCTCTGTCTCTCTTCCACAGCATGTCTTTCATCCTGTTTTCCTTCTCTCACCCCAACCGGTTGCAGCAGATGGCCCCGCCCCTCCCTGAGCCTGGTTCTGCTGGAGGTTTCTTCCTGTTAAAAAGGAGTTTTTCCTTTCCACTGTCGCCAAAGTGCTTGCTCATAGGGGGTCATATGATTGTTGGGTTTTTCTCTGTACCTATGAAGTGGCTTGAGGCGACTTTTGTTGTGATTTGGCGCTATATAAATAAAATTGAATTGAATTGAAGTTGGACTCAGATCATCTTATCAGTCTCAAGTCTTTGGCCACTGATCAGGCAGTCAGACCTCGCTTAGCCTTTTGGGTAATAAAATATGAAGATGGTGTCAAAGAAAACATTTGGCTTTTTCCTAACCACTGGGTGGTTGCATCCATTGTTTGTACTGTCTGGTTAGAAGATGGTTTTTGAGTTATAATCAGAATTAGATTAGGCTACGGTTTGTGAGGGGCTTGGCACTTTTAAGTAAGCAAGATAAGCGTTACCTCTCTGTTTTTAATGGTGATCTATCCTGTTACATCGTATTCCTCAGCACCAGTTAGTTAATAACAGTGTCAGTGCTTGTATGTACAGTCAAGTGCTTATGGAACCAGATATCTCAAACACATCTGCCTTTGCCACATGAATCTTAAACCTTTAAAACCAGCTGAATAAAAACAATAGTAGAGCTTGTAGATAGATGGACAGCTAGTTTGAGGGCAGATCATGTCGGCAGTATCTAGCAGCTTTTGTAAGATTTCCCTCAAGGTTCACAGTTTTTATGATGGGATTTGATATGAATTTGCTTTCATTTGTTATCACAACATCAACAACATGTTTGTTTGTTTTTTTGCAGGCAATGATAACTTAATGGCTTAATGTGCTTTTCCTGTTTGTTGGAAAAATGAACCACATGGAAACTGATTTACAGGTGTACAAGGAGACTTCCTCCCTCATCCCTGGAGCTCAGCAGCATCTAAAAAAAAGATAAACACTGCAGCTGCTTCCTTCGTCTGACCCTGACTGAGAAGCCAGCAGCTGCAACTGTGGCCCGAGGTGTTTATTTTGAATCTGTCACTTTAAAAAACGCTCTCTCAGTTACTGCATGGCTACTGCACCACTGCTTTAGGTAAAGACTGTGTGTGATATTGCTCTCAGTGCGTTTTGAGTTTAAAATATTTCAGATTTAAGCAGCCATAGCATGAACTTCTATTCATATATACATAAATATTTGCATGTAAATAGACTTCACCGATGCAAGTACCCCAGCCTGCCTGTACACACACGTTAAAGGTGAAATATTTGGGGTGTCATGAGATTCAGATTTGCACTCATTTGCACTGCTGTGATGGTGACCAAACCATTTACCATCCCTCTGTTTGCCTATTTTTTTCTTTTAAATAAAATTGGACTAACAACATTTGAACAAACAGCAGAAGTTATGTTGAACAAATACCTGACATTCAAAGAGATTTACTGCTCATCTAAACTATTTTTTTAGTTATACTGAGAAAACGCCAACATGATTTCATGTTTTTTGTCACTTTTCTCTGAGATGAGAATGTCAATGTCATCCTTCTGGACTAACAGCCAGATTACCATGGTGTTTTCAGAGTTTCAAGGATATTAGTGAAGCTTCAGGGTTTTAGGTATGTTAAGTTTGTGATTTGACCCTGAGCACACTGAGATGGAAAGTGCCGTAACAAGAAGAATAAAAACAAAAGGAGAGCATTTTCTGGAGGGAGATACTCTCAGAAAGGGAATTTTGTTAATGCTTTCTTCCTGGTAGATCCTCCCAAGCTTCACTAGAATAAATGTGATGAGTCTGTGATGATCATCAACACCTAACCGTCCATGCATTTTGTCGCCTTGAGGCGACTGTTGTTGTGATTTGGTGCTATATAAATAAAACTGAATTCAATTCAATTAAGCCACATAATAGGCATCTTTTCCTTGCAAGGAAAGTAAAAAGTATATTAAATAGTTGACTCGAAGGGAAAATATGGCAGAAAAGGATGCACAGGACAACGGGGATCACTGCAGTCTTCACAAGACTGTCAAGAAAAGTCGATTCAATACCTTGGGTGAGTTTCATAGGGAATGGACTGAGGCTGGTGTCAGCGCATCAAGAGCCACCACCCACAGATGTCATCATGAAAGGAGCTACAACTGTACACCAACTCATTACTAAGCTGGAGACAACATTAGAAGTATCTTACATCTTACGTGATGCATCACTCATCTTACTACTGCGATCGTGGCTCAAGAGTTGGCAGTTCGTCTTATAATCAGAAGGTTGCCGGTTTGATCCCCGGCTCGGACAGCCTCGGTCATTGTGTCCTTGGGCAAGACACTTCACCCGTTGCCACCTACTGGTGGTGGTCAGAGGGCCCGGTGGCGCCAGTGTCTGGCAGCCTTGCCTCTGTCAGTGCGCCCCAGGGCAGCTGTGGCTACAATGTAGCTTGCCATCACCAGTGTGTGAATGGGTGGATGACTGAATGCAGTGTAAAGCGCTATACAAATACAGGCCATTTACATGGGATACAATGTGCTGAAATGTTGCTCAGTTGTCCAAAGTCCTCTTTTCAAAAACAGTGAATTCAACATTTCATTTGGAAATCAAGTTCCTAGAGTCTGGGGGAAGAGTGGAGAGGCACATAATCTAAGGTGTTTGAAGTCTGGTATGAAGTTTATGCACTCAAGGATAATTTGGAGTGCTATGTTATCTGTTGGTGCAGGCAGTGGTTGGTTCACTGTGATTTATCAAGTTAAAAGTCAACAGATCCATCTACCAGGAGATTTCAGACCATCTCATGCTTCCATCTGTTGACAAACCTTATGGAGATGCCAATTTCTTTTTCCAGCAGGACTTAGCACCTGCCTGCAGAGCCAAAACTATTACCAAATGGTTTACTGATCTTGTTATTACTGTGACTGATTAGCAAGCCATTAGCAAGTGAGAAACACTCACCCAAAAATACACATGAAGGCTGTTATCAAAGAAATGTGGGCTTCAATAACACCTCAGCAGTGCCACAAGTTGATGCCAATCAGCTTATGAAAATCATGGTTTAGTTGTCTTGCTGCAAAAAAAGCTTCTGTTCAATAGAAGTCTTGAGCAAATGAAGCTTGGCTTCCTTCTCTGTGTCCCCAGTAAACAGTTTAATGATGACTTTATGGGCTAGTCACTAGTTTTAAGTCATACTGACTAGAATGTTGCAAACCAAAGTCCTTATTATAGTCAGACAGGAGGAAATGCTGATAATATACTTAGTAAGAGGTCCTTTGAATAACTGTTAGATCTGATCACATTTGTTATATCAGATACAAAAAACAGGACTTCACTACTCAACAGGTGCTATCTTGGTGGCTATGTGCATTTTTTTTTTATTTTTATAAACAGTCTGTGGTCTCTCCACAGATGTGGGATTATGTCTGGGTCACTTGAGGATAGTCAGGGAGCTGAAGAGGCTGCAGCCTGTTGACCCTGTACTACAGTCTCTGTAGTCTGTAGCGGATTGCCGACAAAGACCTCTTAGTATTTTGTTGCATTCATACGTTACCTCAGTTCTGAAGAGTTTCTTTGACACCTGTGACACCTGTGACACCACCATGTTTTAGAGATAATACACTGTAAGCCAGTTGAAGAACAGTGTGTGATGTTTGCTAGGAATGAGGAGTTCTGCTCCTAGTTTTAACTCCATTCTAATTTCAGTCCATCTCTACTATAAATTTCAAACCTTTGAAGTTAAAGCAACAAATATTTAACTTAAGAAATGATGAGAATTAACATGAGATTAACAGTTTAATAGTAGCTACACAGACACATTCATAGCCCATAAGATTAAGAAGAAACAGTTATGTACATCGTAAGGGTTTTATTACATCATTAAACACACTTTCTTTGCAGACACTCTTTAATGTTACCTTACATAAACTCTTATTTTTAATCAAAACAGTTTAGATACAGTTCAAAAGTTTTCCTTTTTTTTAAAGCTTAAAAAGACAACTGATCATGTATTCAGAGTATTAACTTCCCTTTGAGAGCTTGTGATGAATAAAACGAGAAGACCGGTGAGGCACAAAACAACATGTTCAGGTCAGTATGTTCCCTTCCTTCCTTCCTCTTGGTGATCTGGACAACACTTACACAAGCTGAATCCATTTAAACACAACAGATCATGCGACATGAACATGAGCACATCACAAAGGAAGGGCACCGTGTATTGTTTTGACAGTCCCTTTCAAATAGATTAGTGGACTGAAAATGTCATGGCGATAATGATGGTCTTAATATCACAGGATTCAACATTGTGTCTGGTACAGCAACAGTTAGACTTGCTTTTTAACCCCTACTGCTGTGGCAGAAGATAGTCTGTTATTAAAAGCAATTACAGACTTATTATAACAATTATAAAAAAAACTGTTCAATAAAAACATTAAAATTATAACGAGTCTTTTCTGTAATACTTGCTGTCATAAATAGTAATTACACTTTTCTTACTACTTTTCCCTGTTATATTTGTCATTAGATATAATAAAGCCAAATGTTTTTAGAGATAAGCATCTTTCCACCCACTTTAGTCCATTTTGGGGTGTTTTTCTTGCATGTGTGGTGAAAAGTTTTATTGCCCATAATAAAGCAAAATATTCAACTTGACATTGGGAGTTTTAGCAAATTCATCAAATGATAACAGACAAGTAAAATCTGCCCTTGCTAAACCCAATATCACAGTGTTCAGTCCCTACATGTAATGGATCTTTGATTATGGTGCCATCACTCATTCCTTTTGTGTTTTGCTCAGACTGGAATAGATAAAGAGAACGTCTGTGGTGGTTTAATTGATTGCTGTCACCTCTTCTCTTGCCATGACCTGCGATGGGCTTTAAGTGAGACATTGCCATGGAAACAGAGCCCATCGGTTTGAGCTGTTCAGCCACATAAATATCTATAAGCTTTTTATTAAAATAAACTGCTGTCAGTGAAACGTAGCAGTGAAGACATGACACAGCCTCACAGGGTTGAAGTTTTAAAAATGCTTCTTTTGAAAAAATCTTATACCGTAGGAAAGCATGTTTATTTCCCTTTAAATGATTCTACATTTGTAAGGAAAATGCATTTGTAGGTTAAGAAGAGAAAATTGCCTTTTCTCTTCCAGTGCCTTTTAGTTTTAAGATTATAAAAGACAAACACAGCAAGGTAAAAAACAAAACAAAAAACTGCAGTCCTTCTCATGGCCAACAGGGGGCAACTCCTCTGGTAGAAAAGAAGCCAGACTGAATGGAAGTCTATGAAAAAATTACCCTACTTGTCACTTTACATATGATCTCAGTAAATATTTTTCTGATAGGTTTATGGGCTTAATTGCTAATTGTAATTCTTTGCCTCTATAACATCAGGCTGAATTGATAAATTATGGTCCCATTTAGTGTAAATCTGCTGATAAAGCTGGGTACAATCAGCAGCTTCACTGTCAGGTAAGCATGCTGTCTTAAGTTTTCATTCACATATTGTACACTTTCTCTTGTGACATCTAGTTAAAAAAAGTCAACAAAATTGAATTCAGTGCGACAAATTAGTAAAGTTATGTCATGGTGGCAGTTTCTGTCACTTTGCATTACATTAAGCACCACCTAATGTTCGTGGAGTTGTTATAGCCATGTGGCTGAAAGTCCTGTGATGTAAGTATTATTTGACACCACCACAACACAACAATGGAAGGCGATAAGGCAATGGTATACCTGCTGCTAGGTCTATGGCTTTTTGTCAGACTCAGGGACTATTGTGTTGGTTTTTGTGTAGCCACTTCCCTCATTGTTAGGTTTTCATTTCTCTAAAGGAGTCAGTCTCATGACTTGTGGGATGATGCCATTGACTGGCCAATCGGTGGCATGCAGTCTGTTGATGTCACATTTTCAGATTGACACAGCTCACCGAGCAGGTACTAAAAAGTACCTGGTATCAGATGCTACCACCTGATGAAAAAGCCTGAAAACTGACTCACAGCAAGTTGAGCTGAGCTGAGGCACTAGTGGAAAGGGCTTTATGAGGAACTTCCACGTTAGCTTCACTTTTCTAACCTGGTGCATCTTTTGTATATGGTCTATTCTTGTGAGTCAAAGGACTTCCACATTTGCTCATCCATATCTTGCTTGCTTACATTTTATTCCCAAGTCAAATGTTTTGATGTTAAATGTGAACATTACATATTGAGGTAGATATAGTTTGACAGTAGATGTGTCTCATAGGCAATCTTGGACTTGGAATGAGATTAGGGCTGCATTTAGCCTTGAAAAAACTAAGTAAAAAGTTGATTTAAATGGAAACCGTGGCGCATTCAACTCTCTCTTATGTCATACCTCTGGCACCTGACCCCTGTGTGCACTGCTCCCATTTATTTATAACCCTGAGCTGACTGAGCAATAAAAAATATACCTCAAAGCTGCTGGCAAATTTCAGGTAAACATATTATTCATTCTGGAAACTTAGCAAAATGCAACGGTTGTTCTCAGATTCCACAATTGCTTTTTCAAGCAATTTTTTTTTTCAGAAACTAGGACTGCTGTGGAGAACAAGTGCATTAAAGTCAGGTTCGGTGTCTAGGGGAGATGTGATTGACACTGAGACACTGAGAAGGGATCTGTATTTGGATTTGTTAAATTTCAGTGATGTTCTTTTCACATGTCCAGGTAGATCCAAAGAGAACCAATATCTTCTCCTTATGCATGGAAGGTTCTCCTCTTTGAAAGAAGAATAAAAATTTATGTTGCCACTTGAATAGGTTTCATTTAAAAAAAATCATTTTAAAGAAGTTTCCCCTGCCCTATCAGACACTTTTAAAACAACTAGTATTGTTATAAAATCAATTGGTAATGCTGAAGCTGTGGAAATCACTGGTTTATGGTATTGACTAGATTTATTTATTTGTTTGCTTTGCACATTTCTGTTAAATGAGGATTAAAATATAGGGTTAAGCATATGCAAACTGTGATGCAGCAAATGCTGCTGGCAGCTCTTCACACCTTAAAGTCAGATTTCAAGTGAGCTCAGGGACTTTTTTCCACTTTCAGCCTTCAGATTGATCCAATTATTGATCATGCTGTACAGAAGCCAAAACATTAATAGAGAGACAAAGATGACCTTTCAGAAGCAGCTTTTGGTTTTAAGAATTAAATCAAGGCTTATGTTTTAATGGTCACTGGGGCATATAATCTGCACTCATACAACCACCGGTCAAATAAAAAAAGAAAAAACAGACAAAATAATTTTTCTGTGAACAGCGCATCTCAAAATCTTCAGATGTTTGTCACGCATAATGTTTCTAAGCCCCAGCTGTCTTTCCCCGATGATCTCATGAACCATTTTTATGAGATGGGGCTGACTGGAGGGTATCACACCACAACTCTCATCCAAACTATAGTTTTTTTGTCTGCCTTGTCATCATTCATCACAGTTATGCGTCCTAACCACTTGAGTGGGCTGTTGGCTTATGAGGTCAGACCCCCCATCTCACACGTCTCTGATTGGTGTGTATGGATAAGGGCGGAGCATCTGGAGCAGAAGAGCCGGACGGCTGAACCTGCGGACTTTGTAAACTTGCAGCAGTATACCTGTGGAAGACAAACGCACATTAACGCACTAACACACGAAGCTCTTTCAGTCCCGCGGTGATTTTTAAACCCTCGGAGAAACACGGCATCACTCCATGTAAGTTTGTCTTTTTTTCATTTTTAATAGCACGCTGTCTGTTTTGTTTATTGAATGAATTTATTAAGAACGATTTTAAAATGATGATTTTTACGCATTGCTTTTTGTTTTTTGTTTTTTTGTTTTTTTTAAACAAGTCTGTAAAATAACATGCCTCCAGTGAAGGTTACCAGTTTAATACAAAGCACAGCACTGTACAGCTGCAAAATGTCCAGTGGATGTGGTGTTAATCTCGTTTTGGGGCTCCAGATCCTCCGGATAAACAGTGCACGGTGTCTTCTAATCAGTACCTCTTATTTTAAAAACAGAGAACTCTGATAAGATGTGCGCAGTAAAGATTTTTAGGTCTATTTGGATATAAGGACGCCGGATTCGTCGATTTACTAACTACAAATAGGATTATACTGAAACTGTTTTTATATAGTGGTAATAACTCACAATGCAGTTGTGCGTGTAATATTTCCTGTTTTATTACAGCTATAAAACACATGCACATTAGAATATAACATATTGCTTATTTTGCTACTGACGCAAAGCAGACATGATGCTGGTGAGGCCTTTCATTCATTTCATTCATTTATTTATTCATTTTCAGGCACAACAAATACCTATATTGAACATAAAATACACAAAACAAAAAACAAAACTTGCCTGAAAAAGGAGTGGGACGAAGAAAACTTATTAAATCCCACCCCTATACTCACTCATCAACAAAAAAAAAAAACAATAAACTTCCCGCAGCTACGCCCATCATTGCATACAGACCCATCAACAGCCCCGGGCAGATACAAGCATCTAAGCGGCAGCTCGCAACCAACAATTAGAGCCTTCATAACTGAATACAGAATATATAAATTATAAATTGCATTACCACAGGTAACAGGCAGTAATAACTACAAGTAACAGACACACATACATATACATACATATATATCTACACACACAAGTACATATATGTACATACATACGCACACTTTATTTTTTATTTTTTATTTTGGAATCCATACCAGCAATGGTAAGAGGACAGACATTACAGAGCACACTAAAACCCATCATTGAGTATACTGTGACCAGACCAACTGTTTGTAGAGAAATTTAAATCTATGAATATTATTGCATTGTTTCAATTGTAAACTCAGACTGTTCCAGATTTTCACACCACATACAGACACACAAAAGCCTTTACGGGTTGTTCGAGTTCTGGGTAATTTGAATTCTCCAAAGCCTCTCACATTATAAACCTTTTCTCGAATTTCAAATCTAGTTTGTAAATTTGCCGGTAAAAGTTTAGTAAAAGCTTTATACAAAATTATGGATGTATTGTAATTAACCAGATCCTGGAATTTAAGTAACTTTGCCTGAAGAAAGAATTTGTGAGTATGATCTAGATAACCAGCCTTGTGAATAATACGCAGTGCTCGTTTCTGTACTGTGACTAATGGATTAGTTGTATTTTTATATGTATTTCCCCACACTTCCACACAATATGTAAGATATGGAAGAACCAGGGTACAGTACAGAGTACGAAGTGCATCTTTATCAAGGAATTGTTTCACTTTGTTCAAAACTGCGAGGCTTCTGGAAATTTTGGTTTTTATGTGTCTGACGTGGGGTTTCCATGAAATTTTGTTATCAATTATAACTCCCAAAAATTTGTTTTCACTCACATTATCAATTGGTACACCTTCAATGATAATTGGTAATTCTATATTATATTTTAAATTACCAAAAAACATTGCTTTAGTTTTATTTATATTTAATGATAATTTATTTATGTCCATCCATTTTTTTATTAATTTTAGCTCCCTGTTTACAGTCATTACAAGATCAGTATAATCATCGCTACTGAAAAATATGTTGGTGTCATCTGCGAACAGTATGAGTTTAAGTACTTGAGAAACATCAAAAATATCATTTATGTATACATTGAAAAGTTTTGGTCCCAACACTGACCCTTGGGGAACACCACATGTAATACCAAGTTTCTCTGAATGGTAATGCCCTATGCTAACATATTGTTCCCGACCTGTTAGGTAACTTTTTAACCAGTTACCAGCTTTCCCTCGAATACCATATCTTTCCAATTTATCCAGTAAAATTGAGTGATTGATTGTGTCGAAGGCCTTTTTGAGGTCAACAAAAATACCAACTGCATATTTATTTTTATCCAGTGTATCAGTAATTTCTTCTACTGCCTCAATTATCGCCATTGAAGTGGTTCTTTGCGTTCTGAAACCATACTGACCAACATTTATTATTTGATGTTTTTCAAGGAATTTTTCTAATCTTGAATTAAAAAGTTTTTCTAGAATTTTTGAGAATTGAGGCAGTAGAGAAATAGGCCTATAATTGGTAAAACTGTGTTTGTCATTACTTTTATATAGTGGTATTACTTTCGCAATTTTCATTTTTTTTGGAAAACAACCGGACTGAAATGATAAATTACAGATATATGTTAAGGGACTAGCAATATTCAGAATAACCTGTTTAACTACAGACATATTTATGTCATGATAATCCATTGAAGACTTACTTTTACATTTTAATGTGATATTTATTACTTCTTGCTCATTTGTAGCTGAGAGGAACAGTGAAAAGGGATTTGATTTTATATCAAATCCCTTTATATTTATATTCACGCTGTTGTGAAGTTTCCTTATATTTTATGGTCTTGGCTGAACTCTTAGATTTAAACGTTTCATGGTGTTATGCAGGTAGCATCACTGTAATGTTTCATATTTGGTAATGGGGCTCACAAAACACCATTTAATGATATGGTCACCATGATGTTTTTCTTTTTCTTTTTAAATGCTCCTGATTTAATATTTAATAATATACAGTAATCTTCATTTTTGCTTTGTTTTTTTCAAATCTGTCTTCGGTTTTTAAAGAAATTCTCGGTAAGCTTTTGGTGAATATTAGACTTCTTGTGTGCACTCTGGGAAAACATGAAAGCACATTTGTAGAAAAGTTTCAGCTATTGCATTAGCTGACTTTGGTCCTCACAGTCTGTTAGCTCCATCTTTCCAGCTCAGTGCACATTGGGCGTCCATACATGCATATTACTTCCTCTTGATGTGCTGCCATTATTTATGGGCTGTTTGTGTTTGTCTTGTAACACACTTATTCTGGTCCCTTGGTGATTCCTTTTTATTGCTTTTCTCCTATTTCCAGTGTTGACCTTCATGGTGGATGAGCACAATGTTCCTTCCCCTGAGCTTCAGAAAATGAACGCCTCTCTGTGTGACCCTGCAGCCGTTATGTATCGACTGGTGGCAGACCACCAACTTGATACCAGCTGCAACTGCTCCTCTGCCCTTTCAAACTGGACAGCGAGGGGCATGGCCCCTCAGCTGCCCACATTCAGTACAGCGGCGAAAGCGAGAGTGATCATCACCTTCATCCTCTGTGGCATATCTGCCTTTTGTAACCTGGCAGTGCTGTGGGCGGCTCGCATAGATGGGAAACGAAAATCCCACGTGAGGGTGCTGATTGTCAACCTGACGATGGCGGATCTGCTCGTGACCTTCATCGTGATGCCCGTAGATGCGGTGTGGAACATCACAGTTCAGTGGCTTGCCGGAGACTTTGCCTGCAGGCTGCTGATGTTTCTTAAGTTGCAGGCGATGTACTCCTGCGCCTTTGTCACAGTTGTAATCAGTCTGGATAGGCAGTCAGCCATCCTCAACCCTCTGGCCATCAATAAGGCCAGAAAGAGGAACAGAATCATGCTCACGGTGGCTTGGGTTATGAGCGTTGTGCTGTCTGTCCCTCAGGTAAGGACAGGCATTCCCGCTGATAGCAGAGGCAATGATCAGGACTAATTTGAATTCAATCAGGCCATTAAACTGCTTCTCATCCTCTCTAAAGGAGGTTTAACTCCACTCCCTGCTTTAGTACAATCTTTCATAAATAATAATTTTCAGAACAAAAAGTATAGAGGCAGTCCTGAATAAAGAGCTCCCTGTGACACATTCATCCCAGTGTGGAAAACTGCTGAAAGAAGCACCAAAGTCAACAGTAAGGGGTCATTTACTCAAAGGATAATGTAGCTTTATTTATTTTTAAGAAAATGAACAAATCCCACAATCTATCCTGGTTACGGGTATTGTATCACAGACCCAGCATAAAGCTGCTGTGTTCTTGTTGTCCAAGAACACATAACAGAGGGATACTGTTGCATTTGGAGTGCAGGTAGCATTTTTCTTTGTGTTTGTGAGAACATCAGCTGAATGAGCCTGTTATAGTTTTTTCATTTCATTCTGTTCATGAGTCACAAACTGACTTTAAAAAAAAAGAAGGTATTGATTGCAATCTGTCCTTTTTGTCAGTGTTTCTTAGCACCTGTTAAAATCATCGAGTAGGTGTGTGGTGTTTGAACCTGCAGGTGTGCGCTGCGTAATTTGAAACGAAATCAAATTAAACTGTTTGTGTTCATAGAAGGAGGACACACTGGTTAGCACTGCCAGCTGAGTAATTTCTGTGTTGTTCTCCCTGTGCCTGCATGGGGTTCCTTCAGTTTCCATCCACAGTTCAAAGACAGGCATGTTAAATTAACTGGTGATGAAGCCTAAGGATAAGAGATTTAAATAGATCACCCTTCTCTAAGAGAAGAAGAAGTTTTTTGGATTAGGCTCCACTAAATTAAAGGTCTAAGAGGTGTAATTATACAAAACTGCTTTTTAAAATAAATAATAAACCTTTGTTATACTCCGTCCAGTTCACGCTCAGAGTCAGCACTTGCATATGCACTATAGAATTATGGCTAGTTAAGGACAGCAGGGTTAAAACCAGTTAACTATAGCTTCATTTCACAGGTTTGCATGGCTTATTCCAACTTTTGTAACACCTTCTAAAGGTTCATGAGCTCCCTGAAAACAGGATGGAGATAAAACTTTGTCAGGCACAAGCAGTAAAAGATGTTATTTAGCGCTCTGAGAGACAGTAGCTTGGTAAAATGTATTATCCTCATATGATCAAAATCCAACTTAGTAGTAGTTTTCTCTTTGCAAATAACTGTAAACAATTTTTAAAAGTCAATGTGACATTAGCTCAGCAGGGTTAATTCATTCTCACTTATTTCCAGTGGTATGTTGCCAGTATAATTTTCACTAATTTCTGCTACAGAAACAATACAAAATGATGAACTATCAGCAGGACTTAAAGCCACACAAGGCTGATTTTGAACCGGGGTAATCTGACCCTTGAAGTTTCTTCCTGAAACATCCATTCCCAGCTGTTTGATGTGTAAAAGCAGCTGTGAACAAAGATATCAGTAAACCTGTGAAAGTTGCTCGTGTGTTACTTCATATGACTAAAAATCATTTTCTAAATGTCACATTTTCCCTCCTCAGATGTTCCTTTTTCACAATGTGACCATCATCCATCCCGAGGACTTTACTCAGTGCACAACACGGGGGAGCTTTGTCACCCACTGGCATGAAACAGCCTACAACATGTTCACGTTTTGCTGCCTGTTCCTGCTGCCGCTGGTCATCATGATTACCTGTTACACCAGGATCTTCTGTGAGATCTCCAGACGACTGAAAAAAGACAACTGTAAGTTTCAGTTTAGTTTAGATGTAAAGAAGAAATAATCTATTAAATATTAAATGAGCGGCAGTCTGACCAGCCATAAATGCCATAAGTGTCTCCAGGTGAAGAATCCTCATACTGGTGATCCCCCTACATATTTGAGAACTACCAGCTGAACTCCCAAAAGAACGAAACAATACAGGAGGGCCATAGAAAGACTAGAAAGGGGGAGGAGCAGACAGGGAAAGAGTAAGAGAACTAAACAAATAACAAGATCGCTGTAGAAGCTAAAGCTGAATGAAAAAACAAGAATTCAATGACTAAATCATTCATGAGTAAAGTTGGCAAAGGCCTTTGACTATCCCTTCAGTATCACAGTACTCTCAAAGTGAACATCTGCTTACCTCGAGCCAATAATTAATCAGAAATAATAACTTAAAAAACAATAAAGGTTTGTGTTCATAGCATTTTCAATGTGCACTATATTTTGTTTCTGTCCTCTGTTCTGGTTCCAGTACCTTCCAGTGAAATGCACCTGCGGTGTTCAAAGAATAACATCCCGAGAGCCCGGATGAGAACTCTGAAAATGAGTATTGTGATTGTTCTGTCTTTCATCATCTGCTGGACTCCATACTACCTGCTGGGCCTGTGGTACTGGTTCTTCCCTGACGACCTGGAGGGGAAGGTTTCCCACTCCTTAACTCACATCCTGTTCATCTTTGGGCTTGTCAACGCCTGCCTGGACCCACTCATCTACGGCCTATTCACCATCCACTTCAGAAAGGGGCTCCGAAGGTTTTATACCGGCACCACCACATCGGCTGATCTGGAAAACAACACGGTCATAACTGGGTCTTTTAGTTGTGCTGCCAACTCTTTGTCACTGAAACGGGAGGTGAGCCCTGCCAGCCCTGAGAGGCTTCTGCTGTGCAAAGCAGAGTGGACCCCACCGAGGAGCAGCTTTCTAACAGCTGACAACGACACAGACAGAAAAACTCACCAGTCCAGTGCTGAGAGCATGTTATGAGAAGAATATAGTATTGGTTTTACTGTTTTATTTCCTCATATTTATTCAGTGTAATGCTCTCATATGTAAGGTACTCTCATTCTCTTACACTCTTAATTAGATACACCCGTTTAACTGCTCAAAAACACAAATATTTAATCAGCCAATCACATTGCAGCATTTATGGACGTAGACATGATCAAGACGAACAGCTAAAGTTTTTCAACTGACCATCACAATGAAGATGACAGGTGACTTTGAACTTTGAATTTGAACATGGCACGGTTGCTGGTGCTAGTTAGAGTGTTTAAGAAACAGTTGGCTTTGAATCTCATCATAGATGTGTAGCTGACAAATGTGCAGCAACTGTGTGATGGTATGGACCAAAATCTCTGAGGAATGTTTCCAGCACCTTCTCGTATCTGTGGCAACTTTGAAAGGAAGTGAGGGTACAATCCAGTACTAGTCAGGTACCAATCGGAATACATAAAGTGGCCAATGAGAGTATGTATAAAATACAAAGGCCAAAAATGGCCGAATGCTGGAATATTGATAATTTTGTATGATATTGGGAAAATCTTCAGAAAATAAACAGTGATCATATTACAGGATTAAAATCAATGCTTTGTAAGATCTCAATGAATAAAATCCAGCTGTGTCAGAGTGAAGTTTGTTTTGATTTTTTTTTTTTAAAACAAGCCAGGCTTTTAGTTGGGTATGCAACTATTAAACAGTCCAATAGCAATTGCAGACAGTATTTGATGCCCAAATAAGAGTAAAGAGACTGTCTGAAATTTGGTCCTACAATATAAGCAATTTAAAAAAATCACTTTGATCATTGCAGTTCAGTATTTATGGTCCAGTTTGTGCCAGTGCATTGCCAAATATTAGCCACCATAATATTTTGTATTTTTTAAGATTTTTTTTTAGATAAGTTATGCTACCTGGTGTTTTTAAACACAAAATAGAACTTTTAAAAATGCATTTAAAAAACTAACAACTTTATATATTTCTCAAAAACTATCTTTCTACCAGTCTTTAAACATATCATCTGCAAATCTCATTTCAACAATAATATTTGCACTTCCTGCAGGAGTCCTGAGAACTGTTAAGGTCATGGAAATAAAGGACTGTTTGTATTTTCTGTAAATTACAATTTGTGACCATCTGACATTAAATGTATTCAGCTGGTGGAGTGACTTTTGCTGCTGGAAATGTCTTAAGTAAAAGAATTTGTGTTGGACAGCAATTATATGGGATTTGTGTGCAGATGTCATGCAAACCCATGTCTGTCTCTGTCCCCAGAGGGGAGAGCTGCCTATAATCAGCGATGAATCATAACCGCAGATGGAAAAGGCCATTTGTGCCCTGGAAATGTGACAAAATTAAAATCCTCTTTGGCTCTCATTAAAAGAAAGCTCAAGTTCGGAGCAAAGAAACTGAGAAGTGCAGGTTCGTGCAGCTGGAGATGACTGTTGGACGCTCATTTGGGAGCGATTCTGAAAACATTTCTTAAAAAGCAGCATCTATTATTTACAAAAAAAATGTAAATGATACAAATAAATTCAGAAATTCATCTCTTACAAAATAGTAGCTACATACCAGCATTTTATGAGGACTATATATGAACATGAAAGACTTTGGAGGTTGCATTTAATTTCAAACTGAGATAAGAAATTGAATCTTCTTTCTAAATGATGCCTGTATCATTCATCTGCTGGTGTGTGCCAACTGGATCAGGAAAATCTGGAACTGAATTGTAACCTTAGTCAAAATACTGGAATTTGTTGTTGGCCTCAGCTTGTGATTAATACCATTATATATTAAGCAGTCAGTTATTTTATTAATCAACCAATTAGTACATATTCATATGTAAAATATTAGCAAGAAGATTAGAAATCAAAAACTTGTCAGAACAATCATGATAAAAATAAACAGACAATCTTCAAATTTGAAAAGGTTTTTGCATGACTTTGAAAAAAAAAAGCAACATGTTGATGGAGGAAAATTACACATTGTAGGTTTTTACAAGCGTCATATTACAAGACATTTAATGCTGAGATATAAAAGGCTCCTTAACCTCCCAGCTCTCCATTACAAGACACACTCAGGTAATGGTGCTGTGAATTCAGACTGGTCCAGAGCGGTCATCCTGTGTTTTGCCTCCAACACAATCTAAACTTTTTTTTGACATGTTCAAGAAGCCGAAGCCCGCAAGTGAGAACAAATCCGAAGAAGACCATCTGTGCTACGTGTGATAAAAGGGCAACTTTGGATGGATCTGATTCTCCTGAAAGTGCTCAGAGTACATGAGTAAAAACAGAACTGTTATGAATCCTTTGTTTTTAAATTAATTTAACAACTTTTAATTCAGGTTTCATTTGGCTTTAAGGGCAGAAAATAAACCAACAAGGGAAAACTATCACTGGCTGTTTTGTTTGTGTGTTAGCACTTTCAGTTAATCCCAAGGAAGAATAAAGGTAAAAGACATCAGTTAATCTGAGTGGGAAAAACTCAAATCATCAAAAATAACAGACCAAAAAAAGCAACCCTTTGAAGTCTTTGCTTCATAGCAGGAGCTTTATTTCATGTCAGAAGCTTTTTTTCCACAAACAGATTCTTTTCTTGGTGCACATCTAATACTGACACGAAAACCTGCCAAGCTCTCTGAATGGAACACCTGAGCTATTGTTGCCTTTTGAGTCATGACATGAGGGCTTCTGGTCTCAAGTCTTTTTAAAGCCTCTTAGAAATTCAAATTAGAAATTCAAATGAGGCTTTCAGTCAGATATTAAAAACGGTATCAGTATCTTGTTCACTTTCATGGAGAGATGTGGCAGTGTGCTTTCATAAGATGAAAGGAAATGAAAGAGAATTACACAACTGTGTACAATCCTGTTTCAAAAAAAAAAAAAGAATTGAATGAATGGGAAGTCTTTTAAAGACACCCCCCCCCAGTTAAATGTTACTCTCCATGCTCATTTTCAGTTTGATGCCAGTAAGATGTTGAAAAAAGGCAACAACCGAGTGGAAAAGAACAGAAAAAACCTGCTGGTAAATCTCACACTTCATTAGCTTAAATAGTAACATGACTGGATACAAAAATATTTCCCCACAAAGGCATGCTTTCTCATTGTACTCACTGCAAATATATATATATTTTTAATGAGTGTAAACCTGTCAAAAATATGGCTTTCATGAATTATGGTCAAGTATATAAACAGGACCCCACATTATAATTCAATGATTCAGCTGTTCCTAATATCATCTCAGATCTTACCTGTCATCTAATTTTTTTTTACCTCAGTGCTCATTAAATTCAGTTTTCAGTTTTCAGTTTTATTTGTCATATGCAAGTTAGCACAGGGTCAACATTGCAATGAAATGTGTTTGGCGAGCAGCAGTCACTCAGCAGCGTGGTACAGTAGGAGAAAATATAATAAAATATAATAAAAAATAGAAAAATAGTAAGGAGCAAAATATTAGAGAGACATGGTAAAAGAGAAAAGATGACTAAATATATATGTATCTATAAATATAAATATATGTACAGGGATTAAATAAGAAAATCTTGAAAAGAAATATGACGGGAGGACAGATGGGATATTGCACAGGAATGAGCAGCAGAAAATTACAGTATTGCACTTTTAAATATAAATATCAATAACAGTTAATAAAAGTTCAGACATCACCTGATCATGTTCCCGTCGAGAAAAATGTTTTTGTTTGCCAAAAAACATAGCTGAGTATAGACAATAAATACTCTTATACGGAGCCCCGCAGGGGACATGGGAGGAAAAAAAGTTAAGATGGACTTTTGCGAGATCTCGCAAAACAAACTTGGGATCTCGCAAAAGTTTTAGCCGCATTCTTCGGAGGCCGCCAGCTCGAAGCCGACCGGGAGGTCGAGGCACGATGTGCCGGGAAAGCGGTGTTCCTCCCGGCTGTAGTAGGTCTCGACCTCCCGTTAGCTTCGAGATGGTGGGTGTCAGATCTCCGAAAACATCGGAGCACTTTTGCAAATATGTGATGTCTTGTAAACTGAGCAGGTATCTGACGTTTACACAACTACATTCACGCCTCAAAATATCTTAAAAGTGTGTTTTGTGACCCAGAAAGAGTAATATTACAACTAAGTAGCTGCCGCCATTGTTGGAATTCAACTTTTGCGAGATCCCGAGTTTGTTTTGCGAGATCTCGCAAAAGTTTTGTGAGATCCCGAGTTAGTGTTGCGAGATCTCGCAAAAGTCCGTCTTAATTTTTTTTCTCCCATGTCCCCTGTGGGGCTCCGTACTCTTAAGCTACAGTGTGTAATTGTTTTTGTTAATTTTGTTGCATAACATTTTTTTTCCCCTGTCTTTTGAAAACATGACTTATGACACATTCAAGGCCCCAAAAGGCAACAAAATGTCAACATGCTGCGACTGAGCTCAGCTCAGCTTGCATACAGTCATCCTTTAAATAAATGTCCCTCGAGCTCAGCAGATATAAAAGCAAGGACCATTTTTCTACAAGTCACATTTAATACCTGAAATCTGATCTTACTTGAAATAAAATAAAAACCTGAGATTCATGGTTTGAGTCACTTTTGGATCTATGAGTTCTCCCAGGTAAAGTTTTGCTGTGAGAGGACCATGTTTCAGCAACTTTGTATCCGAAATCATGAACATTTACTGCAAATAACACAGGCATGAAACCTTATTTCCCTCTATGAACATCATGCTCATTTTGGAGACTACACATTAGTTGTTAGTCTCCAAAATGAGCATGGTGTTCATAAACCTATCAGGATAAAATTTAATGAGGTCATAGACAATGTTCCCTCTAAGCTGCGCACGTGCGCAATTGAGTACTGCTGGCACGCTCTCTGCGCACAGAAAATCTGTGTTGTGCACAAAAAAAATCTAACCTGAATTGAAATTAAAATTAATACTTTAACAATTCTGTTTTGCAGTGTTAGTCAGTGACTGGCTGCTCCCATATGGGATTAGAACGATGCCACCTTATCCCATAGTCCAGCCAATGATGCGATTTACATTCGTATATACGCAGCTAATCAGCGTGGTTGACAGGCTATGACAGCGTCCTTATGTGCCGACACCGGTGTTTTAGCTAGGAAAGCTGCGTGGCTGATGTGGAGTGAAGCCACGTTAATGACAACGTGTACAAGCTGTGAGCAGGACAGACGGAACAATTGACGGAAAAAGTATGGACTTGATTTTCTTCCTGAATACTGTCGTTGTTTATATTTACTGCAGGAATAAACGGTAAAAACGGCGTTTTATAAGAAAAAAGGCTCGAAAGCACTCTCCGCATGTGAGCAAAAACTCCACCCCCCTCTCCCTTTCCTATTCGTCCAAAAAAGTACTATGTCAACCAATCAAAAAATGATATGGCAACGTGGCATCTAGTTGTTAAGAAACGGGGAGAAGTTTTAGGAGTGACGGCGGTGCTTTGAGATGTGAGAGATTTGAGACGTTTAGCGCAAATCTTGTGTAGTTAGTGTGTAGTGTAGTTTTTGTTGTGTGTGTCAGAACAATGAGGCGACTGCTGAATGTTACAGAAGTTACAGGAGTGATACATCTCCTGTTGTAAGGCTTGCAGGTATCAGGCTTGTGATGTTCTCCTTTATCTCATAGTGGACAGAAATTATTTTTTGGAGTGGCACAAATAATTTGTGTGGCATCAGATTTGATGCAGAACAGCTGATTGTTCTAAAAATTTGAAATGTTTATTTAAAAAACCGCCTTGGCTGCATTAAAAAAATAGCTGCAAATTTTTTTTTTTAAAGAATTAACTATATAATTAATTGCCCAGCATTGGTCATTATATACTATATTTTGCAGACAGAGAGTTACAGGACTCTCTCCCAGACCACAGACTCATAATACAAGTCAGCGCTTTTTAAAAAAGAAAGAAAGTTGTGCTTTCAAAATTGGAGTTCAAGTTATTTTTACTTCCAATAGTGTTAACATACTACACAGGCCAATGACTAGATTTTTTTTTACATTTTCATTGTAAGTGGGCTAAAGCAGTTAATTAAAAGTAGTCTAACATAAATGTAAATGCTGTAATTTGATTATTTTAATAAACCATGTAACTTGGATGGATTAGATGCCGGCGTGACCACAGTGCACACGTCTGATGTCACTCACAGTGGTCCAAGGGATCGCTCAGGGAGTTTGTGTGTTCGCTCAGTGTTACACCCCGGCCTAGGCAACCGGAGTGCAACACGAAAAAAAGTAAAAATAAAGAAAAAAAAACACACGCAAAAACCCCACTAAAGCTCACCACCAAAATCCCGAAACGAAAGTATTTACAACAAACTATTTATTTACAACAAGACGTCAAACTATTTACAACGGGGGGAAGATCGCGACCATGACCAACTGACACACAGGGCTTAAATACCTAGAGGGAGCAATCAGGAAAATGGACAACAAGAGGGAAACACAGCTGGGGCAACTCAGAACTGACGAGACAGGGAAACGTAAACTGAAAAGACTAAGATAACACAGACTTTCAAAGTAAAACAGGAAACACATAACAGTCACGCCAAAAACAACACACTGACAACACCGAAACGTAACAGTTCCCCCCACCCAAAAATCAAACATTTAACACCAAGTGAAAAGTTTGATCCAGACAGACGAAGCCGATGAAGGCTGGAGCGGTCCCACTGACCCTCCAGCAGACGACGAAGGCTGGAGCGGTCCCACGGACCCTCCAGCGAAGGCGGATGAAGGCTGGGGCGGTCCCACGGACCCTCCAGCGAAGGCGGATGAAGGCTGGGGCGGTCCCACGGACCCTCCCCTCAGCGAAGGCAGACGAAGCTGATGAAGGCTGGAGCGGTCCCACTGACCCTCCAGCAGACGACGAAGGCTGGAGCGGTCCCTCGGACCCTCCAGCGAAGGCGGATGAAGGCTGGAGCGGTCCCACCGACCCTCCAGCGAAGGCGGATGAAGGCTGGGGCGGTCCCACGGACCCTCCAGCAGACGACGAAGGCTGGAGCGGTCCCTCGGACCCTCCAGCGGAGACGGACAGCTGAAGCGAAGGCAGACGAAGATGATGAAGGCTGGAGCGGTCCCACTGACCCTCCAGCAGACGACGAAGGCTGGAGCGGTCCCTCGGACCCTCCAGCGAAGGCGGATGAAGGCTGGAGCGGTCCCACGGACCCTCCAGCGACGACAAAGGCTGGGGCGGTCCCCGGACCCCCCAGCGAAGGCAATCCCGGACGAGCCCCCATATGTTACACCCCGGCCTAGGCAACCGGAGTGCAACACGAAAAAAGTAAAAATAAATAAAGAAAAACACACAAAAAAAAACTAATACGGGCTTCCACAAAAATAATGGTGTCAGAAGTGTGTTTCAGTGTGTCATGGTTCGCGATCTCCCCCGTGTTGTAAATAGCGTGGGACCGCTCCAGCCTTCGTCGTCTGCTGGAGGGTCAGTGGGACCGCTCCAGCCTTCATCGGCTTCGTCTGTCTGGATCAAACTTTTCACTTGGTGTTAAATGTTTGATTTTTGGGTGGGGGGAACTGTTACGTTTCGGTGTTGTCAGTGTGTTGTTTTTGGCGTGACTGTTATGTGTTTCCTGTTTTACTTTGAAAGTCTGTGTTATCTTAGTCTTTTCAGTTTACGTTTCCCTGTCTCGTCAGTTCTGAGTTGCCCCAGCTGTGTTTCCCTCTTGTTGTCCATTTTCCTGATTGCTCCCTCTAGGTATTTAAGCCCTGTGTGTCAGTTGGTCATGGTCGCGATCTTCCCCCCGTTGTAAATAGTTTGACGTCTTGTTGTAAATAAATAGTTTGTTGTAAATACTTTCGTTTCGGGATTTTGGTGGTGAGCTTTAGTGGGGTTTTTGCGTGTGTTTTTTTTTCTTTATTTTTACTTTTTTTCGTGTTGCACTCCGGTTGCCTAGGCCGGGGTGTAACATATGGGGGCTCGTCCAATCGCTGGAGGGTCCGAGGGCCGCTTCAGCCTCCGTCTGTCTTCGCTGGAGGGCCCGGGGACCGCTTCAGCCGTCCGCCGTCGCTGGGGGGTCCGAGGGAGGGGCCGCTTCAGCCGTCTGTCTTCGCTGGAGGGTCCGAGGGCCGGTCCAGCCTTCATCCGCCTTCGCTGGAGGGTCCGAGGGACCGTCCCGGCCTTCGTCGTCTGCTGGAGGGTCCGAGGGACTGCTCCAGCCTTCATCCGCCTTCGCTGGAGGGTCCGGGGAACCGCTCCAGCCTTCGTCTGCTGGAGGGTCAGTGGGACCGCTCTAGCCTTCGTCAGCCTTCGTTTGTGTTCGCTGGAGGGTCCGAGGGTCCGCTCCAGCCTTCGTCGTCTGCTGGAGGGTCAGTGGGACCGCTCCAGCCTTCATCAGCCTTCGTCCGTCTTCGCTGGAGGGTCCGTTGGAGGGACCGCTTCAGCCTTCGTCCGCCTTCGCTGGAGGGTCCGAGGCACCGCTCCAGCCTTCGTCTGCCTTCGCTGGAGGGTCCGAGGCACCGCTTCAGTCTTCGTTTGTCTTCGCTGGAGGGTCCGAGGCACCGCTCCAGACTTCATCCGTCTTCGCTGGAGGGTCCGGGGGACCGCTCCAGCCTTCGTCGTCTGCTGGAGGGTCCGTGGGACCGCTCCAGCCTCCACCAGCCTTCATCCGCTTTTGATCAAACATTTCACTTGGGGTTACATGTTTGATTTTTGGGTGGGGGGAAATGTTACGTTTCGGTGTTGTCAGTGTTTTGTTTTTGCGTGACTGTCATGTGTTTCCTGTTTTACTTTGAAGGTCTGTTGTTATCTTAGTGTGTTCAGTTTACGTTTCCTTGTCTCGTCAGGTCTAATTTGCCCCAGCTGTGTTTCCCTCCTGTGGTCCGTTCCCTAATTGCTCCTTCTATGTATTTAAGCCCTGTGTTTCTGTATGTCATGGTCGCGATCTTCCCCCCGTTGTAAATAGTTTGACGTCTTGTGTTTGGTGATGTAAATAAATGTCGTTTTGGGATTATTTTTGTGGAAGCCCGTATTAGTTTTTTCTCGTGTGTTTTTGCCTTATCTTTATTTTCCTGCGTTGCACCCCGGTTGCCTAGGCCGGGGTGTAACACTCAGACACGTGAAAAATTAGAGGGAACATTGGTCATAGACCAAAAGAACAAAAGTTCAGTTTCCTGCAGGTACTTACAAAAGCAACTAAAGGAGTCGCCCCCTGCTGGCAATTAGAAAAATACAGGTTTAAATGAGTTCCCCTTTGGCTTCACATTTCAAATCTGGAAGCTACTCATCTTTTACATGCAGTCTTTGTGTGTGCCCATACACCAGGAAACAGATTCTCAAAATTATTGATGTTTTAATAAAACAATTTCAGTTTACAATTCAAATGCATCAAAAACATTTAAATAACAGAAAACAAGGACAATATCTTAAGACAATTTCAGCAGTTCTATATTTATATTTGCTAAGTTTATCAATTAAAGAAATAATATTTAATAGGATCCTCCACTTTGTGTCTGGGTGAGTAGTGCTTTACAGATGGTGGGAATCACTTTATTAGTATCTTTATCATTTGCTGCAATTCTTCATTGGATTTTCCTGCAGCTGCTCCCATGTCTGTGTCAGAGTTTTGTTCCTTTCCTCCACAGACTGTGCTCTTCACATGAAAATGCAGGAAAAACACAATGCTGCTTTATCATTCTCATACACTTACTTTACTCATACAAGTCATTTGTGGAGTTCAAGAGCAGTCTGCATACAGTACAAAAACAATGCTAACCTTTTCTGAAGGTAGAGATTGCAGGTTTCCTTTAAGGTGTTGTAGCTCAGAGTTTGCTGCTGTCGTGTGGACTCAGGATATGAAACAACGTGCTGCTTAAAGATGTCAGACTCTGCAAAACGGAAGACTAAAAGCTGGCTCTGGCTCCTTTCTTCAGATGTAACACTGCAGCTGGTGTCCTGGTCACCTGGATGAGAAATAAAAAAAAAACTTTATTTACAGTATTGTTCTAACATTAATCCAGGAACATGCTGTTATCATAAAATGGTGTTTGGGTTTACCTCGTATGAACAGACTCTGCTGTTTGGAGTTCAGCGCATAAATTGGACTGTGGGGAGTCGTAATGAGATGAGTTGTGGGAGGAGTCAGGAAGCACACAGTGGTGTTGTTGATGACATCTTGGATGGACATTTTTCCACTCCTTTGCATTACAAGTGACTCACAGAGGCAGGAGAAATGAGACAGTAAGATAAGAACTTAAAGTCATTAAAGGGAACCTATTGTGTTGATTTCCTAGTGCTTACTTCTATTTTTGAACCCTACTCCAGTAGCTCTGCATGACTTGCAGTTCAAAATAACCCATTTATCTTATACTAGGTCCACTGAACCTTTACATCATAAAGGTCCAATGGTGCATTTAGTCAGGGGCGTAATTTCCAGGGGGGTTATGACCCCCCTAATAATCAGACCCAGCCAATATAACCCTCCCAATAAAATTATGAATGATCTTGCATAAATAGGCTGTTGATTTTCTTTACTCATTTCAGTTATTACCAGCAAAATAGTTGCATGTTTAATCATCTGGGAATTTACCCAGATTTATTTATTTATTTAGACAGAGATCTTGACACCCCCCAATGTTCAGCACAAAATTATGCCCATGCATTTAGTGCAGTCTCAAGCCTGAGCTTTTGTCTCACAAGGGTTATTTGCCCATACACTGACCTCATTATAAGTATTATGGCAATCCATTGTATATTTTTATCAACAGCTTGAGTATTCCTACCAATCCCTGCAGGAACAGTACTGACGCAGTGACAGTTGGGAGGTCCTTGCTGTCCTTTGGCCTGAACAGACACATAAAGTGATGTGTAAACATTTAATCTAATACAATGCCACGCTACCACGCATGTAAAACTCAGACAACCTTTCAGAGAGCTGCTTTGTGCTGGGTTTTGTCCCCCGTCCAGTTGTGACGGTTTGAATTGCTCCACTTTTACACAATATCAAAAGATGGACTTTTTCAGCAGTAAAAATCTGGAAGTCATCATCAGTCACAGGGCAGCAATCCACAAACTGTACCCTGAATAAGGCGCTGTTTGCTTCTGGCATTAAAACGAGAGACAATGGAGCCCCTGGAAATAAAAACAAAGAGGAATAAACAGGCTAAAATTAGTTTAGAATAGAAATAAATAAAAAGCTTTAAGACTTTTAGCCTCATAGATATTACATCAGAGACTGTGTATTTGTCTGCTATCTGACTCCTGCTAATTAGTGTTTTCAGTCATGTTTTTGTTGGAGAATAAATATATCTGTCAGCTTACTGAGAACGTGATTATTAGCTGAACTGTGTTGTCATGTGCACAGCTGGATGCGTGTTTAACTGTGGAAGCACTTAATAATACTGACACTGTTGTGTCAGTATTTTTAAGTGTCAGTAAGGGAGACAAAAGGATGTCTGCCTTTTCTGTCCATGTGTTTGCAGAGACACAGAATAGAAGAAAATGGATATTCTGTGAGGAAACCAATCATTGCTTTTCATCTAACTTCCTGAGAACATCTGATTTTTTTGTATAAGAACTTTAGAATATATTAAAAAAAAGCCCTGCCAATTTACAGGCCCCTTTAAATAAACATGCGTGGGTAAAACTTTGGTGGCTTTTGATTTATTTATTTATTTTTTAGTAGTTTTGAGTCCTCATATCTAACTAAAGTACAAGACGATTTTAAACTCATTCCTGAGTGTCATGAGCTAGAGACAAAATCTTTTTTTTCTTCAGCATATTACTCATATTCTCATTCATTTTACTTTAAACATCAAGATCATGGGATATACCATAGTTTCAACAACGGCAGCAATTTAATATTGAGGTAGAGAAACAGGAAAAAGAATTGGTACCCTGATAATTTACTGGAGAAATCTTCCAAAATTGCATTTGAGTAAACTTTCAGCGGTTATATCACCACTTGGGATAAGTTGCTTGTCAAAGGAACTCATATGAGAAGTTTTGATACAGGGCTCACCTTTAGCATTCATTCCTTCTGGGGGGTCAAAGTGATTTCCTATTCTAGACATTCTAAACATTCTATGAAATGGAGAAGCAAAATAGAATGTGAACTGATGTTCACATGTTCTATTTTCCAGATTTCATTTTAACGGAAAACAAGGATGTCTGCAGAAACTCACTAAACTCCCAATCAAAGAAAGCTATGGAGAATTCAACCATGGTGACATTTTAGAGCTGCCCCGTAGGATTTACTTACCGGATCGCCTGTCCCAGACACACACCAAGGCATCACTGAGCCCAAGAGCGATGTAACGGTTGCATTTACTAACAGCTGAGCAGAGGATTTCCATTGCATTTGGCCACAATACATCTGGCATCGGGTCCACATCTGCATCAAACAGAAGGCCATTCCAAAACGTTAAAATAATCTCACTGGTGTAAAGAAAAGTATGCTGTAATATCAGCACTTTTTAAAGCTTTTGTTCTTAGTATCTAGACTTATCTCTTAATTAATAAAATATCATACTTGGGCTGCTCTTTGGTGGTTTTTTTAGGAAATACTGAAGAAGATTACAGCTGCCACTCCACCACACAGCAACAGCGACAAGTAATCCTAAGAAAAGGTCAGACAGTGAAAATGACATTAACAGGAGCATGGTCTGCATACAGACTTGAATATGTCTTTAATGGATCTGACTGTTGAATGCATAACGAATACAATCCAAAGCAGGAGGATACCCTTGTGACTTTCAATCAGTTCATCAATCATACATATAAGGTCAGAAAGACAGAAGGATCATTATTGTGGAAACTTCCAAATGGGTTTGACATATTTAAATTACTGTTAAGCAATTAAGCAATAACACTTAATGCTACAAACCTGGCTGAAACTCTGCTTTGCTGTCACCAGGACCACAGGGCAGAAGAAAGTGCCACGTGCAATGTCTGGAAAAGATTCAGTAACTAATATGTAACAAAAGAGAGATAATTGTTTGCAGACAGACAGATTACAAATGCTGGAGTACCCAAAGGTGAGTTTTATTTACTCGTTGTATTAAGATGTAGAACTAACTCATCTTATGTCTTTAATACTATATTTGCTGATAATGTAGTGACTGGTTTGATTAGTGATTCTTTGCATTTCTGAATGAGTCTGTTAGTGTCATTCTAGTTTTCTTTAGTTAACCACATGAGGTCTTAGAGGGCAACCACACAGGAAGTGAGGAGCACCAATGTGGCAACTACACACCACTAAAAGTCAACAACATTCGACGACTTCAAACGACTACGAGCAAAATATCTGCTGGCGATGCAAAGTGGGCAGATTTTTTAATTTTGAGGTGAGCGAGCAGGATGACATTTACAAATATAAACAAAATGAGCCTATAATTATTATCTAATACAGACAGACAATCTGCAGAATATCTGTGAACTCCCAATCAAGAAAAGCTTTGGAGAATTCAGCCATGGTGATATTTTAGAGATGCCCCGTAGGATTTATTTTAGACAGACAGACTGACCAAAACAAAACAGAGCAACCAATGAAAGCAGCTTAGCTTTGGAATGCTGATTGTATTGGCATGAACTTTATCACACCTTGGGCTTTCATTCATTTCCTTTCTTTTTCCTTCATCTGTACTGAAGGGCGGCTTCTCCAAACGATGGCTGCTGCTCCTGATTATGTCCAGAGCCAAACAGTGCATCAGAAAGTCTGTTGGCTGCGACGTCTCAGGTGGACTACTGAGTGCCTTCTCTGCCAAAAAGCAGAAACATGAAGGTCAGTTGCTTGGCTGCATTTTTATTTCAATCATAAAAACAAGAGATACAATACATAAAAACTGATAGACCCACATACATCTCTGCATGTTTGGTTAAATTGTAGCACAGTGTAAATGTAATGCTTCTGCTCTAACAGAAAAGTTATACCTGTTGGGATTTTTGGTGGCCTGATTTGAATCATTACAGTAACTGGTGACCATTCAGATGAGTTTGGGTTCTGAGGATTAAAAAAAACAAAAAAACTGTTTATTTAATGTGTGATTCAGTCACATGCAATATATAGTCTCGATCAAAAGACTACTTGCAAAATGGCAAAAAATCATATTCTGCATGGTTGGATCTTAACAAGGTTCCAAATAGAGCTTCAACATGCAACAAGAAGAAATGAGAGTGAGACAAAACATCTTTTTTGAGCATGCAATTTATTGAAAACAATACTTAAACTGAAACAGGCTGTTTTACAACTGATCAAAAGTTTAGGACCACATGCCTTTAAAAGGCCAAATCTGTTAAAAAAAAAGTGGATTCATTGTCATCCATTGCATACATTTGAAAATCCTAGGTAACTTCCTTATTGCAACCTTCTGCATTCAGAAGGTTTTCAGAAAACCTGACCTCTGACCCTCACATTGAGGTCGAGGTGACTGAGATTCAAACTGAGATTTTTAATACATACACTTATCATATTAATTTGACAGTCCTTGTATCATCTTTCTTGAATTGTCATGTTCACAAAATTTTCAGAAAATTTGACTTCTGACCTTGGCCTTGAGGTCAACGTCATGGATATTTGAACTTGTCTAAGATTTTTAGTAGATATGCCTAAGGTATTAAATATGAAAATCCTAGCTGGGTGTTAATGCTACTTGCCCAGCTGGATGATGACAATACCCCAAGCATTTCAGGTTTAGAGGTAAAATCTAGAAAAACAACCAAAAGGATGGGAAAACCTGAAAAAAAATGATGGTAACATAAGTCTAATATGAAAACAAATGGCATAAAGTACAAAGAGAGACCGGGATGTAACCAGGACTTCAAAATCTTTGGTCTTAGCACTCCTTCCCAGAGTTCGGTACCCAAAACACATTCTTATTTCAGTTTAAACTGTGACTCATTACCTGTGCATTCTCCAACTCTTTCAGCCATGCTGCTGAAGGAAACTGGTAGACCTCAAGCCAAACAGCTCCGCCGCCTGATAGGATACGTAAAATGAATAAAATTTTGCATTTGATTGCAAACTCTGTAACTAAATCCCATCATAAAAACTAAAATAGAAGTTCATACTTACAACTGAGTGATGCAGCTCCATAATTTCCCCCTTCAAACAGTTCAAATGACAAACAAATGCTCCTTTTGTTGATATCTTCCTGTTATTCAAATAATTGATTTGTTTCTTTTTTTTTTTAATAATTAAAAACAGAAAAATTCTAAGTGAAAACCACACCCTGTCCCAGTTATATAAGTCATTTAGTAAAATGTGACAATACACACCATAATGTTAGTAACGCAGAGGAGGTGTATCGAGTCTGAATGATAACCAAAGACTCTCGCAACACCTGTAGATGATAGCAATGATGTCAGTATGATGAATAACATTTAATAATATAGAACCTGTTTACACACTTCAAAAAGCATTACTGTCTAAGGCAGTGGTTCACAAAATGTACAATTAAAATGGAGCATTAAATGCACAAAAAGGCATGAATTAAATAACATTTACTACATTAATTACATCAGATGCCCTGATTAACCTAACAGTGGCTCAGACTGACTGCAAGAATAATATTTTTTATGACTTAAAAATGAACAGTTTTTTGGGTGGAGTTAAGTTATGCTAAGATTGTGCCAAGTAACCCAACAAGGCTCTTGGAAACCAAACATCCCTTCTTAGAGAAAATGTGCCTACTGCACAGATTCCTAACCAGAGGCAGCAGCAAAGTCTGATTGTGTGTAAAAGCGGCCAATAAAAAGAATAGTGACAGGAGCCTGTCCTATCTGTCATAGGGTGAGAGGGCGGGGTGCATCTTGGACAGCTTGCCAGGGCATTGCACGGCCAAATGTCAGTGTGCGTTTGCTAATCTATAAACTTCCAGCTGTCTGATATATTTTTATGGCAGATAATTGTTATAAACAGCAGAAGCAACCCAAGGAAAGCCTGGTGGACCATAACTCACCCATATCATCAACAGTGCCAAGCAGATACATGGTCTTAGACATACTGGTCATCTGGATAGATGTCATTTCCAGCCTGTCCTGCAGCCACCCTGCAACACGATTCAGAGATGACGCACACCACACAGACAAGCCCCCGGAGTGGCCCAGACAGAGATACCTGCCGTCGTCTGAGCAAGTCAAGCAGTTGGTGTTTCCTGGGAGCTGACAAATGAGGGAAATAAGTATTTATAGAAGCAAGTCTCACCACTAAACACCTTATATCGGCCGCTATTTTGAAACAATAACTTCATGAATTTCATTAATCACAAGTATGTGAAATTGCACGTAGAATCACCAGTGAAATGAAATCTCATAACAAATGCTCAAAAATACTTACTCACACCTGTAAGTTGTATTTCTACAATCTTCCCACAGGTTTCAATTAGGGGTGCAACGATACTCGTATCGATATTGAACCGTTCGATACAGTGCTTTCGGTTCGGTACGCATATGTATCGAACAATACAAAATTTGTAATTTATTTTATCAACTTTCCTTCTGACGATGCTGTCTGTGTTGAGCGCTCAGTGAATCTGCGTTCGACTACTCCGCCTAGGCTGCACTGTCGAGCGCAGATCCACTGAGCGCTCAACACAGACAGCATCGTCAGAAGAGCGCAGGGCAAGCTAGCAAGACAGAAGTTAAGCTCTCCTTGCAACATGGAAAATTGAACCTCCCCCACCCTCATTCAGATCTGGCGTTTGGAAGTATTTTGGTTTTCATGTGACGTATGACCCTGAAGGTAAGCGCGTCATGGACTAAAGTAAAACAGTATGTTGGATGTGCCACGCACTAGTGTGTTAGCGCAGTTAGCTCGTTAACGTGTTGGCCGTCTAGCCCCACGCACGGAGATTTGCCGTGTTGTGGCGTTAACGTCATTTCAACGAGATTAACGCTGACAGCACTAGTGGGAACACAACGAATATGACTGCACATTTACACCGACATCATCCTAGTGAAAGACAAGTGGAAGCAGACAAAAACAACAAGCATGCATGCTACAAACTTTACCCGAGTCATTTAGACAGCCGTTAGCACATGATTCTCCTTATGCGGACCTGATATGTTTAATATTGTGGCGAGCTCAGACAAGGTGGAGACGGAGGTGTCGTTTGGTCTTGCTTCCCGTGAGCTAGCCTGGGAGCACAGCCGTTTATTGACATCTGCAGAAGAACACTGCCGCTAGCTAACTGCTCAGCGCGGCAACAGCACAGCAACAACAACAACAACAACAACACACCGTCGCAGCGAGAGGGCGTCACCCGTCACTATGGCAACATAAACAAAACATAACTGTACAAACAACCCCGAACAGCCCTGACCCGCTACATAGCCCCCAACTAAGGGGTCAGTCGTCCCCGACGACCCCATTACCCCACACAAAGTCCTGCAAATGTCCAGGTGCCTTCTTTTGGCGCACCGGCCGGTCACGACCGGCGGGGGAAAATTCACTCGGGTCAGAACATGGGGTGCCACCATCATCCCACTTCTGACACCAATGTGGCGAGCTCAGACAAGGAGGAGACGGAGGTGTTGTTTGGTCTTGCTTCCCGTGAGCTAGCCAGGGAGCACAGCCGTTTATTGACATCTGCAGAAGAACACTGCCGCTAGCTAACTGCTCAGCGCGGCAACCGCACAGCAACAACACACAGGGCGCCCTCTGCCCCCGGAAGGACACACCGTCGCAGCGAGAGGGCGTCACCCGTCACTATGGCAACATAAACAAAACATAACTGTACAAACAGAACCCCGAACAGCCCTGACCCGCTACAATATGCTGCTGAGAATATAGCCCAGAAGAAGCGTATAGTATAGCTTTTATTTTGGAAAGAGCCATTTCTCTGTAATAAACTCTCTTTTCCAAAGATGAGTGATTCCTCAATCAGATTTATTTTTTAAATTACTTTTGTTTCAGCAACATTAAATTTAAAAACTGTACTTTTGAGTTAAAATATATATTTATAATTTTAATAAATGACAAATTAAAAAGGCATGAACATTTTTTTTGTATCGAAAAAATATCGAACCGTGACACCAAAGTATCGAACTGAACCGAACCGTGAATTTTGTGTATTGTTGCACCCCTAGTTTCAATTCATAATTCTTCAAATAACACATTTCTAAATTAGAATGAGTATGAAAACATCTACATTTTGTTTAACGAAACTTTTATTTTTATTTGACAACCTTTGTTTTCTTCATTGTAAAAAAATGGAATAGCTCTGTTTGCTGGTTCAGAGTTGACTGGATATATTTCATACTGGTCTACACAAAAATCAAGTTCTCACTTTGGCCAAGTGCCAACAGATGCCATGATGCTACATGGATATAAAAATGTGAGAAAACATCAGATTATGAGCTTTCAAAATGTCTTATTGACAGTTTTCACAAAGTAAATCATGTTCTATTATTGGTCTGTTAAATACATATTTCTTTGGTTTAGGAATCAAATGCATGGTGTCCAAATGAGTGGACATGTTTGTAACTCCCTGAAAAATGAGTTCATGAACAAAATTTCAATTGCATTTTTGGGTTGTTTTTCTTTTTGTGCTTAAAGAGGAATAAAAATCTAAGGAAAAAATCGTGACTGAGGCCCTCATAATTAATGCATGAGATAGTTAAACTTAAAACTTTACATGTCAAGATCTTTGTACCTGCATCATACCAGTAAGTTCCAAAGTAGGTGTCTCATCCCTGGATGTCTTTGCGTTATGGGCTGATTCCATTTCTTTTCTTGTGATGAAGAATAAACCTGGAGAGAGAATCGAGAGCTCTCATGTCGTCTTTGTTTACCTCCACAACAGAAATTTTTTTTTTTTTAGAAAGAAATAGATGTCTGTGAAATAAGACAACACAGACTCACTGCTTTAACTATATATAGATTTTACTCATCTGCCCCTTTATTAGCTAGAAAAAGCCCTGAAGTTAATTCAGTATAAAGTATTCCAAAAACATGTAGAATATGGTCGTTACTATGCAGGAACTGAAATAGCCTTAAATGTCACAGTGGAAAAAGCTGATACTATTTATATGCCGCTGAAAGTATTTATTGGAAATAAATAAAATAACAAAATGAATCAGATTAGCCCTTTTCGTAACACTTGATGTCGTTCACTAAATACTTTAGAGCATAGAGTTTACAACTTTACACACAGACTGATTCATACGGCCTAGATGTGGCTGAAAAAGAGTTCAGTGAGGTCACTGGTTAGCAGTGTTGGGCAAGTTACTTTGAAAAGTAATTAATTATAGTTACTAGTTACTTCTTCAAAAAAGTAACTGAGTTAGTAACTGAGTTACAATTTTCTAAAAGTAATTAATTACTTGAAAAGTAACTATTGCGTTACTTTAAAAAACAAAAACAAAAAAACGTTTAACCCTGTGGGGTCCAGGTTGTAACTGCAGCCATTTTTAACTACTTTTGATGTTTTCTCTAAATTTTACCTTTAAAAACTATTTACCTTTCCTTGTTTGGTATCTTCCTTTTCAGCACAACCTCACGTGTCTGAATTTACAGTTATGTTTTCATTTTGACATACTGTATTAACACAATGATCTAAAATCACACAAAAAACATAAAATCAGAGTAGAAAAAGTTATATTTTTTACTGTAACAACCACAAACATGTATAATGAATCATATTTCATAACTTTAAATGCAAATATAAATGGTCAATTTTAAAATCCTATGCACAAGTTTTGCAAACAATAAAGTTATTTGCATCTATTTACCTTTTACCTTGATTTTCTAAATAACCATTTCAAACTATTTACAGAACAATCAGCTGTTCATTATTCAATAAGATGCCACACAAAAATAATTTCTGTCCACTATAAAGGAGAACATCACAGCCTAAATCCTGTAGGTCTGACAGCAGCAGGTGTATCACTCCTTTTTCTATCTGGAGACAGCAGTCACCTCATTGTTCTGACACACAACACAAAACTATCCACAACACTACACTCCCATCACTGCTGGTTAGCCTGGAGGCTAACAATGAGCTGACACCACAGATAAAAAATCGTCATATAAAGCTGTTTAACTCAGGACAAAAAAAGGGCAGCTTGTAAAACAACTATTAGATCACAAACAAAAGTATTTTAGTGTAAGTGTAATTTTAGACCAGAGTGGAAAAGCACTGAAAATGGATATGTTGGTCTTACCTCAGCTTTGTGAACTCTGAACGGGCTTGATGTTTCACGGTCGCTATGACAACCGACTGGCTCCACCCCGACCGCGGTTTAAAGCTGCTTTGTGTCAGGAGGAGCTACACACCGGCGTGGATGCTACAGAAGAACGGTCACAGTGAGATCTGCAGCCCTGCGATCTAATCTATGTCTGAAGAAAGTGCATGTTCTACTCTTGTGATAAATGACTGATAAAATATTATTCTTATGTGCACTTTCTGTAAAGCAGAAGGTATTTTTTTTTTATATTTGGTAGCACTTTTTAATAATTTCACACTATTAAGCATTATTAAAGTATTGGTAAGGTATTATAGAGTACTTAATTTAGCATTTATAGACATTGCCCTGCTTTAGTATGCCATTTATAAATATAGATATTTTATTATGACTATGATTACGATTGTTACTGTGATAGCTCTACATGATGTAACAGTAACAGATGGAGAGACATACCTGTATTTATAAATGACATACTGAGGAGGACTCTCTCTTTCTCATTTATCTTTGAATGTTATTCCATGTGGTTTAAGGGTTTCTGTTTCTCAAAATCATACTTTACTTATAGCATATGCATATTTATCTGTTCCCACTCTCCTGTTAGACGAGTGGACCAATCTTTGCCTACTGCAAGTGCCAACATCTGTATGATGTATAGAAAAATTTTACACACATTAAAGACACTTTTTTGCACTAAGCAGCAACCTCTGCAGCTAAAAATTCAAACCAATTATAATACCAACGAGTGCAGTTTCTCTGGTGGTCGCTCCCAATTTTATTTATATAACACAAAATCACAGCAGCAGTCATAAACAGTATTTCTTTTGTGCTATCATTTTAATAGAACTCTTCAAGCATGTCAGCCTTGCAACTACTCAACCCGCTGAACCCAGCACACATGAATAAGCAGCCAAAACTTAACTGAACTGGTCTGTGTTTTTCATTGCAAGTTGGAGAATGATACTGGGATGAGGTCAACATAGGGACAAGCTGATGGTCTTCTGTTGTTCTCCTTTTATAACATGGTAGTTAACAGTATATAAAATAGTGTTTTGTGCCTCAAGTGCCGCCTTGCAACTCTGTGAATGTTTTCAGATCTCATCCATCTGGATACCAGAGTTAGTCTGTATCTTTGCAGTAAGTAGCAGATGTGTGTATTCAGGCACTGCATCTGTACAGTTTATCAATGCAGCTTGCTAACCACAGTTACTAGTGTTAGCTGATGACTTAACCTACATTCTCAAATATGGTAACTTCCAGCTAAACAGGCAAAAATGAAGCAATTATAATAAAATGAATGTGGCTTTCAAAACGCATGCTATGACCATCTTTATTATACAGTTTACAGTTACCCTCCAAGTATACCAAAAATGCAAAATTAATAGGACTGTTTCATGCATGTGAAGCATTATAATGATATGGTATTGCACTGTGTTAACTGACAGGATTTTATAGCCAGCTGGCCTTCGCTTTAACAATTAAGGAAACAAAACATTATTATTCAGGATCTAAAAGCTTGAATTTTAAAGATCTTGATTTAGCCCATCCTTTACATTTGACACTTTAAGTTTTAAAGTTTGCAGTTCTTACACTTTTGACAAAGGAAAACTCTCTTGCTGCAGGATAATCATCTGCAAATGGATTTTTATCACAAACTGACAACATTGTTGTTAGCCCTTTATAAAACAGAAAAATATAAAATGTCTTATACAATAATTTCTTGGCTTCTACTTATACCTGTGTATGAGGGTGCCTGCATGCATAAAGAAAACATGATTGCTGTGTGCACAAAAAAATAAGAGCGATCTACAAAGAAAAATGTCTGTGGTTATAGATCTCTTTGATGGTTTTATTTGTTTGAAATTTGCACAATAGAAGAAGAGAAAGTACACAACTGTAAAATGCAGTTCATAATGCATACGCCCCTCTCCGGGTCTTCATTGTTGGTGATACTTTTATCCTGCTCAATCGCCCAAATATAATCATACCCTCTTAATCACAACAATCCAAAAATAATTATGGTTTTCCATCAATAATCTGACACATCTATTCCTTTCTTTCTATAAATCTTTTCATAATTACCACTTGTTCGTCAATTGTTACTTTTAAGATTGGGCTTTTTGTGCTTGAAATATGGCCGAAATCACTAAAAGGCAAATTTTCAAATCAAACTACTCTGTGTGCTCAGAAAGTAAAACAGGGTGTCAACAGGAATATCGGCAGCATTAGAAATATATAAGTGTTATTCTTAATGGCGAATGCCTGCACATTTACCTCAGTGATGAATAAAGCAAAAATGTACCAGAATGATTACAAATGCAACAAATGAGTAAGCAATGTCATCACAGGAAACAGAGAACGTTAAATTACATTAAGAATACAGAAAGCCACTGTTGGCAATCATTTAAACAGTTTTAAACAGCAAACAGTAGTAATAAGGCAGATAACAGATGAGTGTGTGTATGGATAATGAGCATCTTGATATTGGCAGTTTGAAGACTATATAAGTATCCTTAAGGCTTCTATGTCAATGACTGTGTAATGACATTCAATACAAAAGCTGCAGCCACAATGGACAAATACACTCTGAATAGGCACTGATTAAAAGTTGAGACTCAGCTCTCCAAGCTTAAAATACCTAAATACTACAACATATAGTAAGTTAGCAAATGCACACATTTTACCAATATAGTGGCAGCTTCTTGAAACCCGTCACTGTACACTATAAAACATCCTCAGTTAACTACTTTTATTTTCTAATAAGCCAAAAAAAGCAACACAATATGAACATCAACCCTCATAAAGGTGAACTTTTCTCATAAGTAAAATGACTGTGGGGTTAATTATCCAATTTACACGGGAATACTTCTTTAATGACGGCATTTATGTTCATTGTACCTACGCGGACACTTCATTAGGTATATCTGGCTAGCATGGGCTGGACCCCCGTTTGCCTTCGGAACAGCACATATTCAACAAGGTGCTGAAAACATTCCTCAGCTTGTTGCACAAGCTGTTGCTGTGTGCAACAGCTTCACACAGCTGTTGCAGATTCGTCACCTGCACATCCACGATGTGGAGTTCTTAATCCACTGTATCTCAAAGGTGCTCTATTCAATTGTAATGTAGTGGCTGTGGAGCTCATTTGAGTATAGTGAACTCATTGTCGTGTTGAAAAACCAGTTTGAGATGATTTGAACGTCGTGACAGGTCACCTTATCCTAATGGTCGTTTATCATTATTTAAATGATGCTCGTGTGGTAAGGGGCCAAAGTGTGCCGAGAAAATGCCAAATTCTGTCCCCAGTGTAACAGCTGAAATGAACACTCCTCAGACTGAGTAACATTTCTTCAGTCTTTTTTCCCCAATTTTGGTGAGTGTGCCGAAACTGTAGCCTGTTCTTAGTTGACAGGAGTTCCAACCAGTGTGGCATTCTGCTGCAATGTTCAAACTGCATACCTCAGTTTTAAGAAGTGGTTACTGTTGCCTTCCTGTCAGCCTGAATCAGTCTGGTTATTCTCCTGTGACATCAACAAAGCATTTTCGCCCAGAGAACAGCAGCTCACTGGATATTGTCTCTTTTTTTGGACCATTGTCTGTAAACCATGGAGTTGGTGGTGTGGGAAAAATCCCAGCAGGTCAGCAGTTTCTGAAATGCACAGACCAGCTGGGATTCTAGCACAAACAACCGCGCCAACTTCAAAGGCACTTAATCACCTTTCTTCCCCATTCTGATGCTTGGTTTGAACTTCAGCAGGTCTTGTCTACATGCCTAAATGCATTGAGTTGCTGCCATGTGATTGGCTGATTTGGTCTTTAAAAATGAGTTGAACAAGTGTGCCTACTAAAATGAATGCAAACTGTTCTGTTCATTTAACTGTTTTCATCTAACTGAGCTGCTTTTATTGCATCAAGGCTTCTGCTGCAGTAAACCTTGTTGCTTTGTCTCTATGAGCCATGGCTCACTACGAAACACAACGATGTAGTACTTAGAAGTGGAAAATTACAATAAATCAAACCCCATGATGTTGGAAACCTTGCACAGATTTCCAGGATCATAACTGACCCCACAACTTTCCAATATCCTTGCCACATCAATGTGCCAATTCATGAAAAAAATAAAGTAGTTTTTGCCATTGTGATCTAAAAAATGTTCACAGCAGCACTGAATTTTAAAGTAACAGGTTTGCTATGTGCCTCATTCTTTTAATCTATTTTTATAGTGTACAAGTGAATGGTTTCAAACATAGCTGGAGAGTTAGGTGACGTGTCTATTCACTGCTACCGAGGCCTTCTGTAGCTATATTAATCTTTCAATATTTAGAGTCCTTTGGGGCTGCAGAGACAAAACACACAGTAAGTTATGATACTTTCATCTACAACCTCTCCCCCTCTTGATGGATACAAACACTTAGATCTACCAAGACCGGCTACCACGATCTGTGGAGACCAGCGACACAGGAATGAGGAAAATCATTTCAAAATAAATACATCAGTAGTTCTATGTAAAAAGAGACAAAGACACTTCTTTCCAGTAGGTTTAAATACTTTAAACTAGACTTGCTGCTTGCTTATTAATGACGTCTGAGCATTTTGGTCAGTTTAGCAAAAGAAAGGGAGTGTACTTAATAAATACTTAATAAATACGGCACATATCGACTTATTGCAGTAAGTTTCATGTGAACCTGAAGCTCTTAACATGTTTAACCAGGTAATTGAGAACAAATTTTTGCTAATTGGATTCAGCAGCTTTCAAAATGAGCCCGAATCAATTTAGTGTGTGAGATGTGAAGATCGCATACTTCATAAAAAGTAAGAAACCAGCTGACTCCAGCTAAACAGCAGGAACCTCTTACAGGCTGCATCGCAAAATGTCATTATCTTACATGACTTTTTGTTTTGCCACAGGGTGACAATTATTCCACTTATTTCCAGTACAGAACAAACATAATGCAGAACTCTAAAACATCCCTTCCTCCAAGATAAATGCCTGAAGCACTGCAGGTGGAAAAAGAGAGGGGAAAAAATCTCACCCACTTTGCATAATAAGACATGAAGGATAAATCTGAAAAAAAATTATTTGAATCATTTCATTTTCTCTTTTTCTTTGCAGTGCACAGCTTCTGTCATTAATCGCAAATTAGGGTGCTTTGATAAGAACCTGAACTGTAGTGTCTCTTTTATGCTGCTTATTTAAATCTTTAAATGTTAAAAAAAAGAGAGAGTGAAAAACCGCCTGAGGCAATGTTTGACTGAGCAAGTCTCAAAAACAAAGGGAATAAGTTAAAGTCACTTCTACCTTTGATATATTTCAATTCAAATGTCTGACACCGAGTCTGGCTGACAGAAGGTTTTAGGAAATGTATCTGTCTTGGCAAAGTGAGGTTCACAGTCCTCATTAGTGCCAAGACACTCTCTTTGCCTCTCCCTCTGACTTCTTAAATCCATGAGATATCTTTTAAGAAGTCATAACTACACAACTAAAAGACCACAACAGAAATCTGCTATAGATTTAATATCATCAACGCTCACGGCATCATTTGTGGTCTGCAATAGTGTCTGCCTTTTTCATATACCGTAAAACCTTTTCACCATATAAAAACTCTTTGTTTGACACTCTGTTTGTGTATGCATATATGAAAATCTGCTACGAGGAAGCTTTAGAGACGTCATAGTCCATGATGAGCTGCTTGATATATGAAAGTTTTTCGTGGAGATACTCGCAGCGTTTCTTTTCTTCCCGGTAACCGGGGAACTTCTGTGGAGACAAAAAAAAAAGTGTATTATTAAAAGAGTTTTACATGGTTTTCCTCTATGTTCACGCCTACAAAACTTACATAGTAGACAGGTGGAAATCCTAAATAGAGCAACTGCAAAAAACCTTCTTAAACTAGTGCCAGCCTACACCATACAATCCACATTCTCTCAAATAAATAAAAAATAAACAATTAACAATAAATAAAACAATTTCTTTCTCAACCACTAACATATTGAGGATCAATCTTAGAGATTGTCTTTGTTTAGTTTAGGTTAACTACTCGCTGTTTAATAAAAGCAGCTTTCACAGAATTTAATTGCTTAAAAAAATCAAGCTATTTAAGCATTGAAATGTACATTTAAGACTATAAGAGCACAAAAAAAGAGGAGCAATAGGTGATAAATCTGAAATAAATCTCAAATATGTGAACTACAAGAAAAACGACTTACCTTGCGATACTTGTTGTACTTTTCTAGTATTTGGTCTTCCATTGTCTAAATGGTACAAAACACAAAGTTGTTAATATTAGTTTCCACATAGAGACTAACAGTCCAAACTGAGCACTTGCATATCTGCATATATCATGTACCTTATATTCTTGAGTACCAGGGGACAGGCTCTTGATTTTAGAGCCCAGCTGAATGAACATGTGAGTTATGGTGGCAATCCGGGAATGGAGGTCTTTGTACTCATCATACTCAGCGCAGAAATCCTCCTGGTACTGCTCACGTTGCTCTAAACTTGTTATGGGGCTGTATTTTCTATAAGTAGACACAGAAACATAGTGTGTGATAATGTAAAGACCACCACAGAAGATAGAAATAATCTTATGCAACATTGAGCCTTCAAGAGACTCTCTTCCATATGAATTCTTTCCTAGAGATACAGTCACAATATTTTTTGTGCAAATTTCTAAACTGCCCATTTCCCTAATTTCGTTTACTTCTTGTGTAGTACCTCTTTCTGCCACGAGATGGTAGCACAAGCCTACAATGTCATCCTACACAGTTTGTTCTTGAATCCTTGTCATCTACTTCATTGAATCACCTTGTTGTTGAATTGTGCTATACAAATAAACTTGCCTTGCCTTGCCTAAACAAAAGCAAAAGATTCTAGCAGGTCATCAAAAAATAACTTGAAAACATGTTCAGACTTACAGCACATAATCTGGCTTCTCCTCAGAAACCACAGTATTTGTTATGTCAGGATCTGGAGCAAGAACGTAAGAAAAAGAAAATATCATTAGCTGCAGTCGAATCAGTACAGTCATCCATGTGGATCTTTGCCATTGTCTGAATATTAAGCAATATGTTTTTTATTTTGCTAAAAGCCACAGTGTGTCTGTGTGTGTGTTCATCTCTGCCTCTGTTCAGACTAGCTAAGAGCCTGTGGGTGTCAGGAGACCTCTAGGCTTAGAGACCCAAGCTGTTGTTGAGTCAGTCAGCCACATAACACACTGAGGACTCAAGAGGGGGAGCTTCAGGAAGCACATACAGTCATGAGATAATACTGTGCTGATACAGCACTGGGTTGCAAGGGGGGACTTCACATGCACTCACCTGCCCATTTATTAGGTACATCTGTTTAACTTTTTGCTAATACGATTATCCAGTTGGGTTTAAATGGAGGAAACAGCGCCAGTGCCAAAATAAACGAAGTAGTTTAATTTAACACGAGAGGCAGCAATGAAGAAGGGGCATTTAAATCCAGCTGACAGGAATTTGGGGGAATGTTGGATGAAAAAGCAAAACTACAATCACTGACTTAATGATCTGGAAAACATTACAAGATGTTTTTTAGTTTTGTTTTTTTTAATACACAGGGGAAAGAAGGCCTTACTGTCAAGTTTGTCTGGATTCTTCTCGAGCTCATTATTCGTCTTTAACCAGTCAGTCCTATGGTCGTCTTTAAATTTCTCGCGCTCCTTGTCCTTGTGCTTTTTCGATTTCTTCTTTCTGTGCTGGCTGTTGGCGAGCTGTGGCTGAGCGCAGTTGGAGTCACGCTGGGTTGGCTGGAGGCTGCTTACTTTGGGTTCTTGCTCCCTGGTCTCTGAAACAGGCGTGTCAGAAGTGCTAGATAGTTTGTGCATTAGAGGAAAGGAATTATGGCTCCCTGGTAAACCATTTTGGTTATCAGTATGGTTATCTGTCCTTTGAAACTCAGTCTTTGTGTGGAAACTTGGGTTAAGGGAAGGAGTTGCATCATTGTGTCCTCCTTTATTGTTTAAGAGTCCGTTTACAGCTGGCTGCTGTTGTAACCTCTGGTCTGTGAGTTTTTGTCTCTTAGCTGCTAGTCTTTCCTGTGAGTCAAAAGGCACAGGGCGTTTCTAGGGAAACAGACAGGGAAAAACAAAAAATACATCTCTGAAACATTTTCATACAAACTTCATGAATAAACTTTAATTCCAGCAGACAAAGGTAAAGACTAGAGGGCAAAGGGCACACATTTACACTGACGTAAAGAAGCAACATCCGTTCAAAACCACATCAACCACTTTCACACATACTGAAAGGTAAATGGAGAACAATACAGCCATTTACCACTGCAAGATTTTTTGCTATGCTTTGATCCTCTGACGTCCTTAGTACTGATGGGTTTGGTTGAGGATTTCGCGACTGGTTGCCAATATGTGGCTGCAACTTCCTATTAAACAGAAAGAGAGAAAAAAAGCAATCAGACACAACCAAAGCACCTTTGGGAATTTCATAAACACCTAGTCTTGCTGGTTTACAGAAGCCCGAATATGGCCGAGCTTAAAGGTGGAAAAGATTCTCTGTATAGCAAGGACACACAAGGTCTGCCTCTGAGGGCTGACTAGCACCTATACAGAAACACGTGGGAGTGAAAGAAGATGTGCAGGAGACCTTACTTTTCTAATGCGGCGAATAACAAGTGCAAAATGAAGTTTCAATGATTCAGTCATCATCTTGTTATTTATGAGCTAACACCAGTACCACTGGGGAATTAATACATAAGATATATCAGGCATAAAAGTGAAAGGGCACGTTTACGTACAGCACGTTACACAAAAACAAGCTGTTTAATGAGAGCGCATAACTTGCATCCATCTGGGACCCCCTGCCTCTAGCCCACCTGGCCAGCAGCCGGCTGACAAGCTGCTTCTCCTCCTCGTTGTAGCCTGGCCAGTCTCTCTGCACATGCCTGTAGAAGTCATCTCTCAGTGAGTAGCTGCTGTCTTTGGGGTTCAATTTGGCCACCTAAAGAAATATCACACAACACACAATGTTAATTCAAATTCCTATTAAAGTTAGAAAAAATGTTATTTATTAGTTACTCCATGCCAAATGGTGAATTTTAATGTGACATTCACCGTTTTTTTTAGCTCCGTTTTTAGTCTCCACCGGCCCCAGAGGAAAGCATCTGCTTCAATAGCAGTTAAATATTGCCATATGTTCAACAGTTAGTCATCAAATTTGTTTGCCAGAAAGTGGTTAGAAAGTAGGGAATAAGAGGTTATTTTTTCCTGGATGACGCACACATTTCTACTTCTTAATTAAGACAGAATTTAAGTCATTGTATTTTGGCTAAAAATCTCAGTCATACAGACTCTGGCTGTTACTGTTAGGAAGGTTGGAGCCCTTTCTGACCAGGCATATGCCTCATTTAATGTCCTCATGTAACAAATCTCTCAGACACACTTCTTTCATCTGATCAGTCATGTAAAAGTGAGGAACATCCTTTCTCAGGAAAAGTAGCCAACACCTTTATTTCTTTTAAGCCTTTTGCAGAGAATACAAAGCTGCTGCCTTCAATCTGTTGTGGCGACAGGATTCTGCCATTCAAACACACCCACTGCAGTGACAGAAAGCACCATGCAGATGATTGGAATAAAAGATGAGGGTTTTTTCTTGGTCACAAGAGTAGCCAAGTCATAAGTGCCTTAACCTTGGATTCATGATAGCTGTGGTTGCAAAAACACTTTTAGTCATACAGAATCTCAGTGCTGACCTCTAAATGCTTTCCTCGTGGATTTATGGGTTCAATCACTCATTTTGAATCATATCGGATGAAACATTAAGTCCATTTTACATATTTTAGTCATTCTAGCTGTCAAAAAAAAGGAAAAAGGAAAAAAAAGGAGTACCGTATAATCCAGGATGTGGTCAACTGGTATTGACTTGTGATTGAGAAGCCATTAGCAATGAATGCCGACTGCAATCATACAAATCCAGTCCACAGATTACAACAAAAACATCAAAAAGGGTTAAAAATTATCTTTGTGGTATTTTTTAATCCTTAAAATATACCAAACCTCTTTTTTTTAATTTTTAACATGTCCTCACATATGTAATAGCAATCGATATCAACGTGTCTTATATTCCGCCTACTAATTTGTCAGTAAGTTGGGCTTCTTGCAAACTTGTTTCGATTGGGATAATAAAATATGAAATGGTAGAAAAATAAATAAAAAGACTACTCAGAAACTTAAAAACACAAAAGCCGCCACCACCTGGATCCATTATGTGCTAAACCCGAAACATCCACATTCCTGAAAAGCAACAACACCTTCTCAGCGTTTCCGTTTCCATCCGAGCGTCCCAGATTTTTTCCCCTCACATTCTCTAAAGACGTCTATCTTTCTGAAGCCTCCAGACAGAGGAGTCTGCCCAATAGCAAACAATCTCTGAAGACACAATTACAGCAGCGACCTAATTACTCCTATGCAGTGAGACAAGAACCACATGCGTGTACAGACATCAACTAGCAGAAGGCCTGCAAAACACACAAACAAACATCACTTAGGAATAACTCAAAAATATTTACAGGAAAGCAAAAGAAACTTCTTAAAATTAGATCCCGGCTTTGATTAAAGCACAAACGGTGCTGGTCTCTGTCAGCACACACATTACCACAGATCTGTGTTGTTCAGAGCTTTTAAGTGCCTTTCAGACACTCTGACAGTGTCAAAATGTATTGTTGGTTTTTTTTTAATGTTAAATATAGTAGGGAAACACACTTGATTTTCACAATGTGATATTAGTTGAATGTCAGGCAATGGCCATATATAATGTGCAAAAACAGAGCCAACACAAGCACATTTGCTTGGCTGGAAATGTAAATCACTGTTGTCTTGGTATAATGTGCAAAACCATAGCGTGTTTTTTAAAGTTTTATATAATGACAATTAGGGGTGTTTAAGGATGTTCAGGGAGTATAATGTACAAAGTCTACATTTGAAAAAAAATATATGCATGAGATGCTGCGCTAGGCATGCGTGTGTGCCAAGCAGCAACCGGTGCAAACATGTTTACATGATGATTAAGGGAAAGAAATGTTTGTTTCTACACTCATTTTCCCCCTTTGGGACAATCTGTTGGAGTTATGCATTTTCAAGGTCATGATGGCTTTAAGTAAGAACCATACACTGTATATAAAAGATGGAAGTAACCACCGCATCATTGTTTACTGGTTATTGAAACCACCAGCTGTCCGGGGCAATCGTGGCTCAAGAGCTGGGAGTTCGCCTTGTAATTGGAAGGTTGCCGGTTCGAGCCCCGGCTTGGACAGTCTCGGTTGTTGTGTCCTTGGGCAAGACACTTCACCCGTTGCCGCCTGGTGGTGGTCAGAGGGAACTCTAAACCCTGCTGTTGGAGCTTTTTAGAGCATTTTAATGAACAAACAGTATGGCCTCCTGTGTGGTACGCATTATCCACGTTTATACTTCAGTTATGGTGAGTCAACTTGTATTATACTAGTATTGTACTACAAATTATATCTTTGTCTGAACAGTGCATCCACAGAGTTAATGGGTGCAGCTTTCTTACCCAGAAATCCCCTTTTGGATCCAGAAAACCAACATGATGACACTGCAGTGGCTAAATCCATCTTTTTTTACACTCTGTGGCCTCTGCATGGATGCAATTGCTTCAGCTTTTGTACATTTTGTCTACAAACAGTGTTTCTAAGTACCTCCTCCAGTATGGCACCCAGCTCGGCCTTATCTTTGGGGCTTGCTCTTTCTCTTTCCAGCCACAGCAGCAGCTCTGGTTTTCTGTAGGGTTTGAGAGCCAGCAGGTGGACGATGCGATCCTTCAGGGGCTTCTGCATTGAGGTCGCCATACTGCCATTCCTCCGGTTATTGACAGAGTACTTGGAGAAGCTGCTATCTGAGGCAGGGAGTGGGCCTGGCCTCTTCTGGTACTTGACACATTTACCTGAACACAAAGTAAAAGAACAAGATCTACGATGATGCATCAGTCCGCCTGTGATTTAGGATGGATTAACTTAGATGACATTACCTCAAAAGATACACACATTATGTTAATGAATCAAATCAACATCTAATTATAAATACTTTGTATGCCTCAAGGAGCGGGCTTATAAAAAGCAGGATATTTCACATTTTATTGCAGGTGGCAAAACAGAAGCCTGTTTTGCATCAAGCAGTTTTGAGAACTACCTGAAGAGCTCCTCGTTGAACTTCATACTCTCCTTTCTTTCCATCTGTTTGCATTCATATTGCTTATAGAAAAGCTGAATCACTGTATTAACCAGCCAGTGGCCAGGAATGCAACATTAACTTTGTTTTTCTTGTATTGCTGTTTTAGCCTCTTGAGTTTTCTCAATATTTTTTGCCTTCTTGTGGATTGCGCTAATCAGCTTCACAAGTGTTTACTTGACATTGTTTTATATTTTGCCGTCCAGTTATAGACAGAATGGATTTTAGTGTTGGTGTTTGCATGTTGCATGTTTATTTTTTTGGCTATAGTTAAGAGTTATTGGTTACTTGACTCATGTTTTACCAAGGTTAATACTATTTGTATTGCTACTATACCAATCACAGTACACCTACATCTCTCAAAAGGTCCTCTTATGCTGGTAAACCTATAACCTGATAACCTTTTCTGTGTTAGGAGCTAAAAATGTAGTTCTGAGAACAACAGTTTTCTCCAGTTGATGCAGTAATTGAATTCAGTCTACATACAATATAGCACAAGGAAAACACCAGGTGCATGCCTTTGAGATCGGATTGCAGTGCAGTTTTGTTCTGTTCTTTGCATGGCTTTGAATCACAATTTAGTCTGCCAGGGGTCTTTTATGTTTTAAAATTGGCCAGATTATCTATCATCATTCTTTGTCTGATTTCCTGTCTTTACTCCTTACCTGCTCTATGTAGCTTAATTCATATTTTATTAAAAGAAAAAAGAAAAGAAAAGAAAAAAAGGAAACAAGGGGAAAAAGACAAGAAAATACAACTATGCAATTTTAAGCAGGGATACACTTCTGGGACAATTCTGAAATACTTTGTGGGTCATCCTGTGGAATTACAAGCACCGTCTTACTGGGGTCAGAATGTAACACAGCCACGCCTGGTGGATTCCTGAGGTTAGAGAGAGAGAACCCCAGCAATCAGACAATCTCCTATGCAAGCTGGCGACTGTGGGAAGAAAGAGCTCCCTTTTTACAGGAAGGAATCTCCAGCAGAACAAGGCTCAGGAAGGTACAAGGAGAAAAGAATCTTAAGGCAGTGAGATCTGAGATAAAATAAACAGATTTAAAAAAAAGTGATGAACACTTTACTCGAGATATCATCTGAAACCTGCTATTTATAGATCAGACTTGCAGCTACTTGTCCTTAGATGTAAAGATGCCATTGATTATCGCTTGTATCTCCAGTGAAGACAGATGGGGCATGTTAGAGCAGTGAAAGCTACGTCTCTCTGTGCTAATCCCATTACGGGTTAATCTGCGCTTTGCAGGTCAGTGACAGGAAAAGAAAAAGTAAGTCCAACAGATAACTTCATGCATATGTACTTCTGTTAGTCATTTATCATGATGAAAATAAGGAGAATTATGTTATAATGTCATGGGGATTTATGGTGTGCCAGATACGTGCTTGATAGGGTTTGGCTTTCTTCCTAATAAATTCTGTGAGAGTTACAATTTATACTGCTTTGTCATGTTCACCTTAAGATCTGATGTTACACAATCCATGCAGTAATCTGGTTTAAACCAACTACAGTTGCAGCTTCCCTGGAGCTTCAGCACTGACATGGGGGTCCAGGACAGAGCCAAGAAAAAGTTTTGCATAACCGCAGCAAAGTTTAGCGAACAGGGAAAAAACACAGAAGGTAGCTTTCAGGTCATAGTTAGTAAAACCTGCACGTCCCATACAGCTCTCATTCTGCAATAATCTTTGTTTTAGAGACATGGCTCCATTAACTATACTTTTCAGTTGTATTAATGGTAAGGGCCTGGCAGTGAATCGAAACTCCCTGAAATTAAAGTTTAAAGACAGTTTCTGACTTTGAACAATGACAAACATTAAATATCGGAGAAAAGGCTTAGCTTTTGTCTTGGTATAACCAAAAATACGGCCTACGCATGTGGTTTCATCGCACATCAAAAACAGGAAAGTATCTGGTTTTTAGCTTCAAGCAATAAATAAAGGAATATTTTTCAAGGCAAATATTCCTTTTACTTTTATTGGTGCTATTATATTTCTATTTGGGTTTTTATACAGCCTCTTTTGTATCCACATCCAAATTGCTGATCCCTCTCCAACTAAAAAGCTATTTGGCCCTTCCACATGAAAATCTGCAGATGTATCATCTTCGATTTCGGTTTTCCTGCCACAGAAGCCTTTTGCTTAATCTTACTTGGATGTGTTGCTCCAGGTTTGATCTCAATGGCAGAGCGGCTCCAACTGTCCTTCTCCACCTGCGACATCCTCTCGCGGGTCATCTGGTAGGAATCATCGGTGGCACACACAGTGATCTTGTCCTGGATGCTGCCCTGACCTTCCAGCTGTTCGCGGCCGTCACTACAAAATAAAAAACAGCCAGCTGTTGAACTTCACGGCATTCTGCTGCTTTTTAAAAACATCCTTTAAGTTATCTCAAAGCAGGATGGCAGCGCAGAACCTTTGCAGCAGAAAGTGACTTTGTGGCGGAATCTGGCTAAACCTGTGGTTGCTGTATGTTATGTCACTGTCTAGATTTAGCTCTGCAGCCTGTGACATGTGAGAAAGGCTATATATCTTGGTTCAGAGCAGGACAGACCATGTAGAAAAACCGCCAGGATTAACTTGGCTCCTGTCGGCATGCTTGCAAAACAAGAATCATCTTGGCCAAAAGTAAAAAGTTAAAATAAGAACCTGAGCTCCATTAATGGAGCAAATAAATCAGAGATTTACAGAGCTGCCAAAATCCAACAAACAAACAAAAACAGAACAAAAAAAAAAAAAAAAGTAGCAATTCCTGCTAATTTGAGACATTTTCACTATACAATAACATAAGTGACCAATGGCCACTCTTTCACTCTGTCCTCCAAATATCAAAACAAATGCAGGGGGCAACGGGAGCAAGATATTGCTGTCATGCTGATGTGCCGTTTCTCTTGGCTGCAGTAACTGGCTGAAATGAAAGCTAGTTAAAGTTCAGGCCACAATTAGCCATCTGGCACCAAGAAGCTGCAACAGAGCATAACCTTTAGTTTCCAAGCATATCCACTCCATAAATAAAGCAATGCGGGTCTCAGTAATGAGAGGTTCGGCCCAGAAATTTACAGGAAATTACAAGTGCCCCATGGTCTGTACGGTAAGATGCAAGCAAACAGTCTCTTCTGATTTGCGAGCATAGGGAGACAGTGTCTTCTGAGGTTATGAGCCACTACAAGAGGATCAGACCACTTACACATCTGGAAGCTCAAAAGTGTACTTTGCAAAATTCTCCACAAATGATGCACAAGCAATACGCAATCCTTCTTCATAACCATTTATGACCCACTGGAAGTGGGTAGTGGTGTACTTTGTTTGCATTTTCTTCTACATTTGGAACATTTTTGGGCCACAACCTTCAGACAATACGTGGATGCCAGTAGCCATGTATGCAGGCAACCAGCTATCAGACTGAAGGGGGCTGAAAATGTGGATTCAGCAAAAAGCAGTATTATAAATCTTCCAGACTGAATCTGAGGCTGGCCTTCACCCAACCAGCCTAAATTGTTGATGCAATGCAAGATGGATCTTGGTTTAAACATTTTTGCAATCCTTTATTTTTCTTTTAGTTTCTTGTTCTTAGCTGATAAGAGGGTTAAAAGTTGGATAAGTTGTCCTTACAGAGAAGCTCTTTTGCATACTTTTGTTGTAATAAGTGATTATTTGAGTTGTTGCCTTCATATCAACCCAAAGCAGTCTAATCATTCTCCTCTGACCTCAACAAGCATTTTCATCCAGAGAATTGCCGATCTCTGCATATTTTATTTTTCTGACCAGTCTCTGTAAATCCTAAAGATAGTTGCGCTTAAATCAGCTTTCTTCCCCATTCTGGTGGTCTGTTTGAACTTCAGTTTACATGCCTAAATGTACTGAGCTGTGGCCATGTGATTGGCTGGTATGTGGGTATGAAGTTTGTGTGTACATCTATTTGGTCTTAATAAGTGATAATAACCAACATAAATGTTAGCAGCATATTTTAAGTCTGCAGGTGGTTCACTGGGGTTGTGTGTGTGTGTGTTCTGGCAAATTCGGTCAGGCATATTGAGCGAGAACTTTTGGCTGCGCTTATCCAGAGAAGAATAGCCAAGTTTGAAGCTTTAACAAAGAGTTCTTTTTTTTAATTGAAAATATTTGCCAAAATTCTTTGCTGATTAATGTAACGGGGAAAAAGGGATTTTTGATTAGTCTTCCATGGTGCTCAAAGTTGGATCTTGATTCAGTGGCGATAATAGTACTCGACTTGTGAAAACAAGTTTCGGATTCATACCTCGACACATACTGATGGATGCAGTCAAAGCTGGCCTGTGGCTGGTCTTTGCTGTCGCTGGACAAGTAAAAGGAAAAGACACGGAGGGCAGAAGGAGACTCTGAAGTGGGAGCTGGGATCTTGATGTACTGTGGAGAAAACAGAGGAAAAGATTTTTATTTTAGCAGATGCAAATAATAACAAAGTCGAATGAATGACCAAGTTGCATAAGCGTGTTAAACGCACCCACAAAACGATAATAAATGTATTCCAGGTTTTCCTGCCAGCTGATTTTGTCCTTAAAACATCTTATGTAAATATTGTGTGAGCGCATTACCCCGCAAAGTAAAAGAATGGTTTTATTGTTTCATTTGACTGCCAGCTAGTTGCTTTAACTTATCATTTTCCTAAGAGATTTAGCGTTTTTGATCATATTTCAAACTGTCAACTCATTGCAGGGAAAAGCAATTATCTACTCAGCACAATTTTAGGCAAGCTGATGCCAGATGCATTTAAGCCAAGAACACGGGACCATCCAAAGTCAAGGTTTCTGCAATCACCATAAATCAGTGAAGTTTTTATTTTCACAACACAATGCCACAGAAATAAGACTAAGTAACATGCACAATAATGCATAATACCACCAAAGGGAATTTACTTTATTTCATCAACAATTTTACCCAACAGGATGTTAAATGGACAAAAAGCAGACTGAGACTTTGGTTTGTGTGCAAAAGTGAACCCCCCCCCCCACCCCAAAAAACAAAACAAAACAAAAACAAACAAAAAAAAAACCCCTATACTGTGCACTGGCTGCCCAGCACAGCAGAGCAGACACATGCAGATAGCATGGTTTCTACAGGAAAGGGAACAACGGTGAAGTTTACCATGAGGAGGATGGGAGGAGGATAAATAAAAACATTAAAAATAGCACACAGAAAATTGGTGCTTTGTGTATTTTGACTTCTCCTGTGCGACAGGGGCTAAGCTAAAACCTCCAAAGGGAGGTGCCCAGGAGACATCCTAACCAGATCACAGAACCACCTCAACTGACTCCTTTTTAGCAGTACTCAGCCACATGATAGGATGTGGTTCTGTGTAGAAACTACGGACAACCAACGTACTGCCACATGGTGATCTTGAGGAAAAGGTTCCTTTATCTTGTTCCACCACCACAACACAAATTAGAATTTCATTTATTCACTGTAGAGCTTACATTAAACTCAAACATTCAGTGACTGAAATTGGAAACATGACAGTACGCCAAATCCCTTTGGGGTTGGGTCAGGAAGAGGACCTGACATTAAAAAAATAAATTAAAATAACAATATTTGTTGCTACCTGCTGTGGCGACCCCTTATGCAAATAATGGAGCGGCTCAAAGTAAGGCAAGGCAAGTTTATTTATATAGCACAATTCAACAGCAAGGTGATTCAAAGTGCTTAGTTTCTACATTACGTTACACACAATGATAAGTCATTAAAACAATTAAAATTCAAACTGGAAGTAACAGCTCTCGCTCCTTTGAGCACCCCCATATTAAATTGGCAAAAATGGTGCAAAATTCAGCAAAATCAACATGGTGGGCTTCCTGTTGGATCTGGAACGCAAGTCGTTTTTTTACTGAACTTTACTGAATTTTATTTAATTTAATTTTGTAGGCGGTGCTATGGTTCTATTTACAGATTTCGTTCCTCAAGCATGTGTAGCTCTTCAAAAATGCAATTCATTTTTATAAACAACAAACAGAGCAATTTCATTAGCACCTTCATACTGTTTGTTCCCCCCTAAAAATCACACTCATGTGTGCACAGTAGTGTCCTACTGCACACAGGTTGGAAAACGCATACTGAAACCAGGCGACATGTCAAAGTCTGTTAGAGAAGAAATCTGCCAACGCAATGTGATGATTATCTCTGGGGTAAAATGTGAGAGATGAATAAAAACAAAAAAACAAAAACACTACAGTTGCTTGAGAACAAACGCTTGGACTATGACAAATGAGAAATACTGCATTAAAATGACAAGGTTTACACACCTTTTAGAAAAAACAAACATCACTCGCTTCATTTTTTTGTTTTGTTTTCGTAGCATTTCAACACAGTCTCGCATGTACAATGAATCACACACACACACACACAGTTTCTCTCAGAGGTTTTAGACACTTTGTACTGCTCTGTAACTTTAAATAAATCTCCTTGGGTAAGCAGTGTTTTTAAGAGTCCGCTCCACTGAGGCGTCCATAAGATCTCCTGGCAGACTCAGTGGAGCGCAGCAGAGCCAAGGCTGCAACCTCCAGGGCAGACCAATGCATGTGAGTGTACACACACACACACACACACACACACACACACACACACACACACACACACGGAAAAGGGAGCATGAGAAAAAAGTTAGGATCAACGTTGATTTGACCACAGAAAAAGATGTAATTGTAGGTCTGTGAGCAAAGTCCTGAAATATTTACTTTCATTTATGGGAAATTTGTAGAAGTTTTTTTTTTTTTTTGAGGGGGCATATGAGTGAGTAAAGGCCACTTCATCAGCTACAGGAAATACAGTGACTGAGTTGAGTCTCAGAGTTCAGAAGACATCCACATTGTCATCGCAGTCTCCTAACAGTGGCCAGGGGGTGATCAGCAGTTTCATATCGGCCCATTCTTCATGCTGCTGGCAGCTGTGGCGTCCTTTTGGGTTGGGAAGCAGCTTAAAGTGCAGATATCACGGGGGATTTCCTCTGTTTTCTCCTTTTCTGTCTCCTCACTACATGACTCTGGTTTCATTCAGAACACAATGTGCAGTCCCTGCTCAGATTTTTCCAGCTCCAAGTGTGGACGTGACACAGATGCTCGGGCTTGGGCATTAGCACTGAACGGCACAAACACATACCACAGAATGTAGTTTCTAAGTTACTTAAGCTGAATATAATCTAAATAAAGAATCAGACTCTAAAATAGAACTTATGATTGGTATGCATGCCCTGTTAGAAATTACTTTGTTTTCATTAGGTATATATTTACATTTAAATGGCAGCAATTACACAACTTTAGGAGCCAAAAATGATCACGCTGGTATGAGATCCCTCAGTTTTCCATTAAACTCACATTCTCACATCTCTGCCTTTATTGACACTTTTGCACTTTGCACATGTTCAAATGCGCATTAATGCAAATATCCAAGCAGCCAATCACATGGCAGCATCTCAATGCATTTAAGCTCAAAGTTCAAAATATTAAGAACCATTTATTTATCCCAATTAATGGATGATCAAATTGTTTATTTTGAACGTCACCGAAGTGTCAGACTGCCACACTTTGTAAAAGCAGTAACTTATTTTTGGCAATTCTGACATTTTTAAACCATTTTTCTTGTTTCTTGCTTTTCCCCCACCACTATTTGATATTAACTGCTCATGTTTTTAATTTAAAGCTTCGATTAGCTCAACAAAAGATTAACTCCTTTATGTTTCACCTGGGTGGAAAACAGTTTCTATTGCTTGCCCCCTCTATATACAGAGATACAAATGTTGAGTGCATTTTGGATAAATTAGCAAGTATAATATGGTCTCATGTGAAGAGCTGAAGGTGAGGAACTGATGATAATATATTGTTTATATATCAGTTTTTAAAAATCAAAAGTCTCTACATATCTAGAATGAAGACATATGCTATGTTTTACGTGTGTACCACTTTAAAGAAACAACAAGAGCCTCATAGGCTATTAAACCGAACAAAACTAATACTGTTATAGGGAATTCTGATCTACTCTCATTCAGCTGTGTGGCCCATTACCTCTGTGTATTTGCCTTTAAGTCACCTCAGATGTTTTGCAAGTGTGCAACAAAGAACAGACGTTGGGTCTCTTTTCTTATCAGCCTGCTGCACATGTCTCTACTTGCAGGCTTTCATCACAGGAATTTATACAACCTATATTTAGCTTAACTCGGATGGGACAGAGCAGTTTACATGTAGCTACACAGGTGGATCTCAGTTCCTGAAAAAGTTGTGTTTCTAATTCAGCCTTTGCTGAACTGTGTAATGTTTTTCTGAGATAGTCCTGCAAGTTAACACTGGATGTCTCATTGTTTATAAGAAAATGGAATACAAAAACATGTTGATTACACAGGGGAGAAGACCAAAAGCATTCCCCCCCCACCATAAGACATTTCTGTTAATGATTCATAAGGCGATGCCTGCATTTTCTTCAAAGCAAAAAAACAAAACAGAACAGAACAGAACAGCAATAAAGTTTAAAGTCTTGCAAGTTAAACAACCACATTAGGCACACAAATAAAAATGCTGATTTACATACAGATGTCACTGCAATCACTAACGCTTAGTGCATCTCTGTCAGTCCAAATCATTTTACACCTACAGCTTATTTCACGCAACAACCACTTAAGCTGCAAAACCAGAGAAGCAGCCATTAAATAAGAGCTCATGTTTCATCTGAAAAAGCAGAGAAACAGTCTGAGACAAGCAAGGGAAAAAAAAAATCTATTAGTTGATCAAACAGAAAAGCACTCATAAACTGTTTTGAGAAATATAATTATTATATTTACATCTAAAAGTAAAATCACAATTACAAAAAAGTAACTGAACAAACAAACAAACTGTGCTGCCCAGTAAGACTCAGAGTAAGACTCAGAGCACACTAGATTATTATAGTGTATTATAGTGTGTTGGGGACCATGACCTGTCTCATCATGATCCACTCATGTACAGTGGGGCAAAAAAGTATTTAGTCAGCCACCGATTGTGCAAGTTCCCCCACCTAAAATGATGACAGAGGTCAGTAATTTGCACCAGAGGTACACTTCAACTGTGAGAGACAGAATGTGAAAAAAAAATCCATGAATCCACATGGTAGGATTTGTAAAGAATTTATTCGTAAATCAGGGTGGAAAATAAGTATTTGGTCAATAACAAAAATACAACTCAATACTTTGTAACATAACCTTTGTTGGCAATAACAGAGGTCAAACGTTTACTATAGGTCTTTACCAGGTTTGCACACACAGTAGCTGGTATTTTGGCCCATTCCTCCATGCAGATCTTCTCGAGAGCAGTGATGTTTTGGGGCTGTCGCCGAGCAACACGGACTTTCAACTCCCGCCACAGATTTTCTATGGGGTTGAGGTCTGGAGACTGGCTAGGCCACTCCAGGACTTTCAAATGCTTCTTACGGAGCCACTCCTTTGTTGCCCGGGCGGTGTGTTTTGGATCATTGTCATGTTGGAAGACCCAGCCTCGTTTCATCTTCAAAGTTCTCACTGATGGAAGGAGGTTTTGGCTCAAAATCTCACGATACATGGCCCCATTCATTCTGTCCTTAACACGGATCAGTCGTCCTGTCCCCTTGGCAGAAAAACAGCCCCATAGCATGATGTTTCCACCCCCATGCTTCACAGTAGGTATGGTGTTCTTGGGATGCAACTCAGTATTCTTCTTCCTCCAAACACGACGAGTTGAGTTTATATCAAAAAGTTCTACTTTGGTTTCATCTGACCACATGACATTCTCCCAATCCTCTGCTGTATCATCCATGTGCTCTCTGGCAAACTTCAGACGGGCCTGGACATGCACTGGCTTCAGCAGCGGAACACGTCTGGCACTGCGGGATTTGATTCCCTGCCGTTGTAGTGTGTTACTGATGGTGACCTTTGTTACTTTGGTCCCAGCTCTCTGCAGGTCATTCACCAGGTCCCCCCGTGTGGTTCTGGGATCTTTGCTCACCGTTCTCATGATCATTTTGACCCCACGGGATGAGATCTTGCGTGGAGCCCCAGATCGAGGGAGATTATCAGTGGTCTTGTATGTCTTCCATTTTCTGATGATTGCTCCCACAGTTGATTTTTTCACACCAAGCTGCTTGCCTATTGTAGATTCACTCTTCCCAGTCTGGTGCAGGTCTACAATACTTTTCCTGGTGTCCTTCGAAAGCTCTTTGGTCTTGGCCATGGCGGAGTTTGGAGTCTGACTGTTTGAGGCTGTGGACAGGTGTCTTTTATACAGATGATGAGTTCAAACAGGTGCCATTCATACAGGTAACGAGTGGGGGACAGAAAAGCTTCTTCCAGAAGACGTTACAGGTCTGTGAGAGCCAGAGATTTTCCTTGTTTGAGGTGACCAAATACTTATTTTCCACCCTAATTTACGAATAAATTCTTTACAAATCCTACCATGTGGATTCATGGATTTTTTTTTTTCACATTCTGTCTCTCACAGTTGAAGTGTACCTCTGGTGCAAATTACTGACCTCTGTCATCATTTTAAGTGGGGGAACTTGCACAATCGGTGGATGACTAAATATTTTTTTGCCCCACTGTATATTGTTTATTTCTTCTTTTGTCGCTCATATATTGTGTGTTTTACATTGCTGTGCTTGAGAGACACCGTCGACCAGAACCAAAATCCTACTATGTGTTTGCACATATATTTGACCAATAAATGCGATTCTGATTCTCTGCATCACCTCCTGCAACTCTAGTTAGAGACTTCTGGATAACATCTGGATGTGGATAGCATCTATTCTATCTATTACACACGATAGCTAAACATTAGTCAAACAAATACAAACATTAGTAATTCTGATACTGTAAATCTGATATCTGTACTTCTTTGTCACTCTTAACATGAAAAAGTAAAATTGTATTATTGGTATTAAAGTCTTAAATTAAACCTTCAGAGGTACTCTGTTAGCGTGCTAACAAGCTTAACTAAACTTAAGAACACAGAAAATACTATGCTAAATATTAGCACACGTAACAGGAAATTTATACTTGTGTTAAATGTATGACTTTGGTCATTCGTAACCAAAAACACCCCAGAAACACTACAACATAACTTATGCCGTAACCTGATGTGCACCTCCCTGGAAATGTAACTACACATAGGGTTAACACAGCTCAGAGCTGTTTTGATTGGCCTGTTCAGTACTGTCTAATACTCCTGTGCAGCTACTTTTTCACTGCAGGTTTTGGATTTAATCAGTGACAAAATAATCATCATAGCTTCAATATAATAACTCACTGCTGTCAGCAAATTTCTAGAGGGAGATGCAAAAACTTTCAGAATGGATGTGAGATAATGTACGAAGGAGTCGAAAACCCAGAGGGACAAATGATTGCCTGAATATTCTTTGAAAATTTAAAATGCTAACCACAACAAAGAGAAGCATTCAAAGATGGAAAAAGTCCCCACGTTTTAATTGTATGTGGGTGGTACCACATATGAAACATCGGGACATTGCCAGAAGATAATTAACATATAAAACACCACGTAAAAGCATCAAAGCTGGTAATAGCGTTGGCCATTCATGAAAGTTAGGTTGAAGCCTCTACAATGATTCAGCGCCTAAATCTAAGTCAGTCATAAGCCCGTACATTACTGAGCTGCTAGTGTTGACTGAAGAAGACAAGGAAGAATCAATAAGGAAAAAAAGAAATCAACATCCCACAAAGAGGAAAGGGTTTAAAGTCTGCCTCCAATGGGCTGCTGACTGGGAAAAAAATGGATCTCCCTGTTGAAGCTCAGTCTGGGGGGGGGGGGGGGGGGAGTTCTTTTTTTCTCCTCGTCTTTTCTCATGTTGTGCATTTTCCATTGTTGTTCAGTTCCAGGTCGCTGCTCGTGCGGCTGACCGGCCAGCTACCTAGCCTGACCGGTCTCCCCAATGTGATGTTTGTGTATTGTATGTACGGTCGGCAAGGTCAGTCTCTTATTTGCCCCTTGGGGATAAATAAAGTCTTCTGACTCTGTGTTATCATGAGACACGTTTACATCTCTAAACATTGGCCCCACCCACGAGCTTCAGCTTAACAGCAAACCATTATGTCATAGATCCTACAGTTGTAGAGTCAAAGCCCCCAACTCAAGGAAACCTCTGATCAACAGTCCTTCAGACAGGGCATCACACAGCAGATCTCTGTCAGCTTAGAGACCAATGTAACGTTGGATTCACCAAGAAAACAAGACGCAAACATCGTTCTGCTAATTGTGTTAGTTCATGATACATTTTGTTTGATCGTAATTTAATCACCTGACTCTTAAAAGCCCATATATGCAAATGACATAATGAAATAATGAAGTATTTAAAGTCATAAAGTTAAAGTACCACTCTTTGAATACATAGACAGCCCTCACTGCAGGAGGGGAGACCAGATCACCTCCTCGCTAATTAGCACACAAAACCCCTGAACGACCGATTTAAGCTACTTTCTTGACCTGTGGAGAACATTCTCCAACCCACTGCGATCTGCATATTCAACCTGAAACTCAACCACCTTAGAATCACCTAATATGCATGTCTTTGGACTTTGGGAGGAAGTTGGAGCACCTGGAGAGAACATGCAAACTGCACACAGAAAGCCCCAAAGTGGATTCAAGCCCAGGGCCCTCTCGCTGCGAGGTGACAGTCCTAACCACCCGGAAATAAATTTGTAGTTTTGCCATTTCAATATATTTTATCAACAGAAAACATTTTCTGTCTTATTGCATAATAAAAACTCAAAATAAACACAGAAACATGGTGTTCATGTGAGTTAGACGGTGATGAGTCGTGCTGCTTGATTTGAATATGACTTCCAATGTAATCTGACTTTCACGTGAAGCCTGATAAGCATTCATGGGTGATATGTGACAGCAGGAAGGTGACTAAGCACCACACTTCACAGGACAGAAGAAATTATACTGGTGGTATTTTTAAAAAAACAAAAAACAAACTAAAAATCTGCACATTAACTTTTCTTTTTTTAGCAGCATATGTTTTTGTCAGCTTACAGCTGAGTTCACACATAAAACTTTGCAAATGTAAGGCACTTCTAGGTGAAAATTAGAAGTCTGTAATTGCCAAGAGCATCCACTTTTGGATGCTGCCGCTTCTTCAGTCAGGAGTTCATTACAGGATGTTTTCACAGTAACTTTCAATAATTTATGGACTGTTGTGCTGCGTGCCGTCACAAGACTACAGCTGTCACAGATGCCCCGTCACGCAGTGCACGTAGGAGCAGTAGCTGGCCGCTCCACAGGCAGACATCTAGATCCCCACCGTCCAAACTACAACAATCACTCTTGTTCCCTGCCACTGGGACCCATGCCAAAGCCAAGCGTATTCTCTTGAGAGACAAACACTGCAAATCAAACCCAGAGAGGCGCTCGAACAAAAGGACTGGGCACTTTAAGAGTTCAACTGACCGTGAATAATGAAATATTTATTGTCTTCCTCTGAAGTGAAATATTCAAAGAATCTGTGGGGTTGCTTCTGATCTTTGTGCTTTTTAAATGAGGCAAAAAGAAAACCAGATTAACCAAACAGGGCGCAAGTAATCAGGACGGTTAGGTATTCTACAAATATTAACAAAGGTCTCGTCTTAAGAAATTTTTGTAATAAAAATTGCTTTGAAAGAGACTTCTGACCTCAGTAATGCTCGGTGACCCCAGAGGCCACAAGGCAAAGAGGCAAAGCAAGCAGAGCCTGAATCTGACAAATGTTTCTGTTATCCCAAATCGAGAGATAACAGAACTCATCATTCTTTTTTATTGTAAGTTAGACAGTTGGGCAGCCTTGTTCCAGTTTCTGCCTTTTCACTAATTCCCCCACCATCAAATATTATGCCTCTCCTAAATCGGGTCTGTGGTACAAAGTCCAAATGTCAGTCTGTGTCTCATCATTGTCATAGGTTTCACCATTCGTTTCCTTTGAGCTTTTCCGTTTCATCCGTGTTCTTCAACTGTTAACGATTTAAAATCAGGTTAAAATGGTCGTAAAAGGTGCCATTTTCCCAACTAAAATGTGCAAGCTCATAGGAAAGAGACATCAGTCAATCAAATCTAAATCTGCCTAATTAAATAAAGACACCTGTGTGATCACACCAGCCCATCAAATAAGAAGCCCAACACTGCCACGCAGTGATAAATGAGCACCGAGTTTAACTGCAGTGTTCACTTTAATGTAATTTTCCGGATCTCAGTTTCTGCACCAAGAGTAGGTCACTCCCTTTATTGCACACACAAATCCATTCCCTCAGGCCTCCAACAGTTTTAATCATGATCTTTCCATATTTATCATGTTACATATTAGGCCGAATAAATGAGCAGACATTTAAACTTTCACCCCCTTGGACTGTGTAAGGGAACGCAGCAGCAGTTTAAGGCTTGGGAAATCTATACTTGGATTTCTCTCGGTTTCTTGAATGTTGAGCTGAATGCCACATCTGTGCAAACAAACGAAAAAAAATAAATAAATAGAAGTACATATTTTATGTTTACACAAAATTTTGCATTTGTACACCTCCATACAAGCTGCAACTTGTTGCTGAAGAGTATTGTGCTACTCACTATCCCATTATAATCTATAATGCAACTTCATGTACAGATGGTCAAATCCTGGCAAGAATTAAATTTGTTTAATGAGTTTTAGGACAAAATACTGTCAGATAATGAGACAGCAGTTGTATTTTCAGGTTCATGTGACGGGAAACAAACAAGGAGAATAAAGAGAGACATCTTGCACGTAGCACACAGCAGGAAATAATCCACTTCAAAAGCATTCAAGCTACATGCTTCGTGTGGTTTAGGCCACAGGCAGTATAAAAGATGTACGTGGCCTCCGTGATGGCACTCACTGGTTTTGTACTACAGATTTTCAAGTCTCTGTTATTTTAAACGAAGCGTGGAGTGCAAACACCAACATTGGCAGGCTTGGTTAAAAAACCGCATTCGCAAACTGCAGCACAATCCAGTGAGCACAACAGTCCAACAGCTGGGTGTAACATACAGATAGATATCTGCTAATTACTGCGGAAAACAAGACTGAAAATAACCCCCCCACTACAATTTAATTCACCAAAACTGAAGCGCAAAGCTTTTGCCTGGTCTCTACTATAAAACAAGTCATTAGTCATAAAATCCATTAAACCCCCCTATAGAGTAATCTATAGAGGCTAAAGCTGTTCCTTAAACTGGGATGTAAACGTGCCTTTTAACGCTGTACAGTCGGGCTTTTTCAGTCTGTGGGGTTCGACTCACTTTTGAAGCCAGACCTGCCACATAGCAGCAAGCTGACATAGCAGGTGAACTACGGTGGTGTTGTGACGCAGTTCTGATTTATTTTAAATGAAATGTTGTCAACCCAACCCTACATACTCCAAGAGCCCTTTACCTCGGAAAGTATTCATAGTAGGATGGCTGCAGTCACCCGTGCTATCCTTACACGTGTTTCACTGGACATTAAAGGGTGGGAGGTTAAGAACTGGGAGGTTAAGAACTGGCAGGTTAAGGTCTATTCATCTAATCAGACTTTTGCATTGTTGCATACAGATGATGAGTAATGTCTAGAGAAGTTCACGGCTTCAGTGCATGTGTAACTATAGTCTAAGCACATCATAATGACTGGGTTAGGTGCGACTGACAGACTGTTTCACCAATGACGGGCACGTGAGCGGGATTTATGGCTCCGTGCGCTGTCTGGCTCGGTCCAGTTTACAGATTCAGACTTGCTTGATCACTAAAGCATCCATGCAATCTTTTTTTGTTTAATTCTTAAAAAAAACCCTAGCAATAACTCTTACCCACCATAGTTAGGTATACAACGAGCTACACCCTAATTTTATTCAAAATGAGTTATCCTTCGAGGTTGATCCCACCTAACGCAGTAAATACACTGTACTTCAGCTGAAGGCAAACAATAGTTTATGAGTAAGTACCCCTGCCTCCACAATGCCAGCTTTTTATTTTTCCCCACACCGTCTGTTTCTGAGTTTTAGACCACAGCTGAGAGATAACGCTGCCATAAATTGCATGACTTGGAAGCTCAGAAGTGTGTGGGCAGATCTTTGAAAAGTGGCTGTCTTTACATACTGCTCCGAGAGCAGAATGAGTGCAAATGTACATCCTCACAAGTCCGCATTTGCAAGATTTCAAACCTCAAAAACAAGCTGATGCACCAGGGACACTGACAATGTTTGCAGACATTGGACAGCTTCTTTCCAGCATATCTAAACATTGAATCTTAGTTTGTAAAGCTTGCACAATCTTGCAAAACCTCCATTTTAATTAGACAGAGTTTCAAAACTGAACAACTTTCATCCCAGACAAAGCCACTCACTTGCACACACAAGATTTTTAATTTCTACCTGAAAAATAGTCCCCATGCAACCCACAGCTGTTCCTGAAGGAAAAGAATCAGCTGCTGGGTTTTTGACACAGTAAAAGTTGAGTCTGTCAGCCTCTGTGGTGACTGTATCTTAATGAGCCACAGTTCACTCTCTACTGTCATAAATGTCTCCACACGTTGAAGGTGCAGGACGGGAAAGGCTCATTTTCCTGGCTTTATCAAACTATAAAGTCAATTGAACAAAAACTGTGAGAGACTGCTGTCGGTGCACAGGGCTTATGTTTCCTGCTAGCTTTTGGTTGAATGTGGGGTCTGGGTGTAGATCTCATGCAGGCTATTGTTTCCACATCCTCTGCAGCCTGAGTAATGGCCTTCTGAAAACAGGCCGTCTTTTGTCCTGGCCTCCCCGGCTCCAGAGTGAGATGCCATGGCACTGCTTCCCTTTCTGGTTGATAGGAGGAGGAGAAGGTGGAGGAGGGAGTGAAACCTGTCGCCACCACCACTGTCTGTTATCAGCAGGAGGCAAGTCACTCTGAACTGGTTGCTAATGCAAACTGTGCATGTGTGTCTGTGCTAATCCAGCATGAGCACAGAGGCTCAGCTCCAGCTCGTCTCACCGGGGCGTAATCAGCATTACTGCCACTCATAAGAGTGAAGGGGGAGAAAGGCCAAAGTGTAGCTATCAGCCAAACATCTCCACCACTGGTTTAAAGACAGACACACACACACGCTCAGACAGCCAGCCAACCACCACCCTCATCCTCACCACACTTCAGTAAACACTACTTCTCATCATCTCATCGCAAACAAAAGGGCCGAATCGTTCCCAGGGCCACAAGTTGACACATGCCATTTAAGACAAGTCCCCTCCACAATGGAGGACAGAGATACAAAACACAATGTGTGTCTGTGTTTCAGGCTGCTTGGAGGAGAGGGGGCAGGGGGTGGCAGAGCTGAAGAGAAACATACAAAGAGAGAAACCAGTGATTTTGAGTGTTTTTATGCAGGCGTGCGTTTATGATCCCACAGTCAATCAGTCAATGCTTGGAGCTATACTGTGTCTTCTCTCTTGCTGAGTTCCACATGCCGACACTGCGTGATTAATGTGGCTGCCATGAGTGGGAGACAGTGCATGTAATCAAGCCCCAGCCTGTAATCACCCTCCATTCCTTTTCATTTGCAGTTTCACAGAGGGGCAGAGCTGCTGCCAGACCTGCAAGCTCCAGCACTGGGGCGGAAGAGGCCGATATGAAGGAAAAGGAGGAAGTAGTGCTGCGCCACAAGAATCCCTCGAGGTTTCTCCCCCCTATAATGCCAAGAACGATACATCTCTGGCAGGTGCCCGAGGGCCAGACTGCCAACTTCAACAAATTGTGGGTCACTGTTCCTGACAAAATGTCACTCCTTCCACCCTCCAAACTAAGCAGGATCCTCCCCTGAAGGGTATGTTACCCAACGTACCATGATGCACGTGTGCAGGGGCGGGGAGAGACAAGTGGCCCTTTACACCTCATTAACTTGTGTGTGAAGTTTTCACATAAGGGAATTAGACAGGAATCGGGATAAGTGAACCAAAATGTGCTCTGGATCTCCGAGCTGCTTGATTGGACAGAGGACGCTTTTCCAGAGCTAATGAATCTCAGAGGAACGCCCGCATTTTTTATTAAAATAAATCAAAACAAAAAAACCTCACCAACACATAAATAATCTGGTCAGCACATAAGAATATTCACAAGAAAGAGCACTGATTTTTTTCCCCCTCAGAAGACAGCATTTTCTAAACATGCTGAAGGAGGTGTGCAGTCATTTTTCTTGAGAGGCCTGGTATTTTGTTGTTGTGGGTGTTTAGATTTCATATGCATTTTGTATATCTTGTATTTTATGTTGTATTTGTTGCATTTAAAAAAATATGCTTTAAGTTGGCATGGGTGCTAGCTTGGACAGACGATGTACTACAAAGCAAGCTCAAGACAGCCAGACTTCATTCATCTCAGCTCCCTTAACTAAACTTAAAAGCTCAGTCAGATAACTGGTATCACAACGGTGGTAATCGACTTTCTCTGTTAACTCAGACTTTCTGCTTCAGGATCTGGACATGCTCACATTAAAAGGTGCGCCTGGCACATTATTTGATTCCCCACCCAAGACAACAGCTACACATCGACCTTTGGATTTAAACATTAATATAGTCAGTCAGGTTACTTAGGGTGATCATCCTAATAAATTAGATATTCAAACCACTTTAATATGTCGTCAGATCAAAGGGAAATTTTATTGCTTAAATAGGTATCACTGGTGATAAATAGCCATAAACGTAACTGATCAATTTTCTAACCTAACCTCTGTTAGCTGCTGTTCTTGGAGTTGGAGATTAAAGCCAAGCATGAAAACACTACAAATGTTCTGTATCACCAACTGAATGTATGTAAATTCCACTGACAATGCAGTATGTGCTGCAGAAACTTTATAGCTGGGCTTCCTTCAGTGGCTTTAGCAAGTCGTAAGTCATACAGGCCAAGAGACAGGCTGGTGACCCCCTGCCAACCTCTGGTTGCTAGGGAAAATGTCTATTCCTGGACTGGTTGGTGAGCTGTTGCTTGGTGTCGCTAGGTGAAACTGCTAACATGTACTTTCAGTTGCTTTAGTCGCCAGCAGGTTGCCTCAGTGTGTTTTGCTGAATAAGTTGGAAGTTCTAAGCTCCCAGATGGAATTTGGATCTGGAATTGTATCTGGAACAACCCAAGATGGTGCCAATTAGAGCTGGGCGATAGAACGATAACGATATGTATCGCGATATAACTTTTACTCGATAGAGAAATTAAGCTATCGCGATAGACCTCGCCGCTCTTGTCCCCAAAAAAAAAAAAAAAAAAAAAAAAAAGGTCAGCCAATCCAAATTAAGTAGCGCAGAGCCGAACCAATCACAGCCGCAGCGTCACGTCGCGTGACTTGTTACGTACAGCACAAGTGCCAAGCCGCACGTGTGTTTGTTTGGGAAGCAGCCAGCGGGTAATGGAGCCAGCGCGTAATGGAGGAAATGAGTGTGCCGACTAGAAAAATCAACCGAGCGTGACCGAAGAGAAAACAGATGATGGTTCCAATGCCGGAGAGATTGTCGAACGGAAGAGCCAAAGAAGGTCCGTAGTGTGAAGGTATTTCGGCTATTTCAAGTCTGACAAAAAACAGAGTAGCGTGCACTGTAAATTGTGCCGAAAGCAAGTCTGGAAATACAATAAACCGGTGCATGCGTCACACTGCGCCACGTTATTGTTTCGGTGAAATTAACTTCTACAATACTGTTAATTGTACTCTCTGCAGTGTTTAAATGCTTACATATACACACAGTTACTGTCCCTCCACACATACGACTCTGTTCTGCTTCTATGCCCCAGCTTTGTTTACGTTTTCCCACCGAGGCTTCTAGACTTCTGATTGGCCAATATTTCTGCACGGTTAGGAATCTAGCGCCACCTGCTGCTTTGGCATGTTCATAGCAGCGTTTTCCTTCATTTCTCCCTTTGAGTGTGGACGGGATTATTTTTTAAAACGAAAACGGAAAATCTCCGTTTTCAAAAATACCCGTGTACGTGTGGACGTAGCCTCAGTCTCTGACTGGAAGCGCTAATTTGTCATTCGGCTTTTGTCAGACTAAAGTAACTGTTAAAACTGTTTGAAAAGCTCAGCTATACAACAAGGAGAGATTGAGAATTTCCTTTTAGTTCTCAGTTTATTTGATATTGACAAAAGTTAGTCAGTTTTGTCTGTTCTTCTGTAAAACAAACTAAGATTTATTTTTAGAATTAATATTTTGTTTCTAAGTGGAATTGACAATTTAGTCTGTTTCGTTTGTTCTATTTTGAAACTTAAACGCTTTAGTGGCTGCCTTTTGTGTAGTTTGCAATATTTGCCTTTATTTATCTGAAAAAGTCTCATGTTCCTTAAGTACATCTACCCTGTTGAACTTATTATGGGAAATAAATATTTAAATAAAAACAAGCTGCTGATTATTTCACATTTTACTTGTGAGCAACGGCACATTTAAATCTTACAAATATAGTTATTTGGCTTATATCGTGATAGATATCGTTATCGCCTGAAATGAAAAAAACATATCGTGATATGAAAAAAATCTCATATCGCCCAGCTCTAGTGCCAATGAACGTAAACTGTAGTAAAACTGCAAAATTTTTTTACTTTTACTTTACTGGAACTATTATGGATTTGTGACGTGCTAAATAAGTTATCCACAGACTTTGTAGCCAATTTCACCTACCAACTCCTCCAAAACCTCCAGCAGCCGCTCACCGAATGGTTGAGGAATACTCACGTTTCAATAGAAACCTGTAGTTGCTAGAGGTCATTACCGATTAGTCTACAGACATGTGTGACTGAGGCTTGCAGCTTAAAAGCTTCATGCTATGAACATTTTTCCTTCCCCAGAGAACACAGAACTTTAAACACACTGTAAATAAAAGAATTATGAAAAGTTCCGATTAGGGCTGGACGATATTATACCGCTCACGGTAATACCGGTAGAATGTTGGGCAACGATAAGAAAATAAAATATCGCAATAGAATATGGGTAAAATGCACATGCGCAGTGCCTTTGTTTTCATGCGCACATGACCGAAAAGCATGGCAGCAACGGAGAATGAGAAGAGGCAAAGCGGATTGTTGAGTGAAACAGATGAACCAGAATTGGTTTGTAAAAATGGTGCAACTTCAGTGGTGTGGAACTGGTTTAGCTTTTGTCTGTCAGATACACAACAAAGCACTATTTTTGCTAGAGCATGCTAGCGGGCCGTCGTTATTACTGTATTTGACGGACTAAGGTGCTCGTAAATCTGGGAGTAATCTGGGACCAAAACTCTGTCCACTTCAGGTGCCAAAGTCAAACGAACACTGCAGCATCACTAATAGTTAAAAACTGTCTAAATTCTTTCATCTTTAATAAATTGATCAGCATTGCTGCTTTACCAGGTGTAACGATTAAGTTTAACATCCAGGCATCCATGAAAACAGAATTTATTACATTTAACGGAGTTAGAAGTTAGCAGGAAGTTAGCGGAAGTTAGCTCGCTAGTTTCGCTAGTTACCTAAACATGATATAGCATGTTCTGACTGAGAGATTTCTGAAATAATTCAAACGTACAGCTATGCTATCACTTCCAACATCAATGAAGACTGAAAACTAAATAGCAGTGACATTTGTAGGGTTACTGAAGTTGGACTAGGTGGTATATAATGATGTGCTAGCGACACAGCTATGTTAGCATAACATAAACAGTAAAGCTGGAGGATGAATGCTAACTTTTTTCCACTCGATAAAAGTTAACGTGAAGGTTCCTGATGGTTAGGGACAAATGCAATAGCATGGCAGGATGCTGTAAACGGACCAAACTTCAGTCAGGAGAACAACTGAGAGAATCCATCCACAATATGAGGTTAGTCATTAATATACTGCAACAACATGGGAATAGAGCAGCTGTGATAGAATACAGCATTAATGAATCAATGGTACAGAAGTGGAGGAAGCAAGAAGAATGAGTTGAATAAAGTTTGATTTATCCGACTGCTTTGTTTCGGTTAATGTGCCTTGTAATCCTGTGCACCTTATGGTCCGAAAAATACGTATTTGACTTTTTTTATTTGGCACACTGCAGTTTAATGTTGCAAGGCACCTCTTTTTAACTTTAGTGGATATTATACATGTTTATGCTGAGGATATGTCAGCCCATTTCAACTGGAAATGTCTTTTGGTTAAAGTTTCAGCAAGGAATTTGCATTTGCACTGTTAAATCTTTATATAGCTTTAATGCACATAAAAAACAGCTGCTTGTTTAAGTGAAAATAAATAGATGGGTTTTTGCGTTAGTAAAGTTGTGGAGTTGTATTTTGTCTCGCATCAATTATATAGTCAGTTATATCGTTATCGCAAATTTTCAAATATATATCGAGATAAATATTTTTGGCCATATCGCCCTGCTCTAGTTTCGATGTTAGATTTTAGACCAAAACTCTGCTCCAGACCACGTTGTGTGTTCAGCACAAGTTAACACAGAGATTGACCCACGTAGAAAGAAAGACACCTTCATAAATCTAAGCTCGCTAACACATTAATTTTGTTTTGTAGTACAACCCCTCTAATCTCCCTTGTAAAATACCCCTCAACCACGTTTCCTGTTTAAATAAAGGCATATCAATAAATATGATGCTTGTTTCTACTGTAGGGAAAAAATATATAATCAGTGCCACATACAATACAGTATTGTATAATGTATAAATTTATATGTATAATTTATAAAATGCCTGACAGATTTTCCCAGCTTAGTTGCAGTGGTTTGCAACTTCATCATATCTCAAGATGACTTTTTTGGGCAGAACACATACTTTTCAGTGCCTTTGTGGCAACTGTTTAGATAATCCACATACAGTACACAGTAATGATGTGACAGAAGTACCATCAATGTTTTTTATATTTTGGTCATGGTTAAATAACTAAATGGTTAAGATGAAAGCTGTTTGCTGTGTTACTCCCCACTCCATTAGATCCACAGCAGGGAAGTTTTTATCATGCTGGGCACAAACAAACCCTCGGGGCAGGCCACAACACATCTGGACCGACTGTAACACATTAGTCTGAAAAACCTGATTCATTTTGGGTGATCCAGGCAGGGTGACAACACACCGCCTGCATTCCCCCGCTCATTGTTATTCAAATCAGAGGAGACGGCACACAATCAGAGGGGACTCTCGGGAACTCAGCATAGGCAGGCTAAACACACGCACAGACACACACTTGTGGAAAAATAAGTGCCAAAATCCTCTCCTTTCATTCACTCCGGCAAAAGAAACAAACAAACACACGGCACACATGCAGATGGACCTTAAGGGATCGACGCTGGTCCTGCCAGGCTAACGACTGCAGCACACCGGGCACAGGGGGGCAGGACAGGAAAGAGGAGGTCAGATATGAATAAATCATGTCTGTAGACCACACAAGGGATAAACAATCACACCAACCCAAATCAAAAACATCCTGCCAACACCCAGGCCAAAGCAAGCAGAAAAAATTATATCACACATACTAACGCGTGCATACATGTGCCATTCACTGCATCACTAAAACACGCTTTAACACAGAAGGTGTGATCTCTCTGCTCAATTACTGGCACACACAGAAAAAGTAGGACTCCCAACTTGTAATGGGACGGGAAAATTAGCAGGTCAGAGTTCATGTCATTAACCTAGCTATTACTTCAGCAAAAGTGTGCCACTGACACACACGCGTATATCCCCACATTTATCAACGTCTGAGCCAGGCAGACAGGGAGAGCTAATGCATACTGAAGTCATGATGCCTCACGCTGTAATCAAGAGCGTTACAGCTCCTGTAATTACCTCTAAACATTCGTTTCGCTTATAAATCTGTGCCGTATATTTGGGAGGAGTGCCAGATTCTCTCCGATCCCTGAGCCATCACAATGACAGAGGCGCAGATGAACTGTCAGGGAAAAAAATAATGTCTCACTCAGATCTCCCGATATGACAGAGTATTCAACACATTCCTTACATTAAAAGGAGCTCAGTTTAACTTTCAGAAAATCACTGTTAATGACAGTCATGGCTGTTAAGTCAACTATAGTCAGCATTTTGTTGCACATCATGTCTGAGTTTATGTCAACAGCAATGAGACACACATAAGTCTCTCCTAAACTGCTTTGTTGTAACTAATGCAGCGACCAGAGACCAGTGCATACCCAAGCATTAGTATAATCAGAGCAAAGCTGATTTGAACAAAACAAAGCTACCAGTGCTGGATGCAGGATAATTAGCAAAGTAATGGATATTTGTGATTTGGATTTTTTTTATGAGTAACACATGTGAATTTGCTTGTCTAAGCACTTTGTAAAGTATGTTCTTAAGCTGCTATAAATGTATATTAAAAATAATAACAGTACAATAACAACAATAGTAATATTAATGACAATAGCGAAGACTACAAGTAGTATTACTAATAGTAATCACCAGTGTGTAAAAGTCTTGAGCCACCCCTCAATTCTGTATATTTTGCTTCTAAGGAGCCAGACTTTCTCACAATTTTTTGCTCTTGAGCAATAGTTCTCCAGCTTTTCTTTGTGAAACTGTCTGATTTTTCACTCATTTTAAGTCCAGTCCTTGTATCTTTTCAGAAGAATATTTTTCATTGTATTATTTTTGGTTTGGTAATCCACTTAACACTGCCCTGTGAATCACGTAACTTATGCACTTAAGGGATGAAAAGTGTCTGCACACAACAGACAACTTAACAAAGAACCAATCCTAAACTTTATCTTTAGGCAGCGTTAATAGCCATTGTTAAGAGTTAGTAGAAACCTTGGCATCTCTCGTCATGATGTGCAGTGTGTCCTTGAAAAATCTGAGGTAACTGCACAAGTAGCAAGAAAAGACTACGTTGTAGAATAAAGGTGGTCATACCAAATACTGACTCTCAAACTCTGTATTTTGCGTTTATATTTCCATGTATGTTTCCACATGTTTAAATAGATGAAAGCACCTATTTCCAATTTTCCTCACAAAATAAACAGAAATTAGGGGTGGCTTAAGCCTTTTGCACAGTACTCTATCACTACCAACACGCCACCTTGTTGAGCAAAACTTCCATATAAAGTCAGTTGCCATTTCCCTCGTGCATGGAGCACAGGACAAACCCAAATTAATGAAACTCACTTTTCACGCACAACAGCTTCTCTATTAAAAAAAATAAAAATAAATAAAACAGGGAATCCAACTATCATCTTTGGTTGTATTCTAACTGCAGGCATTTCTCAGCACGCCATCAGCTTCGGATTTGCAGCATTCGTTTTCTAAATTACTGCCATACGTACTCGTATCATTGCCTTGTCTAATGGGAGTTGCAGTCCGTACAGAGCACAACACAAACAAAAACAGGAACCGACTGACCGCTTCTTTACCTCCAACTCTTGCAAAGAGGTACCGACATGTGAATCAATCCTCTGTGACAGCTCGAGTCAGGTCAGACGCAGGTTAGAAAAATCCTGGACTAGTTACAAAAACGACAGGCACCACACCTTACTGTCAGAAAAGTAAAAGATTGTTTTCACTACTCTTAAACTTAAAAAAAAAAACCCAAAAAAACCCCCACACACATACACAAATTAGAAGCAGCAAACGTTCCACCACTATTCACATTTACAGGTTTTACAGGTTATCCATACCCTCCCTCATAAAGCTCAGGACCACTCAGCTCATCTTGTCATGACAGGAAAGGGGGGGGGGGGGGGGGGTTCAACTCTTTCCAACCAGCCTGTGCAATTAGCATTGCCTGAAAAGAAACTATTCCCCAAGGACACAGCTGCTCCCGACTTGAGTCAAAACACGCATACTTCAGGCTGCTTACTGCAGATTATGGCTGAATTTCACGAGCCAAAGAAAGCTGCTAATGCACTGCTGTCCTGATGTCCAGCGACACACATGCAACATTAACTTGCATTTTTACAAAGTAGAAACAAGGTGCACAAGGCTAATTTGTATCTATTAATGCTCCTCATTTGACTCATAATAACTCCTTTCCCCACTGTTGACTCTGGCTCTGTCAGTGTACTGCGCACTTCTCCCTCCCCTCCTTCTTCCCCCAGCACTGACCCAACAAAGCCTCTCCACAGCCTGACCCAGTAACCTGCATGCCTCCTATCTGCTGGAGGAGACCAGCTATAAGCTCCCATCTGAGCGCTCCGAGGGTGGCAGCATGGTGGAGAGTGTGAGTCAGAAGGAGCTCGGCAGCAGAATTTAAGGAGCAATTTGCTCCTGTTTTTAGAAATGTTGCTATTTTATTCATTTAAAGAACAACAATGCAGGCTTTTTCAATTTAGTTAACAAATAAATGGGGTTGAAATCCCAGAAGCATAAAAATACAGTTATGTGCACATGTGAAAACAAACAAATAAATATGATCACACTTACCCCTTGGCTCCCTTTGAAACATATTGATGGCTCACTTGATAAAGACCCCTAATGAGAAAAAAGAAAATGAGGCTATTGTAGTTGCATATAGGCGTCTTTGGAGAATTATGCAATCTGAATTAGTGCAGTAAATATAATTTATCTTACATTTAAACAGATTAAAGCACAAGTTACACAATCAATAAAGCCTGTGTGCTGTTAATGATCTCCACTGGAGCCAATTATGACACAAACTAGGCTACTTGTCAATTAGATAACTATGCAGAGTGCTGCCTCTCTGCTTTACTTTGAAGCAGCACCAGGAAGGTTTCCCAGCAAACAGCTGAGGGGCTCGTCTTTCCTGACAATCACTGGGTTTAGTTCTGGTATGTTACCCAGCCACGAAGCCAACTGATTCAGTCAGAAGTAACTGTACTGGCCGGAGCCACAACCTCAACACACACTAAATTAAAAGCGTGAGCTAAATAAACGCAGAAAAACAATTTAACAATAATTAGGTAGTGGAAATTTTTAGAAAGAAGATAAAAGAGAAACTTTGACGCATGAATTCACATCCAAACACACAAAAAGAAAACAAACAAACCACAAAGGTACCTTGAGGTTCTGGTACGCCTCCAGCGCTCTGATAGCCGTGTCCGTGAGCTTGACATGGTACAGCGTCCTGTTGGGGCTGTTTTTGTTGTTTTTTCCACAGGAGAGCCCGTACTGGTGCTCCTGCCTGAGAGAAGCCATCGCTGGCTTTTCTCGCTGCTGTGCAATTAAAGCTGCTTTCCTCTCTCGGCTCAGCGCTCTCCCCGCCGCGTCACGCCGAGGGCGGGGCCTCGCTCGGTGACAATAGCGCCGTGAACTGATGGCTCCGAGCGGTGGCGATACACAGGCTGAATGTGCAAAACTAAACGCTTAATAATTAAATAAAAGCTAAGGGGAAAACCATAATTACCCATTTTACATATGAAGGAAAAAAATGCATGCGTGTAAGCAGTGTTGTCAGACTTTTTTGTTGTTTTATTCTGGTTCGTAAAACTATCAATGCCATTTTTAAAGCGTTCTGACATAAGATGTATTTAAGACAGATCGATTAAATAAAATAGTAACAAAAATAACAAGACAAAGTAACTCAATTATCTGAAATGTAACAAAAAGAAGTGAAATAAAAATAAATAACAGAGCTGGAGAGCTTCTTTTGGCTGCTTTCTTTAGGAGCAGGAGATCATCTGCCTCCTTCTCACCCTATCCCCAGCATCCTCATCTCTCACTTCAACCCTCTGGATGGCCTCAAAATTCATTGTCCAATATATCCACCAACACTCCTCTGCAAATGCTGTCTAACTTAGTCTCCAACGCATTCAGCCTGAGCTGTACCTCTAATGCACTCATTTCTAATCTTGTCCATCCTGGTCATCCCCAGTGAAAACTCTCTAACATCTTCAATCGAGTCACCTCCAGCTCGGCCTCCTGTCTTTTTGTCAGTGTCTCCAATCCACACATAGCAGGTCTCACTACCATCTTTCAATTCTTCCCTTTCAGTTTTTCTGCTATCCTTCCGTCACAAATAACTCCTGACACTTGTTTCCACCCACTCCACCCTTCCTCTTCTTGCTTGCTTCCTGCTCTCTTCTTCACCCCTTGTGCACTGTCTTGCTTAGAAATGTGGACCTCAGGTTCACTACCTCAGCTCCTTGCATCTTCACTGTTACACCTGTCGTCCTCTCATTCTCATGCATTCTGGTATCTGCTGACTTCCATTCCTCTTCTCTCCAGAGCTTACCTCCACATGTCCTCGATCCCTCCCTCCCACTGTGGATCATAGCGTTGTCTATGAATGTCATAATCCATGGATATTCCTACCTAACTTCATCCATACTGCTCATCACCACAGCTGAATAAAATTCTCAATATAATACAAAAATCTAACAAATAAATCCACGGATTGTGGAATGACAGGTGGTCACTACATATCTGTCTTTATAGCAGCAGAACTGAAAAGTTTTTGTTAGAAGCACTAATGCTTTAGAATGAACTGTGGGTCAAATCTGAGTCCACAACATAAATGTGAGTATGGTTCTGTGGGACACATTAGCTATGCAAGATGGAAGTTTGGCATCAGTCATACAAAAGGAAAAATGTATTTTGTGACTTCGTTTAAACACAAATGGAAACTGCCTTGTTTTTCTGGTCTTTGCACACTTGCGTTCCCTTTTTCTATCACAGTAACTGCTAAAACTGTTATTTCAGCTGCTACTCTGTCTGGTAATCATCACTGGGTTTCAGTGAGGATGCATCTTCAATATATCTCCTTTTGAGCCACACGTTTCCCGTGAGACTCGCAGTGTTGACTTTGCTAAACTTCAGCCAGTAAAAATGTGGGACATTGTCTCAATATGTGGGACGGGGGGGGGGGTAGGGATAAAAAATATTGTGCAGTCCAATATAAAGCGGGAGACCTGGTCACCCTGTCTAAGACATTATGAGAGAGGAACGTGGCAGTTATCCTGAATGAGCTCTAAGAGGAATCTCACAAAAGTAAAGACGGTGGTTAAACGTTTACACTTTTAAAAATCGTATTTATGGAAAAAGTGACCCAACCTTTCCAGTGTTTTTGTCAACTACAGTCTTTATAAATGTATGTTTCATGTTTCAGTAACCACTGAAATCAAAGTTAAATTAGTTCATGCCTCAGAAAACCTCCAAAAAAGTGCTGCAGTCCTTTCAAGATGGTGGCAGAACTGGACATCTTGCTTATAGAGCTTTGATCTTTAAACTATGAGGAGCCGAGCAAATCAGTAAGGGAAGCTGAATTAAATATGATTTATCTAAATGGAAAGGAAAAAAACAAGAGTTTAATGACTCTATAATGCTTATTTTTATTTTAGTGAAATTCAGCTTGAATACTTTTTCTGTTGTTAGTGAGAGATTAAAAATTGAGTGGTAGTTTTTTTAAGTTAACGAATTTGGTGCAGATTGCTTATTATTCTGGTTTTAAGTGAGACAACTTTACTATTATCTCAACAGCAGCAGCAGGAAGACATTTTTAGTGTAAATACTTTATCTAGAAACAAATAGACCTGCTCCAATAAAAGAAAGTTGAGAATTTTTCACACCTTTTCCAGCCCTACAGAAAAAAGGCAGACATCCCATTTATTTGAATGGAGCCACTGTCATCACAGCAGGGATGCCAATTGAAGGAGCAACACAGGAGCCACAGAGGGTCATCAGTGCAATGCAGCGTCGACCAGTAAGGGCCTGCTTTGGCTGAATCCCCACATGGAAACACATTCCTGGAGCATCACTGTGTGACATGAACACATCCTTGTGATGAAACACAAGTCATCCAACTGGAACAGCATTAAAGGTCATTTGTCCCTATTCTGCAGGAGTGTTTCCACTTTCAAACAACAGAAAGTCTGCATCAGGGAGTCATAGGGAGTGGGGTTGGAGTAGTTTGGGGGAGAGTGGTGGTAGAAACACACCCACTTTTCTACTAAACAACTGCAATCCACTTACTTTCACTTGGTCTTTCGCTTTTTCACCAAATATGCAGTCAAAGTGAAAGCTGAGGCAGCGAATTTACTTGTTTGGGAGATTGGAAAAAGATTATGGTTTACATAAAAAACAAAAACACATTAAGCATGAAGATGAGATTTCCTAATATGTGCGTGGATCTCTTCACATCTAAAGGTGACACCAACACACATCTTACATGCCCTTATTTACATGGCCATTAGAGGTTGGTTTGTCATTCTAACAGGTTTCACAATGGACCTCCGGTGTCATTCTTTAAAGAACACACCACCATCAGCAACTAACGAACTCAGAGACCAAAACAGGGCCGAAAGAGGAGGGATGTTTTTAAAGTTTTAATGACATATTGCACTGTCACAACTAATGAAAACATGAATAGTGCAGGATTAAAAAAACAAAACAAAAAACAGCTAGGGAATATAATAAGGACTTAAACCTTTGATAATATAAGTGCAGAAAAACATGTAAATGTTACATACACAGTTAAGTTTGGAAGTTTTCTTGAGCTTGCAGCATAAGCCGAAATAAATTATGTAGCATCTCACATGTGTCTAAGTTTAGCAACAAAGTCGGCGTAAAGCTGGAATCTTTTCCCATCTCACCTTCATCTGCAACAGAAAGTCTGAGTCTTTGTGTGGAGCTGTGCAGAAATCTTCCATGCATTCGAAGTTTCTGCAAAACCTGGAGGCTAAAATCTAATTCTTACTATGCTAATAAGAATGCTAAGAAATGCTGATCTACTTGTCATGTCATGCCTGGCCTGGTGAATGCCAGTAGATAAAAACAGAACCTTTGTGTAAGCATGACACATTTCTCATTAAATAGCATGGCAAACGTGCCGACCATAACACTGTAAATGTGTAGTATTATGTCTGGCACGTTAGATGATACATAAGTGCCTGATTAGCAACACTGTTGACTTATTAAACAAGAATAAGTCAAGAAAAGGCCAGTTTGTTTTACGTTAGAATATACCCTTTCATTGAGATTAATAATAATAATAATAATAATGATAACAATGATAAATGTAAGTGCTGTTTGAGCTGAGGACACAAAGCAGTAGGACAAATACTGCGGTGGTTGGAGTGCAACAGCTGTTCCAGGAAAGTTATTATTTAAAACATATAGTAAATTTTCAGTTGCACTGGTTATATTTACATAAAATCACCAAAATGATGGTGTCATGCTTGTTTTCTTCTTCCTTGCTTAAGAGCCACACTTGTCCTGAATGGTAGAGAAATTCCCAGTGACCCACAGGTAATAACTACTCTAAGCCCACAGTAACAAAACAGCCATGTTAAGTAGATGAATACCCATGTTTTTGTTCCATTTATGAAATTATCAAGTTTTATCTTCATCCTTATCCAGCCTGGAGAACTCGGGACAAATCATTATGTGTATGCACCTATGTCTGTCACATATCAAAACTCCCCCCTATAACCAATAACCAATTATTTTTATTCATCTAGTTTTATGTCAAAGTCACAGAGAGCTGCTTGAGATCACCAAAAGAGCCAAATATGTCTCAGGAGCCATAGGTTTTAGACCCCTAAAATAATTTATTTAATGTATTTAACGTAAATTTTGACACAGAAATAAAATACATGCAGACACAGTAACTGTTTATGTACATATCATTATTTATATACATATTATAGATACGTTATTACAAGGTGAATGTCTGTCAGGAAGAAAGAAAGAGAAATGGATCCAGTGACAATCACATTGTTGGTCAGTTTGCAGGATAAGCATCGTTCCCTGACTTGAATGATGCTTATCCCGGGGAGTTAATTAGCTAATATGCTTAAGTTATCTTCATTTTTGACGGTTTGTCAACTGTCTGTTGTGTTAGTGATTGAAGCACAATGCAAAGTAAACAGGAACGGCTCTCTGTTAAGGATTTTTGCATAGTGATTTAGATGTCTCACAGCCCAGCAAGCATGACCCAGCTGAATGACAGCAAATCAAAGCAACCTAAGTGTTTGCAAAAAGGTGAGAAAGAGCACGAGTAAGGGTGGAGCTTGGAAGGAAGAAGAGTTTGATAAGTAAGCCTATTTAGGTAAATTGCTAAGCTCTGCTGTGTCAATGAAAGTACGCAAGAGGAGGGTTTACTGCAGGTCAATGCTGGAGAGGTTTGGAAAGCTTTATTCTGATCCCCATCCATTAAATCTTGAACTTGAACAAAAGGATTGTGTATGTGTAAATCCAGCCCCTGTATGACAAATACAGGAGTCCTTCCCGTTCATTCACCGACACAGGTATGAGTAGGTTTCAAGTCACTCCTCTGACAGATGAGCAGTTGAAGATTAACCCATCCAACCTCCTCCCTCTTCTGTACCTGGCTTGTCTGTCTCATCCACTCATTGTCTGCGGTTTGCCATCTGCTGCAACTGCTAATGCAGGCCTTGACCCCCTGGGAGTGACTCGACACCTGAGGTCGGTGACTCCCAGGACACCTGCAGCTGAGTGTGTTTGCTTTATTCACAGCAGTCTGCGTTTAAAAAGCTAACAGCTAATATCACCAGCACAACTTGAAAATAATATTTTTGTTCTTAACGTAACTCAAGACACAACATATAATGACTACACTATGGATCCAGCATGGCTGAAGTACATAAAAAAGAAGCACAACTAAAGCAAATAATAATAAAGATATAAGTTTCTTTTTCTACTGGATTAGTGTGGTGAAAAGGAAAGAGCTACTACAATCTGATGACGACAGAAAAAAACTTGAATTGTCTTTCAGCCCTGCTCAGCATCCCCAGGTCAGATCCAGCATGTGTAGGTGAACGCTAATTAAAAGTAGAAATATCTTTATTTCACATTTTCTTCTTAAAAATCGAGCTTTACCCACAGTGCAACTCAGTCAGAGCTAGTGAAGCCTTGAGATGCTAGCTTACAGCTAAAATGAGCAGTGATAGGTCTGCTCATCAGGCCAACGCTGACTCAAGCAACAACACTCAAGGCAGTTCATCTTCATGTGGCTTTCAAGCACTTTAATATAAAAGTATGTTCAACTGATATCTGTTGACTGTGGAGGCCATTTGAATACAGTGAACTCATTGTGATATTCAAGAAACTAGCTTGAGCTTCGTGACATAGCACATTTGACCACAGTTGGTCATAAATAGATCGACACTGCTAGCGACAACACTCAGGTTGGCTGTGGTGTTTAAACAATGCTTAGTTTTGGAGGTTGAATATTCCTCAGCACTGTTAGATCACCACCAACAGCCCTCAACTGCTCATGCGAGGCAGGATGTATCCATGCTTTCATTTCATTTACACCAAATTCTGATCTGATCTGAATTTTGCAGCAGAAATTGAGATTCATCTGACCAGATAATCTTCTGTTGTCCTGTTTTAGCAAGTCTGTGTAAATTCCAGCCTCAGTTTCCTGTTCTTACCTGACAGGAGTGGCACCTGGTGTGGTCTTCAGAGATCAGAAGTGCTCTTTTGCATACCGTGGCTGTAACAAATGGTTATTTGAATTACTGTTGCCCTGCTTTCACCTTGAAGCAGTATAACCATTAAGTACAATAGCTCTTTTTGCTTGGAGACGTGACACTTCCTGATATTTTGTGAGAGATGGTTGTGAGGAAAAATCTCAGCGGATCAGCACTTTGTGAAATACTCAGACCAGCCCATCTGGCACCATACAAAGACACTTAAATCACCTTTCCTCTCCATTCTGATTCTTGGCTTGAACTTTAGCAGGTTGTCTTGACCATGTCTACATGCCTACATGCTTTGTGTTTCTGCCACAGAATTGCTGCCATGTGGTTGATCAGATATTTGCGTTAACAAACCTCCCCAATAAAATGACTGGTGAGTGCGCAGTGTCTTATAATATAGTGAACTAAATAAAAAGCACTGGCACCGTCAGCCAGACGGGTGTGACTCATTCAAAGCCTGATAAGCATTTCACAGGAGCAGATAGCGCAGAAGGTCTCGTACCAAATACTTTTCCCAGCATGAACCACCACACGAACATGCAAAAGCTTCACCCATTTTTGCCTTTAATAAGTGACTTCCTTTTTATTTGCAGTGAACATTATTATTCTGTATTTACATATTAGTAAAACACACAGAGAATCACATTCATCATGTACAGTAACTGCACATTTAGCTGTGAAACCCTAGAAGTTGTTTCAAGTTGTATCAAAACACACACACACACACACACACACACACACACACACACACACACACACACACACACACACACACACACACACACACACACACACACTTATTTCATCTGGCAAGGAATCTGTCAGACTGGGAAAGTACTGAGAAAGGTATCGACAGAGGCACCTTAACACCTTTTGTGTGAAACTGGCGCTTCCCGTGTCAAACACAACAGAAAGTTTATAGCATTCTAACAAAAGTTAAAAACTTAGACTTGTTTTTAGAAATCCTTTTTTTGTCTACTTAGGTTTACTATTTTTTTGTTATAACATTATCGATTCTTTGAATCCTGTCTTTACTTTGCCCTTTTAATGAGTTTCAGTATTTAATCCTTATAGATGTTTTAGTTTTTTAACCACGTCTAATGTGAGTCTTCTCTCTGTGTTTAATATTTACATTTTGGCTAGTTCCTGTTTTACTTTGAAGGTCAGCTTTTTTCTGCATTACTTTTTATTTCCTGTCTCAGTCTTCTTTCCTGTGTTAATTACTTTAACCTTTGTCTCATTCTTATCCTGGTTTTCATCCTTCAGTCAGCCCTATGTTTACATATATAATCCTTGTGTCAGGTCTTGTTCTTGGATTTTGTTCTCAGTCCAATGGTGATATGATGATGCTCAGTCCAATAAAAGACTCGCACGTGTGTCTGTTTTGTCTGCTTTGTCTACTTGGAGTCCTGTGTTTACCTTTTACAGTGTGACAATCTGATGTATGCAAATGCACCACAGATAATACTGTTATGTTCTCTGATATTTAAAAAGTCAAATATCTCTGCTCTGCTATTTTACTTGGCATATTTTGCATATCTTCATGACCTTCAACATGAGCCGTTAAAATGGAAGTATAGTTGGTTATGTTATCAAATGTCCCAAGACACTCGACACACCCCTGCGTGTCAACGTGTTTAATTTGGCTTCTGTAAAGGGGACAAGATAAGACAGCAACCAAATACTTCTGCTACTCCTAATCTTATATTCCAGTGTAATGTTAGTCTGAAACACAATCAAAAATGACTCCACATAATGCTAACTGCTGTTTTAATTGTTTTTATTTATTTATTGTGGCTTAGAAATGATGCAAATAGATAAACGTCAGCATCATTAAGGGTCCACATTTTGCTGGTTATCCGGCATGGTTACACTCTCCAGCATGTGCAGCAGGCTGAGTTGGGATTTTCTGCTCATAGTTGAGATTTGGGGTAAAATAGTGTGTTGTTAATTTGCAGTTTATGCAGACACTAAAGTAAAGATAAGAAAGCTGAATTTGTCTCGATTGTGTCAATGCTTGGTTAATTTTTTGACATTATGATTAGTTTTATTGCCATTGATCTGTGGACCTCTACAAACCACACTGAAAGAAAAACCTTTAGAGCTTCAGTCACTCAGGGCTAGAGACCGAACAGTGACCCTGTGGCAACTTCCAGTTGTTGGGGAAAAATTTGTATTTCCTGACTGGTTGGTGAGTGGTTGGACAGCAGTTCTGGGTGTTGCAAAATGAAAGTGGTTGCACCAAAAACCACCTCATGACTGGACTGGTTAGTAACAGATTACCACGTTTGCCTGTAGTTTGCATGGAAGATGCTGACTTGTCTGCAAACATGGAGCGAAAACCAGAACTGGATAACTTTCATCTCCAAAGTAAAATTTGTGTCTTGCTGCTTAAATATAATAATATTTTAAAAGGGGCAACTTTTGCTTAAAAGGCCCAACTGTTTGCATTGTATTCTTTGCTGTTTTGCTACGGCTGGCAAGCTGATAAGTCGGCGTCTTGCATACAAACAGCAGGTGATCAAAGCAACCTGCTAACGATCAAATCAATCACAAGCAGACTTTCAGCGCAGCGTTGTACTCCTCCTAGTGATTCATTTTAGTGGTTACCAGGGCTTCACTCATTGGTCTCTATGTCTGCATGACTGGGCCTTCATGCTCAAATTATACGTCTCCAGTGAGTCAATGTAGATCCTACAACAGAGCTTATGCAAGTCACCAATGCTGTTGCTAGCATTTATAAGAGTGTGGGCCTTGGTCGACAGTAATGTGTACTTAAATTTTCTAGGATTAAAATGTACACCACAGGTAGGTCGTAACCACAAACCCTTTTGAATGCCTACGCCCAGAGATGGGCAGTAACGCGTTACTTGTAATCTGATTACTTTTTTCAGGTAACGAGTAAAGTAAGGGATTACTATTGCAAAAACGGTAATTAGATTACCGTTACTTTCCTGTAGGAACGCTGCGTTACTGCGTTACTAAAACCGTGATTTTTTTGCAAGAATGTCTCATGACAGTGACATAAGCGAGTGCGACGTTTGTGAAAACAGCTGTGTGCAGATCAACAGTGCATCATATATCGAGTGCGGGAGAGAGTATGAGCGTGCAGCGTTTAAAGCTTGGAAGTACTGACCTTACTTTGAGTTTGATTCCATAAAAAGTGACAAAAACATTAGTGTCCGTTGTGTGTGGGAAGAAAACTTCTTTTTAAAGCGAAACCCCCCCCTAAACTTCCAAGCAAGCACCGAGTGCGCTACGACGTAATGGGAAACTCACAGAAAAACTCGCGGATTCTTCCACTGACCGCTGCGGCACACCTGCACCAGGGTAAACCTCCGCCTACGCCACTCCTGCTTTACAGGTGAAAATAGAGCAACAGGACCGCTGAGTCTTTGATGTTATTTATTTTCTGCTGTGTTTTACTTGCATCTATTTGAAAGAGTGAGTGTAAACACAAAAAATATATATTTTATGTGCTGGAATGTGCAGAAAATAGGTTTAAATATTAAACAAATTTCTTCCAGTCAGAGAATGTTGCATATAATTAAATTTTTGCTTGATGCATAAAGTTAAAAGGTTAAAACTAATTAAACAAGTTTTAAAAAGAGACTTTTCCATTTGATTACATTTTGTATGATGGATTATGTAGAAAAAGTAGAATTGGGCTGAAAGATCTATCGCTTTATCACCTATTCAGGTTGTAAATCGTGTTTTTAAAAAGTAACTAAGTAACTAAGTAACTAAGTAATTAATTACTTTTGAAAATAAGTAATCAGTAAATCATCAGACACATTTGAAAGCCTCTAGATTAAGCACATATTGGCTGACTGAAAATATGTCAAGGAATCCTGATTTTGTAGCATCGATCAACACTCTTAACTTCTGTGTTTCAAAAGTGGTGGAATTTCAAGGCTGTGTGTTACTTGTGAGGCGTGTTTGGCAGCAGATCGGTCCAGGATGTCTCAGTCTCTCACTAAAAGCTGCAGCTGTAGTCGGGGTTTTGTTCCTCTATGTTGTGTAACACTTGTTGCCTTTGTGGAACTTGATAATTTGTTATTTTTTGCTGCGCTTAGTGTAACAAAATTGATCTCATGTTTTCCCTAACTGGCAAGACAAGGTCAGTGTAAAAGAGCCTCACATACGTTGAAAACTCCCATGGTAACCAGGGTCAAACTGAAAAAGTTCCATGTAAGATAAGATTTAATCAAAACAATCAAACCTGATGACTGTAGAGTTCAGAAGCTTAGCTCGCAGTAATCGCCTTCTTCCTACTTTAAAATAACAGAAAAACATCTGGACCTGCGAACCGTGTAGTGTAAACACGGGCTTATTCAGCAAAGGCTGCGGATTACGTTCACAACTGAGAGTTACACATTTGTTTTCACTGTCTTCAAAGTGAAGGTGGGCACAAGCTTTCCCACAAGGCAACACAATCAGACTTTTGAATCAGCTTTTGATTCCCTCTGAATGTCTGCGTGTGTGTTCTTCCGTGGCATCACACGCATGCATGTATGCACTCGTTGATAAGCAGACCCAGGTGTTTTGGTGTTTTCCTGAGCACACAGGGCCTTTACAGCCATGGTTACAAGTGTGACTGATGACAGATGAAAAAAGACTCCAAGGAAACAGGTTTTTGCTGTTTCAACTAATATTTGCCTCCATGCTGCTGCTAGTATTTGAAAAAGTTTAGATCTGAATCATGGCGGAGGGTTCCCCTTTCAAACTAAAAGTATCGAATGAAGATTAGGAAACTCATCAGAAGATTGGAAATCATCTTGTGCTGTATCTCCAGCCCAGTCCCCTGAGAAAATGATAAGTAGTCAGTGAAAAGCCATGTATTTCTCCGTGGTCATGACCCAGTCATCAGGCAAAGTATCTCAATGGGAAGCATGTTTCCTATAGTTTGAATTGAACCCAAACCATCATCTTTTTCTAATCCCAACCAAATTGCTTTTAATGCTTAAACCCAACCAAAGCAGTAATCAATAATGTATTTGAAAATAAAAGAACTATGTGTGAAGATCTTTCATGTGCTGACTTGGGTCTCTGGTGTGAGCAGCACCAACAATCCATCCAACCTCAAAATGTTGCCTTTTTTTTTTTTTTGTCTTTTAAGAGTGTGAAGCATTAATTTTGCGTACATGGACTGAATCAGCAATACAATCAGCCTTGTATTAGCAGTTCGGGCTGCTGGTGGTAGAGTAATGATATGGGGAATATTTTCCTGGCACACTTTTTGCTCTTATAGTACCAACTGAACATCATTAAATGCCGCAGCCTACCAGAGTATCGCTGCTGACCATGTCCATACCCACAATCTTTATACTACATCCATTCCATTTGGATAATGCACCATGCCTTTGTAGCCTAGATAATCTCAAAGGGGTTTCTTGAACATGAAAATAAGTCCACTGGACTCAAATGTCCTCAGAGTCAGCAGATCTCAATCCAATAGAGCACCTTTGGGTTGTGTTAGAACTGAAGATTTAAATCTGCAACAACTGTGTGACACCGCAAATGTTTCCAGTTCCTCGCTGAATGGTAAAAATGGTAAATGGCCTGTATTTGTATAGCGCTTTACTAGTCCCTAAGGACCCCAAAGCGCTTTACACATCCAGTCATCCACCCATTCACACACACATTCACACACTGGTGATGGCAAGCTACATTGTAGCCACAGCCACCCTGGGCGCACTGACAGAGGCTGACAGAGGCGAATGAATAATTAAGCTCTGAAGGTAAAGATGGGTCCAAACCAGTACTAGCAAAGTGTACCCAATAAAGTGGCGGATAAGGGAGGGTTTTCCTTTTTCAGATTTGAACTTGTGCATTTTGCTTGGTGGGATGTGGATTGCTGTCTGTGGAATGGGAAAAGCAGTTTAAAGTAATTTTGTCTCAGCCTCGATTAGCTTCCTTGTTTTCATTAAAAATAAATATGTTGTTGTAAATAAGGATTTGAACATTAGCAATAAAATATTTAATATGTCTAGGACATAATGATTATACCCTTTCTAAGTCGTTTTTTTTAAAAGCCTCAAATTTTTAATTCCCTGTTTTCAGCGTGCTTGCAGACACTCAACAATGGTGAGATGGTTAGCGTCTGTGTTTTTTACGATTTAATTGGCATAATTGGACAATTTCTGATTTTTAAAAAAATCAGTCTTCTCTGGCATACCCAGCTTTTTGTTACTACACCCACAAGAAAATAATGGGCAGCACACGCCTCTGGAGCAGGATTTGGTAATTGGGAGCAGGAGCTGGTTTCACATAACCACAGGGACACAGTGACTGGTGATCCAATAAAAGTCAGACACCAGACTACTGAAGCATTTATATCAAGGGACCAGAAACAGTCTGTGTCTTTGAATTCATGTTGTGACCGGAGTTTCACACACTGATGCATCTAATGCCTGTAAAACACAAATTAGGATGTGACAGCAGCTTTAAAAATGCATTTGTAATATCCTTTGGGATTTTATTAAAATCACTAAGGAACAGGTGGGATCTGCTGTAGTTAAATATGTGATGGTGGCAGAAGCAGTATCCCATGCACACACAGTGTCAGCACTAATCTTTGTGATGATGCAGACATTTGTTGAGCCTTTAACACAAGGTTTAACTGAGGATGGTGGAAATGTTACGAAGGTATTGGATGAAAAGTCAGGGGATCAGCAAAGTGATTACAGTTCATCCTGAGAGAGACGTAAATGTCTGTAGCAGTTTTCATGCCAATCAGTACAAATATTTGGTATTCAAATTTGCAAATTAAGCTATGAAGCAACAAATTTTAATTCAGTATTTGTTCAGATGTTTCAGTATGGAACAAAAAGCACGACCTAGCCATTTCCTCCACAACTGCAGTTTTCCTAATGGCCACTTTAGGCTAGTTCCAGAAGAGAGTCAGTCCCCATAGAGTCCAATGTTGAAATCCTCAACTTCGCAGCCTGGAAAAAAGGAATTTGAGTGGCTTTTTTACTCCCCTGGTAAGTGCCTTTAAAAAAAAATTAACCTTAAAAAAAAATAAATTGTAGAGCTTAAATTTATGCACAATTAAGGGTGTGGCTACTTTGATTGACAGGTGAGTGGTGGAATAAGCAGCTATAGCAACTGTTTTTCTGCTGTGCCTCATGTAATGTAATTTGAGCCACTTCACTAAATCTGTTGACCATGTTCATGGTTCATGGCAGTGCATTCTCTTTCATAATGTGTAACATACCGACGATTTGTATCGGTGTCTCATAGGAACGCGAAAGGCACCCTTCTGCATCTTTATAAGATGCTCTGTGTTCTCAATTGAATCCAACAGAATGCCGTCCGCGGCATGAACATACGCTTAGGGCAGAGGCTCCAGCCGTCCATTCCAGCCCTAACACTAACCTTAACCCTAACCTTAACCCTATCACATAGTGTTTTCCAAAGTGATTCATGATCAAAACGTAAAACACATTTACATGTATAGGTTCACTGCAACTGCCTCCCATGCCCCTGAATGCGTAACATACTGACGATTTGTCACATGCGTCGGTATGTTACACATTGGGATGAGAACGTGTTGTTCATGGCTACCTTTTTCATTTTAATGCAGCAATCTCAGATAACATTTTCTATGCAGTCAATGTATAAACCATTCAAAAAGTCTGAGTTCAGATGTAGTTTTTATTAGCATGTTAGCTAGAATGTGTGTTCAATTAGACCCATGCAGCTAAGGCATCAAAAAAATCCTGGTGATTCTTTACTGTTTTTAAGTCCCAGTGTCCCGACTGAAATTGAAGTTAGTTTAGTTAACACTTCAATATAACTACATGATCAAGTGTCTACCAGGTTATGAAAACTGCTTCTCAAAGGACAAGACAGCAACACAGAAACTCTGTGCTCCGAAGCAGACCCACACAAATCAACCTTGGCTCACAAACCACTGGATGACACCACAATTGCGTCATTGTAGCAGGGCGCATGGTACATTGCTCTTTCCTTCCACCAGCCTGGTTGCGAAAAAACAATCTACATTCCTAATGCAAATTTCTATTCAGCCACTCAAATGGCAGCAACTCGATGCATTTAGTAGCATGGTTGCTAATCTGAGTCGTTCAGAAACTGCTGATCTACTGGATTTTCTCTTACAACCACATCAAGGATTTAAAGAGCATGATCTGAAAAAGAGAAAATGCTCAGTGAGTGACAGATCTTTGTAAAAAAAATGCTTCGATGATGCTAGAATTCAGAGGAGAATGGCAAGAGTGCTTTAACCTTATAGTAAGATAACAATAACTTCAGCACCACAATGAGCTTCAGCATCAGAAGACCACACTGGGTTCACCACTGCCAGGAAAAAACAGGAAACTGAGGCTACAGTTTGTGCATGCTCACAAAAATTTGAGAACAGAAGACTGGAAAAACATTGGGTAGTCTGATGAATCTTGATTTCTGTTTCAACATCAGATGACAGGGACAGACATGGCATAAACATTAAAACATGGATGGGTTCAGGCTGATGGTGGTATGATATTGTGGGATATATTTTCTCGACTCACTTTAGTATCAGCTGAACATTGGGATTGATTGCAGACCATGTCCCTGACCACAGTGTACACATCATCACCATGTTGCAAAGCTTAAATCATTTCAAATTGGTTCCTTAAACACGACAATGTGTTTACTGCTCTAAAATGACCTCCACAGTCCCCAGATTTTAATCCAACACAGCACCTTCGGGATGCGGTGAAATGGGAGATTCTGTCTCGAAATCTGTGACATTTATGACTCAAACTGTAATGAGTCACTCCAATCCCTCCAGCCACCAAATATGGACCCCCCCCCCCCCCCCCCTTTAATAAGGGAAAATATTAATTTCATTATGTGAACATGAAATCAGTAAAAACAGGTCTGAAGAAATTTAAAACCTTGTTCAGGACATGAAAAAGAAAATCATATTCAGAAACACAAGTCAACTGATTAAAGGTTGTGACTATTTCACAAACTGCTGTGTGGCTTCACTGAGTCCACAGAAGCACACATGGTACCCCTGCAGATTAAAAGGGCTACAAATGTTTGTAAACTATGAAATGTTAATTTAAAGTTTCACAATAGGGAATTAAAAACAACACTACATTCATAACTTTCACTTTGATTTGATCAAAGTAGAGATGGGCACACACACTTATTAGAACACTACACGGGCACCAGCTCACAATGACTCCCAAACATAGACAATCAACATGTGAAGCATCTAAGCAAAGCCTTCTGACTGGCACATTTTTCATGTTTTAAGAGAAAAACAATCAGCCTATTCTCTTTGTGTGCGTGTGTGTGCCACAGCATGATGCCTTGCCTTTGAAGCTTGATTAAAGTCATCGCCTTGTCAAGAGCTGTATTATATATTATATCCAGGTAATCACACTTGAAAGTCAAAGGACTGGAGACATAAAACGAGCTGCACTGTGTCTTATCTTGGAGTTTAACACTGTTCATTGTGCTCCTGTTATTCAGCCGGATGATTGGAGCTGTCTCATCCTGAGATTTATGTGGGGAAATAGAGAGCACAGTCATTCACCAAGCTATGGTTTTCCCGGAAGCTCATAGGGGTCCTGATGACTCAGTCAGGCCACAGACGTCATGTTATTCTGGTTATGCACCAGCTGCGTGCAAAAAGGAATAGAGAGAATATAGGGCAAAAGATCTAACATGAGAAAGGGGTTTCGATAGAAAAAAAGCATTTAAAAAAAAGCATAATACTACAAAAATACTTTTTAGACCCTTTTGATTTTGTATGTTATTTATCTATACTGTAAATATTCTGATCTGATCGATATGCTACCAAACAGACTGGACACCTGCTCTGTTGTGATGACTGACTGACAGTTAAAGTAGTCATAGTCAGTGAGCAGGACAATAACAAGCAGTCAGGATTGCCTTGATTTCCACCTGAGTACTCCATTGGCATTTTTACAGCTTAAACTGGAGAAAACATCATGTTTGTTCATATTAAAGATACTTAACTGTTTAAACTACCAACAGAACATAAATAAAGAATTACTGCCTGTGTCTTTTAACCAGTATGTCTGTGTATTGTGTTGGAGAGACATTAGATGGAGTTGGAATAGGGCTGTACTTGAATATAATACGAGTATTTCCCAGCAAATCAGCATAACCTTTGTTTAACCCCACAAGTCATTATTATTGCATAATACTGTCCTGGCAAAAGGAAAATCATGCTGAATAAACAGTGGTAGTTTAAAAGACATATCAAAAATCAGCACACATCCTAAAATATCCCAGCACAGCTACTGGTAAGATGCTGCCCCCTTGTTGTGAAGGGTTCAGTCAAATTGTTCCAAGTGTAAGAACAAACAGTTGTCGTGAACTGGCTGTGTGGAGGCAGATGAGGACCCAAACGCAAAACTCACAGAGACAGGAACTGAACTCAAAATCACTGCTTTATTGCAGGCCTTTAAAACGAAACAGAACTAAACTGGGAATACTAACAGAAGACCGAGGGAACACAGAAAGCCACACAGGTTCGGGGAGGAGACATTGACGACATGACAAATACACAGAGGGTTAACGAGGGAAGTGGGAGCACACGGGGAACACAGGTAACACAGATAATCGTAACGAGACAGGGCAGGAGTGAACACAACATGACGCATACTGACGAGAGACTGTCAAAGTAAAACAGGAAGTACACAGAGGTGCAGACAGGAGGAGAGAGAGAGCACGGGCATAGTGGGCTGGGGAAACATGGAATGAAACACGAGGGGAGACGAGGGCTCACAGATACATAGAGGGGCACACAGGGGATAAAAGTCACAAGGGGAAATCAAATAAGGAACAAAATACAAAAAGACATGAATACTAAGACTGCTGGGCCAACATGGCCCAGGATCATGACAAAAGTATCATTAATGCACAAATATTCCAGCTGATGATGGCTTTCTAGAAGAAGCCTGTTGTACTGTTTTTGATTTATTACATGTTGAAGTTCTATTTGGTAGTTATAAAAGGTTTTGTGTGTATTTACACTTTGGGCTGATTCTCTTGTTCCCTCTCGCCACTCGCCTGCTGGCCTGCGCTCACACTGTGATTAAGCTTCTGGACATGCCTCAGTTTGTCTTTTTGATCTCTTCTTTATTTTACTCCACTGCTCCTCTCTTTGATTTTCATTACAGAGATGACACTTTTTTGAAGAAAAACTCTAAAAGAGCACAATGAACTTCATGATTATATTTACTTTGTGGTAGGAATTGGTGAGATTTAAAAATAAAAAGCAAAAAAACGTAACCACTTATAAAACTTTTTTTTGGGTCCAAATTCTACATTCCCCCCCCCAAAAAACCCCCAAAACAAAACAAAGAGAAAAACAAGAATAAACAAGGAACCACCGAGAACTAGCAGATGCCAGCTGGATAAAGAGTGTGAGATTATATGGTAAAAAAAACAGGAGAAACATGCAAAATCAAGGACTTTTTGACTTATTTAAATGGAGGCTTTCCCAGCTGTCACAGGATACAAGGTGGAATACACGCTCAACAGGTTTCCGATGTGTCCCAGGGTTAAAACCGAGGGATAAAGGATTATTTACACACTCATTCACACGTGCAACCAATTTAGAATAATAAACAAGCATGTCTTTGGATTGTGGGAGGAAGTCGAAGTACCTATAAAGAACCACAGGGACAACGTGCAGACAGAAAATCCTCAGCTTGTCTCTGGATTCAAAGCCATGACCTTCTTGCTGTGAAGAGCCACTGCTAACCCCTGCACTACTCTTCCACCACTAGTGTTCATTCAAAATGCCTACCTTTACTTTGTGGTTCAGTCATTTGAGGTGTTTCTTTGGCTCTGGCAAATCTGTTCAAGCAAGCCAAACCATGGTATTCAGCAAACACACAAGTCAAGCTAACTGGACTTACACTTGGGGTCAAGTGTTTGTTCACCCTCACAGACTGATGACCCTAACCCTTTGACATGTGAATGTGGACCAGAGGCTCTGTTCAGATGGCCGATGGACCAAATATGCTCCGATCAGGCAGACTTGAAAAGTGTTTTCAGGTGATGGTTTCTTTTAATTGTTAGTAAAAAGAAAAGGATCTCCTTAAAAAATTAAAAAATAAAAAGCACTTTGCAGCTAAAGAGCCTGAATGGATTAGACTCTGTATGAAGAGGGTAATAGTATTCACAGTGGAACGGGCCAGAGAGACTAAAATACAAATTTTTTACTAGGGTTATGCATCAGGAGGCGGTCGGACAGGTGATAAAAAATGGAAGGCATGAAGGCAAAATAAGGGTAGGCTGGAGAGTGAGTGGATGAAGGTGAGTATTGGGCAATTAGACGCAGGTCTGATGGAAAACTAAACAAAGAGAGGAAGTGGACGTAGTGAGCAGAGAGCAGGAATCGCAAAAATATATTAGGAAATGGAATAAGCATAAGCATAAAAATCCTAACTTTTGTTATATTCAGCATTTGACACAAAAGTGTACTTTCTTTCATATCCTCTGTGAGGTCTAACATCTGTTTTGCAGTACTCAAACTGCGTCGCTCGAAGATGAAGGTATACAATAATGAACTCCCACACAACACACATTGTGTTAAGTATTCATCATCATCTGCATAACATAGGCTTTTATAGCTGAAGAGCTCTGGGAGCTGCGGTAAGACTAAAGGAACACGATGCATCTAATTCCATCCTTCATAATATTTGTCTCCACGTGTCCTCTCAGGGAAAAGGCACTGTGGATATTTGTTACTCCTCACGGCAACAATAATGGGCTTCACTGTACAGAAACATGCTTCTGTGCTCTCTCACCTCTGCTCTGGTCCCTGGGGCCCTGTCTCGAGATGGGCAAGGGATTCCCATGTGTCCTGCCACTCAGCTAATTGAGGCCTGTGAAAGGCGAGTTGCTATGGAGGAAACTCCCACATGTGGGATGCTACTTTTAGTGACAATCTTTTGGGAACGTGGGTAGTGTGCCGAGCACACACACACATATTTGTGTATTTTTTTCATAAAATCTTAGTACAATTTAGTACATGTCTGAATAATTATATCTACACTTAGTGCACTTTAACCAGAGAAATTGGTTAGTTGTTAACTATTCCAATGTACCTGTAATAATTATATAAACAGGTGAAGAATTAATTAGTTTAAATGTTTTTCCTAACTTATTTTCTCCTTTGTTAACAACTCACTCATCAGTGCAGCGTAATAATGCTGTTTCATATCACATTTCGAACATTAATCTTAATATTTCAAATGCATAAGTGTGCTCACTCAGATAAGTACGGCTATTTGAATTGCGCTAAGAAGAGCTGGATTTTTAACTCATAATGGTCAGCAGTAGGGCTGGGCCGTTTCATACCGTTCACGGTATAATGTTGGGCAACGATAAGAAAATAAAATATCGAGATAGAATATGGGTAAAACGCGCATGCACAGTGCTTTTGTTTTCATAGGCACATGGCAGAAAAAGCATGGCGGCGACGGAGAATGAGAAGGGCGGAAGCGGATCGTTAAATGAAACGAATGAACCCGAATTGGTTTGTGAAAATGCTGCAACTTCAGTGGTGTGGAACTGGTTTAGCTTTGTGCCGGAAATGCCTTTTGGTTAAACTGTCAACAAGGAATTTGCATTTGCACTGTTAAATTTTTATATAACTTAATGCACATAAAAAACAGCTGCTTGTTTAAGTGAAAATACATTGATGTTTTTTGGGGGTTTTTTGCACTAATAAAGTTGTGGAGTTGTAAAGTATTTTGTCTAGTGTCAATTATATCGTCAATTATATCGTCAGTTATATCGTTATCGCAAATTTTCAAATGTATATCGTGATAAATATTTTTGGTCATATCGCCCTGCTCTAGTCAGCAGATTACATCAGTACATGGTGGATGATAGTGCGGATGATAGCACAGACGGTAAAGCCAGTGGCAGCTAGCAAACTAATAGCAGGAGATTTTAATCAGCAATGACACTGACTTGGTGTCTTTATTGCAGGAAGGTTAACAGGCTAATGTTAAACAGGCTGTTGTGAGTGGGCTGAATGGTTGTCCTCCTGTAGAACTGTAATCAGAATGCTTTATTTTTATCTATTATTTTGAATAACTAATAACTGCTAAGCAACTTTGTTGAGTGATTGAGGGCTAATTCCACCCTTTGACAGTTGGAATGGTTCCTGTTTTGACCTGAAGTGAAATAAGTGGTCAAGAAAATCGATTTAGAAGATGCAGGAAGTCAACCTCTTGAAGTTCAAATTGAACACAGAATGGTCCGAAAAGGAAAAAATATCGAGTGAGCTGTAGTTCTCTGGGAGGGGAGAATGGCAAGACTGCTTCCAGCTGATAGAAATGCAAGAGTAATTCAAATAATGGCCAAGGTATGCAGAAGAGCATCTCTTAACCTGATTGGGTACAATTTGGTTTGGAAGAAAAATTTCCTGCTCTGATGATTCTTAATATCTGCTGCAACAAGCAGATGGAGGCAGAATTTCACATAAACAGCAAGAAAGCATGACTCCATTGTCCCTTGTGTCAATGGTTCAAGATGGCAGTGTATTTGTGTGGGGTCATATTTTCTTGGTACAATTTAGGCCCCTTTGCACCAGCTGTCCTTCGTTTAAATACAAATTCAATTTCTAGTGCCAAATCACAACAACAACAAACCTCAAGGCACTTTATACTGTAAGGTGGAGGACAATATTAGAGAAAAAACAACAACAATTAGACAAAGATGAGCACAGTGACAGTGGGACGGAAAAACTCCTTTTTAGGAGCAAGACACCTATGGCAGACGCTGGTTCAGAGAAGGGCAACTATCTGCAGTGGCCAGTTGGGGGTGAGGGGAGGAAGATAGCACCGAGGACACACTGTGGAAGAGAATCACTGCCTTCCTGAGTGTAGTTTCTGACCATTTCCATCTCGTTATGACCATCATCTGATGGTTGCTCCCAAAAGGATAACCCACCATGTTACAAAGCTCGAATCATGTCAAACTGGTGTCTTGAATACGATAATAAGCGCACCGTACTCAAATAGCCTCCACAGTCACCAGATCTCAATCCAATAGAGCATCTTTGGGATGTGGTGGAACAGCAGATCCACATCATGGATGTGGAGCCAACAAATCTGCAGTAACTGCTGCCATGTCAATATGGAGCAAAATTTTCTGAGGAACGTTTCCATACTTTGTTAAATCTGTGCTATTACGGCAGCTTTGTGTCACGATCTATGTGTGACTGTGTGATTTTTTTGTGTGAGGACCCAAACGCAGAAAGAGGAAGCTGGACTAAGACTTAACCAAAAGTAAGTTGTTTATTATGGCTGGTAGCAAACATGAACAAAAACTGAAAAACCAAAAAGACTAAAACGGAAATGACACCTACCACCTGAAATCTGAAACACTTGGAAATAACGAGGGAACATGAAGACACGAGGGAGGATTAACGGGTGATTTGCAAACGCACCGACAAAGGACAAGAGGAAGGCCGAGACAATAAATACACTAAGGGATAACGAGGGAAGTGGAAACTTGTGGGAACACAGCTGGAGGATGACACAGGGGGAAGCAAAACTTAACACAGCGAACACAGGATGAGAGACTGTCACAATAAAACAGGAAACACTGAGACGCCGACTTAAGACACACAACTTGACACAGCAATGGGGATAAACAAGCAGGGAGGCAGATGAGACACAAGGAGAGGAACGGGGAAACAGGTATGGAAGACGAAACACAGCGATATAACTAAGATACACGGAGGGGCGAGAGGCATAAACACGGGTGACACGACAGACTTTTACACTCAACACAGGGATGAGACAGAGACACAAGAGAAACCTAACAGACAAGAAACCACAAACTGGGGATGCAAGAAACTCAGAAACATAGAAATAACCTGAGTCTAACTGTAGAACTGGAACTAAAACCATCTTTATAATAGAAAAGTCACAAAAAACACAATGAACTCAAAACCCTGGCACCTTGAAGGCAAAGTACTAATAAGTGATACCTAATCAAATGGCCAGTGAGTGTATATGACTGGCTCTTCTTGAGTGGCCCATAGAGAATTTAAGTCTGCTACTCCTGTGGTACAAAAATATCAAACATATAAAATCAAACTGTTATGACTTTAAGTTGCATTCTGTGCCATCTTATTAATCTAGTTTATGTTTTAAAATATGTACAAAAACCCTTTAAAGCTCCCTTTTTTTGTGAGAGACACCCCGTTGAGTTCACTGGAGTCTGAAACATGCTGTGCATACAGAGTGTTGTCAGTGATTCTGCACTACCTGCCACAGAGATGGAATAATTTTCTGCACTTTACATGCAGAGTGAAGAGCCGTCAGTCAGGAGACAGAGACGAGCTTATTCACAAAGACAGATGGGGGAAAAAAAGCAACATGTTTGCAAAAATAAGAGATTGTGATCCATATTTTGACAACTATGAGTGGGGTTGTGTGTCTGCTCTGGTGCAATTATCCCTTTCCAAACTCAATTTGAAATTGAACCATGTAAGCCTGTCAGAGGCATTTGGTATGATCCAGCGCACCATCCACCGTTATGTAGTCATCTCTAAACTCTGGACATCATGCATTAGCTGAGAAATGGTAGTTACCTTGGCAACCATTGCCAAACACATCATCTGGACAATGTCACATTTTCATTTCATTATTGTAATGAGACCGGTCCTTTTGCTCGGCATGTTGAAAAAACGTTCAATGAAAATCTAAAACCACCTCACAGATTCATGTTTCTTCTTAGTCGACTGCTTTAATGTTGCAAAGACTAAAGTAAAGAACAGCCGTTCCAGCTGATTTAACGCATGATGTTTATATGGTGTGGTAAAACCAGGTTACAAACAAAGCAGGACTAAGTGTACATCTGATGTAAATTTAGAAAAGTAAAGCTATCATTTTCTCCTCGGATGATGGCTTTTGTTCCGAGGCAAGTAAAAGAACATTTAATTAAGCTGTATCAGAGGACAGGTTGTAATGTTTTGCTCCTCACACTGCAACATAGCTCAGTGAAATCTAAAAGTGGCATGATGGGAGCAATTTTGTGAAACAGCAGATGAAATTACATCGGCTGCTTGGTTGTTATTCTCATAAAGTCCACACGTTGTGAGGTGTTATCATGTGAGTAGTGTTTCTCAGCACCCATTTCCCCTCACAGTCTTAAGCTTTCAGGTTAAAGGTAACTAAAGTTCTTTTCATATTCATGATTGTTTCACGTCTCAAACAAAAAGCTTTTTCACTTCTAACAGCTGATGGGGAGTCCCAGGTGTTTTACCTCTACTGTGTTTGTCATCTCAGACGTCATCATGAGTCATAGACCCACCGTATTGTCAGGTGAGGCGTTAGGGTCACATGAGTGAGCAGTGAAGTGGCTGGGAAGGGGTCTCAAAACTGCTTTTTAGGAGGCTGATGGTTTTGTAGGCTAGCACTTCTGTTCAGTGGTGCTCATTCCAGGTAGACGCAGCTTCCTTTATTCCTCTCTTAAACCATTCTGTTGTTCTCGGTCCAAAATTGTAACTGCAACTTGTCCCAGTGTGTACACAGTATTCGTAAAGACATGGACGTGGACATTTTGGCTGGGGCTTATAAACATTGCATAGCGGTGTTTAGGGGTATAGTGTGCCAAGAAAATATCCCCCACACAATCACACCAACAGCGGATCCAGAGGTGTAGTGGTATTTGTTGAAGTAGCAAAACAATCACGTGCCCATGTGCACATGCAGGTATTATTTACTTCCAAGAGTATTGCATAATGTAAGTGACAAGCTTACACTATTCAGCTATAACTGAGTAAAAGTGACCAAATGTCAGACTGAAATTTAAGATCATTAAATCCTCTGTCTTATCATCTTCAACACCATCATGATGCTTACACCTGTGTCCTTTCTGGATTTGTCTTCTCTCTTTTTCATTTATTTATGTGGGTTTGTTGGGTCTCTAACTTTGATGCCCTCTGATGCTCCTTCACTTATTTTCTGGTGAATTTTGAATTCTACCACTTCACACATAAGTCAGAGATCTAGATATACCTGACAGCTTAGGTGTAGCAGAGGATTCATCTACAGGGGAGCTCCTTTATTACAAACTACTCCACCATGTAAACCTGAAATATATGTTGCAGCTGACCTATACAATTTTCAATTTATATACTGCGAAATCCCAATAAGAATCACTTCAAAGACCCTACAATAATACTCTTTAGTAATAATACCAGTATTTTCTTTAAACTGAGCAGAACTGATCCAAATTGAATCGTGTTTCCGATTTTTTGTTACATCTCTAGACAGATGTGTAAATAACTACAGTATCTTTGCTCAGCAGTGCACACACAGAGAGATTTTCATTTATTTTCTTTTGTTAACTTCTCTTTATTGGAGCCATACATACATGAAATGTCTGTCAAAATAATAACACCTGCAGCTTCACATAGCCTGCAGAAAAACAATGGCAATGCATGCACGCATTTAGGCACGTGGCACAGTAACAGTACGTTCCCTAACACATCGATGGCTTAGGATCTCATGGCAAATAATGTTTGGTGTTCTTCTGCACATCGTCAGCTGTTGCATACAGATTTCAGGTTTAATGGTGGAAATGTTTGTTATACTGCGGCTCGCATCTGAATAAATCCTGTGCTCCATCTGAGTCTAAATCCTTAGGACCCCCCACACAGCCCCCAGCAATTTGTAACAGATGAGTTCATTTGTATTGAAAGTCATACTGATTCTCCTTCAGCCTTCTCTTGTTTATCATAATTGCCACGATGTTTTCAGCGAGAAACACGTATAAAACCTTTCATTGCGCTGCATTATTTTTGTTAGCACTCACTCCCTCACTTAGGTGTGGTCATTTTTGAGCGACTAATTTGTGCTGCTCTTGGCTGGTAATTATTTCAATATAATTAGAGCACTGTTAGTAGCTTAGACACATAACTTTCCACTTTCATGGACGCATTTTTGAATGCATCATCAACCTAATTTGCCCCACAGTCATAAAACTGACACTGTGCCTCCTTACATGCAACGTTAATACCTGGTTACACCCAAACTCCTGTAAGAGAAATTCAGCTCAGTCTAACCTCCACCCGGCCAAACTGTGTTTCCATGGCACAGCATCTGCACTCCAGGGCAGATTATTGTTACACTCAACACATCCTCATTTATCCCCAACTTTTGATCATGTGCACTAGTTTCCCGTCAGGCATGTCAGGGTTAAACAATGGCTTCCAAATCAGGTGAAATTGGAGTGAGAAGTAGGAGGGGTTCCTTTTGTCACGCTACAACAGCAAAACCCTCCCTCCACTGACAAGAAACAGGTGGATGTCAAAGCCGGTTACTGGATCTGTCTCACAGAAGTTTTATTTTTGAAAGAATATTGATTCGCGTGCTGTTTCCATTATGTCCCAGAAAATATTGAGAAAAGGAAAAGGAAAGATTTATGTCCCTGAATAACTGTTTTACTTCAAGCAGTGCATACATACCAAAGACTTCCTTTTTTTCTTGTTAAGAATTGATCTCATTTTGGCAGAAATTCCACATCACATGCCAGGGTGCACTATCTTTTCCCAACCATGTAAAATATTTCCACTTTTAAATGGTATTTTCCACAGTAAAACCTGCATTTATACTGTAGAAAGTTCTCTGTTTGGTTCAAAGGAGGGAAAAGGCACAGGTTAATAAAATGGAGGGTGATAGAGGTCTCTCAATAGTGTGATGCATACTGGAAATGGAGAACGTTCGCCTTCAGAGTAAAAGTTATGCCTTACCACTGCAACAAACACACCCCAAAAGGTGAATATTCTTAATTTCTGGTTCTTGTTACAGTTCTCACAGTTTCACTACAACTAAATAAAGTGAACTTTATCTCTGTATCTTTGAATTAATACCATTCATTGTTAAAATGTCAAGAGTAAACGGCTTATTTTGCTTGTTTTGATCATAATTTTTCCTTCCCTATGTGTCTTAGTGGTTCTTAAACTGTAAGGGACACTATTTTGGTGTGAAATAAACCCACTGAGTGAGAGTGTGCATGCATGCATGCGGTATGGTTTATGATTATTTAGGGAAAATAAAAGCTTGCATGTGTGTTGACCTTAAAAATTGTTTTAAAATGTTTTGGGGTGAGGAGGGTTAGCTGTTTTTTGGCTCTAACAAAGGTTATGCCAGAAAATGTTTGAGAGACTCAGCTGTAGATATTAAGTGAAAGTTAAAAACAAAGAAGATCATTTTGTGGTGGGAACTTTAGACAATGTGTGTAAAAATGGTCCCAGTGGATCATGTATTTAGTGACTTTTATGTTGCTAACTAACAATTGTGTAAATAACGTTCTACAGGAAACAATAATCTTTTACTTAAAGAGATATGTAATAGATTACTTTTTTGAGTAATGATGGCAAAACTGGTGAAATTCTGAGACAGCATTTTGGGATTTTCATTGTGAACATGCTTGCATGCTAACTTTAGCATTTAGCTCAGATAGTTTTGCTACAGACTGCTGATCTATTTTTGTACAAACACTCATTTGCTGCAGATATTCTGAAGGAACGGAGGATTCACACTGAATACAAAGCAAAGTTTGACCTTGTTTTACTGGCATAAATTCAGTCGTGATCCTAGGTTTCAATGTTGGAAACCTATGGATACTCACTCCCTTTGTCTCTATACACAACAACTATTCAGTTCCAGCTCAAACAGTGTAAATAAGGTTGTCCTCTATTTCAGATCACTGGTGGCTGTCATCAGGATTTGAAACTGTGCGTGGTGTGTCTATGATGACCTGCAATTTCACCACCAAAACCCTAAGCAGTGCAATTTCTCTCTCTCTCTCTTTGTGTATTGATCCATTCTCTTTGAATCAATTTGAAGGATGGTAGTGGAGGACAAAATGATTTTTTTTAAAAAAATAATTCCATTACTTACAAAACCACCAACCCTGCTGGAAACTATCAGCAAATTTTATTAGGAAAATCTTGGAAAAACTTGCAGAAAGTCAATTTAGATCCTTATTATGCAAATTACAGATTTCTGACTCTTTTCAATGTGGTTTTCCAAATCAGCACTCCACTCAAATCACTCTTATAAGGATCTATAATGATATCTGATTCAGGGAATTGTTCTGTACTCAATGCAGCCGTTCATGCTGTTGAATAGTATGTTACTTAATAGGCTTAAGTTTTTAAAGTTGTATCTCCAGCTCAGCATCCATCCATTCGCTTCCGCTTATCCTTCTCAGGGTCGCGGGGGGCGCTGGAGCCTATCCCAGCTGTCATAGGGCGAGAGGCGGGGTACACCCTGGACAGGTCGCCAGTCTGTCTCAGGGCCAACACACAGGGAGAGACAAGCATTCGCACTCACATTCACCTAGTGGCAATTTGGATTATCCAATTAACCTATCCGCACAAACTGCATGTCTTTGGACGGTGGGAGGAAGCCGGAGTACCCGGAGGGAACCCACACAAACACGGGGAGAACTCCACACAGAAAGACCCCGGCCTGATGGTAGAACTGAACTCAGGACCTTCTTGCTGTGCGGCAACAGTGCTAACCACCGTGCCACCAAGCTGCCAGCTTAGCATTAGACTGAATTTTCTTCTATTTATCTGCCTTTCTCTGTTGGGCTAAGCAACCCCATTTCTACTGCTGCATCTCTAACCTGTGAGGTTCTATAAGGATCAACCCCAGATCCATTATTTTTATTCCTTTGGCTGGCATTATTAAATCTTTTAATGACATTTCTTCTTTTTCTGATGATCAAGCCTTACAGTTTGTGGCAGCAAGGCTATGGAATGGTGTCCAACATCATTTAGCTGGATCTGTTGACTCCTATAAACAGCTATTAAAAACTCATTTAATGTGGCTTCCTAATAATAGTTACTTTTTTAAATTATTTTTTCACATAATTTCCCATAGGGATCAATAAAGTATTCTGATTCTGATTTTTAAAAAATTTTCTTTTATTCTTTTTTTATTTATTTTGTTATAACAGCTATAAACTGTAATTGAATTTTTTACTCCATTTTATTGTAATTTGTCTTATTTTCTATTATTTTGATTGTACAGTGCTTTGTGATTACATGCCTGTGAAAAGTGCTTTATAAATAAACGTCACGTACTTACATAGAAAATGTGTTTTTCATAACAGTGCAAGAATACACGTAGAGTACTTTCAGTATAGAGTATAGCCTCCTGTCAAAATTAGCTGCCAACAATCAGGGCATGAGGGACATTAAGGGAATGCAGAAGATGGGATAAGCAAGTCCCATCAATCATCGACGACAGCGGGCAGGACTCTGGCAGCGTGATGGATGACAGCGGTGAAATGAGACAGAGAGGAATGCACCATACGTCCAGCTTGTCACACTTAGTCTATACTGCCACACATCAGTGATTCCAGCACTTCATGATCAGCGTGAACAGAGATTGGTCCAAACAGTGTAGCCTATATGTATGAGGACAAATTTGGAGGCGGATTCAGTGGAGGCTGTCTTGTCCTCACGTCACATTATACACACTCCATGATTTCATGAATCATCTGTCACCTGTTGGTCTAAAAAACCCAATCTGTTGTACAACCATTTAATATTGTTTCTTAAGGCTTAAATCCAGGTGCCAGTTTTGCTTTTTTGCATCACATAGCCGAATCTGCACAACAATTTGTTATATGCACAGATTAAACTTCTGAATTAAAAGAGATTTCTGCCACAGCACATTTCTATGTAATGACAGGAAAAGGACTCTTACTGCTAATGTTAAATTTTCTGGTTAAATATAGTATGAAATTAATGGAAAACTGGCTTCCCCTCCCCCTATCATCTCCCTTTGATTAAATTGGAGACACGGCGTGAGGAGCACCAGTTTCACAAGGACGGCATTAACAATTAGAGGCTTTGTAAAGCAGAAGCAGTCAACACTGACAAAATTACCAGGTGGTGATAATTGCACTCGGAGACAAAAATAGTTTGCTTTAAGCTCGATGCTGTCACTGCAAGCAGCTGTGGGGAAAACAAGTCATAGGCAGACATCCTGGGCTGCCCTGCGTCACCAGAAGCCCAATAAACTGACCACAGTGTTTGACATGCTGTTCTACAGGCTGTTAAAGTCTTCACACTCCAGCACGCAAGTGGCATGATGAAGCCATGGCTGTTTACCCACTAGATCTTCTGCTTGCAGTTGCTAAAAAACTATCTCCTAAAATTGAATCACCCCATCTAGGGCATTTATCAAGTGATATATGAATGATTTTGGTCAAAGATGATTGCATTTCTGGTGTATAAACAAGAAAGTTAAGACAATTCTAACCCCTTCATGAAGGGACTGAAGCCGAACAGCATGATAATGTAAGTACGATTCCAAGGAGAAATAGATGCCTGGTAATGATCTCTTCACTCTCTTTGAATATGTTAATAAAACGAATTCAAGTATATGAGCATGAACATTCCTAAATATAGTATGTGGATCACACGTAATACTTCAAGGCACATGGGTAGCTTTTGAAATAAAAAACTGAATTTGTCCCCATCACCAGGCTTGGGTGAAAACTGGCTTTTTTAATGGTTCCATTTTTACTTTACCAACTTTAACAACCAAATTTAAATCACAATAAATGGAAGCAACAAGTTATTAAATTTGTGCTAAGAATCAGATGAAGCCTAACAAATCTGCTGCTGGAGAAATGAAGCAGATCAAATGATAAATCTATTCAAGTTCTGTTCTGTTTATGATCTGCAGTGAATGAATCATTATGATTGTGGAAAGAACTAAATAAACTGCAGCATTATTGCCATGTTTGGCCAATACTTGGTTTAAGATCAAATACTTGCACTACAAGTGATATTCACACCAGCCTCAGATGTATTTTCTTTAATATCACAAAACATTAACAGGTAAAAGGAAATAACTAAAGCTACCAGCATAACATGAAGAAACAACTGTTACTGGTTTGTAACGTGCTGCGCTGAAGAGCTGTAATACCAGTATGGACCACAAGATGAGGCAGTGATTGAAAGTAACTTTTAGCTAGTTAAGTAAATAAGAGTGTGTAACTGAGTCGCTTCAAGAAAACAAACACATAAAAATTTTAAAATCTGCACACACCAGAAAGAAGCTCAGAAATTAACTGTTAGCAAAACTGCAGTAGCTTTCAATGCAAGCATGGTAAATCTCTCTTTTAGCGTTGGGTTGGTCAACATGGCTAAAGTTTCTTTCTTAGAGACAATAAAGTTTTATTACAGCATTTATTCACACTGGGCTTTCTTCTTCAAACTGAAATAACTTTCAGCTATTTGGAAAAAGAAATTACATCCAAAAATGTTTCATTAAAGCAACTACTCCTTAATATGTTTCTTTAAATAGGTATTTTTTTTATGTAACTCCATCTGAGAATCCTTGTGCTGCCAACACTCAGCTGCTGGCTGACTTTGAGCTTAGAGTTATTTGCCAGGTTAAGCTCAAATAAAATATGCTGCAGCAACAGCCTACAGTAAAAATCAATACAAAAACAAGCATTCTCTTTGCTGCTAAAGGTGCATAAATTGCACTCTAGCCAGTGATGTATGACTACCTGTCACAAGGACATTTCCAAGGGACTGTTCATTATTTTTGTGGTAAACACATAATTTTGACCTGTAGGATTTAATGAGAAAAAAAGGGTATTTGATCACTTAGAGTAAGTTTTTAGCCCGGTGTGAGGAAATAACATGCAGAGAGAGCTGCAGACCAGAACAAACTTACAGAATATAATTACAGTCTAAGAAGACCTTATTCTTCACCCAAATAGACTGTTGGCTAGACAATTGCAGCAGCAGTTTGATAGTTCATTGTATTCAAACAGTAATTATGTCCCTAAAATACAGTATTTGCCTTTGAGAAAGAAACCCAACCCTGTCTTCATTTTCCTCCTCCAACTCATTTCCACCACTATAAACACAATTTGGGATTTCTATTTTTAAAAAATGCACACACACACTATATCTGACACTGGACTCGGTTTCAGTGTGTTGTTCAGTTTGTTTCATATTTTTATATCAACATGAAATAAGAAGTAAATATATAAGGGTATTAGACAATGCAAATTATGTCTTTGTCTATTCATAGCGGTGGTGTCTGTGTACAAGTTCAGCTTTGGGCAGACATGACTCAGTCATTTAGTGTATTTAGCAACCAGACAGCGAGTAAAGTCAGAATATAAACACTGCTAAGAAACATGGTTTTCCACTTAACAAGCCCCCGTTTTGCTATTCGCCTTAACAGAAAAATGTCATATTTTAGATGATTTCAGAGAAGTTACTGTAGCCTTTTGTTTCAAGAGTTTTACCTGATCTTATGATATGTTTTTGTATTATAATTTGATTGAAGCATTTTGGATATGGAATAATTAGCTTTGATATTTTTATAGTTTAAATGCATCGTATAAAGTATGTAAATCTCCGAATGTATTGTTTGTGTGACTTCTTTCCAAATTTACCTTAGTATAGTCTGCCACCTACTGGCATCTTTGCAGTCAGCTTTTTAGGAGTCACTCACCATCTCAGAAAAACCATCTCTCATTCTACTAAATCAATATTTGTAAGCATCCATTGCCATATTTGGATTGCAACCTGTGATGTTTCATTACACAATACCATTAAGGAGCATCTCACTGGTTTCACATTCAGTGGTTAGGCTCGCATTTTGAAAGGAAAGTTTACAATTTTACTTTACCAAATTAAAAGAGTCACATACTGTAATAGGAAATAAAAGTGAGTACGAGGTAGCAAAATTATTCAACACTTGGAATCAAATCAAATCTGAAAAAATAAATAAATAAATCAAATCTGATGCTAGAGACATGAACCACAACAAATGTTAAACCTACCTCCTGTATGTATTAGATGACTTGAAAATTATGAAAATTATGGTGCCAGTCATATTCTTAAAAAAAATACTACTGTAGGCAAATCCAGGGTGCAAAGAGTTGAAATGCAAGTTTTATAATATATCTTCTGCCTCCTGCTGTTGATCAAAAGACCAATTAGGCCAATCAGGAGTCATTAGGAGTCACTAGGATCATCATTTCATTGTGAGAACAGTAAAAATCTATAAAAAATAAACAAAAATATAACAAACATTTATGATCAGCGCTGCTTTATAGTTGGAGATGACTTGTGGCCTTTGTATCCATGATGAAAATATTTGTGTGCCATCATTTACTTTAGTATAGTCTGCCACCTACTGGCTTCTTTGCAGTAAGCTTTTCAAGAAGTCACCAACTGTCTAGGACAGAGGTCAGCATTCAATACTAACAAATGTTTTGGCCAAAAAGAAAAAAAGGAAATCTAGCTAAAGTCACACATGTTTGGACAAAAGCATTCAGCTAAATCTTTCCATCTACCTCTGAATATTGGTGTTTTTGGTCACAGCCATGCAGTCTTCCTTTACAAATATTTGAGAAATTAAAGATGTAAAGTGTATAGAATGACACCATTGCACCAAGTTAGGCCATGAATTTTCAACTCTCTCAGATAATCCACAATCAGCTCTAAGTGATATTACTGTAAAGTGGAAGGGCTGGTTCTAGACCCTTAATCTGGCGGAACGGTCATTCAATATTTGTAAGCACCCTGTGCTAAATCGGGAGTGGTGTGCAAGAATCTTTGTAATGTTTAGGTTTTTATTCATCATGTAATACCACCAGAGCGATATTATTCTGTTATTATATGTTACCTTATATATGTAATCAAAGTAGTTGAATTAGAATACTGCTGTAGATCATATTATACCCTTTAATATAGAGTGTGTGAGCTGTATGTAGTGTAGTTCTCATTATACTTTTGAGTTAACAGAACATATTCACATATTAGTTCATTAGATAAATGTGCATCACTCTGTATCCTTGATCTGCTGGGAATGTGTTACACTGTTTTCTTGACATGCTTAATTGTTGAATCATGAAGAGAAGGTTGTAAGCAGGAGACTCTGTGTCTAAAGACAGGGGAGATAGATAGACCACATTCCACACCCCCACCTTACAGAAAGCAGAGAAACAACTGCCGAGGTCATAACTTAGGCGCTGTAACAGAGAAAAAATGTGATGTTTTGGCTTTTACGACTAGCTGGGGGCCACTAGAGACTATAAAAAGCTGAGCAACCCGTCACCATTTTGAGACATGTGCCTGACCCTCTGGTAGCATCTCTCCCGTCCGGACGTTGTAATGCTCTTATTGTTGAAATTGTATGGAAATAAATGATTGTTGATTGAGCATTGATACACCGAGTAGTGTCCTTCCTTCAGCCCAAAGATTCAAAGAACTGCGTGTTTCCAACAGTATCCATGATGAAAATATTTGTGTGCCATCATTTACTTTAGTATAGTCTGCCACCTACTGGCTTCTTTGCAGTAAGCTTTTCAAGAAGTCACCAACTGTCTAGGACAGAGGTCAGCATTCAATACTAACAAATGTTTTGGCCAAAAAGAAAAAAAGGAAATCTAGCTAAAGTCACACATGTTTGGACAAAAGCATTCAGCTAAATCTTTCCATCTACCTCTGAATATTGGTGTTTTTGGTCACAGCCATGCAGTCTTCCTTTACAAATATTTGAGAAATTAAAGATGTAAAGTGTATAGAATGACACCATTGCACCAAGTTAGGCCATGAATTTTCAACTCTCTCAGATAATCCACAATCAGCTCTAAGTGATATTACTGTAAAGTGGAAGGGCTGGTTCTAGACCCTTAATCTGGCGGAACGGTCATTCAATATTTGTAAGCACCCTGTGCTAAATCGGGAGTGGTGTGCAAGAATCTTTGTAATGTTTAGGTTTTTATTCATCATGTAATACCACCAGAGCGGCAGCTGACTGACTAAACCATTGATACAAGGCAGACTCATGCTTTCATATTGTTTATGCTAAATTCTGATTACTGTCATCTCTTGGCATCCTGGTACCTTCTCTATATTTCTCCACCACCTCAAAGCAAACATCACATCTGGAGTTTCATTCCTTCTTGGAATGAAGCCGTACTGCACAGAGATTCTTAAATCTCCTCTCAACTTAGCTTTAATAGCTCTTTCCCATAACCTAATGGTTTAACTGATTAACTTTATCCCTCAGTATATGATTATTTTTTTGGCTTGTATACTGAATTTCCTATTTTCCTAGTAAAATATCAACCACTGAGAGCCGTCTCAAGGCTTTTGCTGTGCTGTATTTACTGCATATACTTTGTACTGTACATACTCTTTTAACAGTTTTTCTACCATTTAAATTTTAACACACCGATTTTGCAGTCCTTTGCTGCCTCTTTCCCAACCCTTTTTGGTAGCGTCATATTCACAACGAGCATACATTTGAAAGAAATAAAAAAGCGTCATAATTTGAACATTTTGTATACGGTTCATTGATGGTCTTTGTATTTTTTTAACACGTGGACTACATGATTTGTAAAGTCCTTGCAAAATGCTAAAAAGTTAAAAAAAAAAATAATAATTTAAAAAAGTCACCCCTTTGCAACTTCACCGTCGTGGCATGTTGACGACCAGACTTGACGCATGTGCAGTCCCGTGTGGCTCAGCGGAATGTTCTGGTTCTCTTGCGGAAGTCTCGCGCATATTTGGCTCGCGACCAAACTGAAAAACAGCAACGGGAGCGTCGAGAAGGGAGTCAGCGGCCCTTTGGCTGAGCTCGTCTGGATTTTTGGGGGAAGAAGACTCGATCACTAAAATGACTAGTGAGTACCGACATTTATTACGCTCTGAGGGATTCATGTATTTGGTCGGATGCTTGTTTTCCGTGTTTGTTATTTTTCACCCATGGTTGTCGTTGATCGACTTGGGTTCCGTCTATTTCATGTAACATACATTATCCTATTTTATAGATTCTATAGAGGATTGTCGTTTTGGGCAATAACTTAAGGACGCAATTAATTTGGCTGTTTCATTTGGTTTAATGAAGGACATAGACTTTTGCTAACATGTGTTACATAACGTCCCGTTGTACGTGTGTTGGCTTTGGGTCGCTTGTTGTCCGGGCGTTACTCTGAGCCCTGGCCTGTATGTGTGGACGCAATACAGAAACAAAATATGGGTGTTCTGGTCTAAACGCAGCTTCCGTGTTTTTACTAGTAATATTTTTTTTAAATCCTGCACATGAACTTGGAAAAAAACCATGATAGCAGCGAATTCTTTTGATGCCCTCTGTGTTGTTGCTCTGGTTAAGAAAATGCTCCGGAGCGCCTCTCTGCCACGTCGGCTGCTTTTGGGCGATGCACCATCTTCATATTTCATCGTGCAGATCATAGCATACTGTTTTTCTTTTAACTATTCGATTTGTAGACACACAGATTTCCTTTTTTTTTTCTTTTTTAAATTCAGCTTGTGTTTTACTTCTTTTTTGCTGGAAGCAACTTAAGTCAAGTGTCTCATTACAAGGCGCAGCTTTTTCATCTGATTTGTTGTTGTTGTTGTTTTTACCCTTTTTATTGACATGACAGGAGGAAACCAGCGTGAGCTTGCACGCCAGAAAAATGCTAAAAAGCATACTGAACAGACTAAAGGCAAGAGAAATGAGGATGGGCTATCTGCAGCTGCCCGGAAACAGAGGTAAGCCTGCACTCTGCAAGAGGTTAAAGAAGTGTAGGATGCACACAAACGAAACAAACCAAAGCATAGTTTTCTAAACAGCACAAGGTGACGGAAATAGTGCGCATGTTAAAGGTAAAATGTACTAACAATTAGGAGAATTCATTAGTTTGTTTTTTAATTATTTTATTTTATAGTTGTATTATAATTGTCTAATTAAAATGCGTACATTATTATATATTTACGAAAATACAAAAATTATAAATGTATATATTACATATTTTATACATCATTGTAATATATATATTCAAAGGTTTATTAATTCCATACCTAATTATTAAGTTTTTAAATAATTCTTAATTTTTAAAAAAAAAGTGAAGGGAAAAAAACCCTGTACACCATATTCAGGGGTTTCTGGCTTTTTCATTGGAACTTCTGTACGTGTAAGCACTGGTTCTTGAATAGTAAAGGCAATGAATCAGTGTTGTCTTACCTAACAGAAGTTATTTATCCTATATTTCTGAACCTTTATTAACAATAATAATAATAATAATAATAATAATAATAATAATAAACACACAAAACCATCTTATGCTTGAGTAAATTAAACCCCACCAAAAATCCCCAAAACAAACAAGCAAACAACAACAAAAATGTGTGTTGCAGTACTTTAGGCAAGGAATTTGTCTTTCAAACAGTTAGACATATATTACACATAATGTGATTGTGTGTGTGCACGCACATTTCAGTCTCCTAATAAAGCTTGTCCTCTCTTGAAATGTCTCCCTTTTCTCCTCCAGGGATGCAGAGATAATGCAACAGAAGCAAAAAAAGGCAAATGAAGGAGGGAAAGGAAAGACCAAGTGAAGAATGAAGTCTTGAGACAAATTCAGCTCGGTGTCTCAAGAACCTGTTCAGCATTCTACCTGATATTTATAAGAAAGGATCTTTTAATTTTTGTCTAAACTCAAGAATCCAGGATCTGACTTTCCTCTCTATGGCAAATGACATTGCTTGTTGGATTTGTTGTTTTACACGATGAAATTATGTCTGAGCAAGTTAGCGGTTGTGTCACTTTGGTGCTGCATGCAGGGGCGCATCAGTGGTGTAAGGAGCAGAATAATGATGAACAATTCTCAACACAAAGCATCTGTGTAACAGTTGTGTATTTTTGTACAAAGATGTCCCCTGCTGGTTTCAAATAAAGTGTATCTTTTTTTTGTTTGTTTCATACTTGTTTGACTTATTATCAGTATGTCAATATTAACAGTGAGTCTTTTACCAAAGGACCTTTGTAATGGTGCCACATGTAGGTATAGACTGAGGGACAATGTGGGGTCATAAATACAGCTACAAAAGGCCTCGCTCCAGATGTGTTTATAGCTGTTTACTTATATACTAGAAGGGAGAAAACAGGTCTTGTAAGACAGTGTCTACAAGGCTTAAAATGAGGTTAAACCTGGATTGAGCAACAAGAGCAAAAGATTAAAGATATCTGAAAACAGTCCACTATGTGTGGTCATTTATGACCATAGCAACCGTATTTACTTGAATTGTGATATTTCTAAAGTGTATCCTGCCGTTAGTTATTCAGTCTACTAATACAGCTTTTCATAGTTGGGGTAGGGTACTGGAGAGCTGTGTGGGGTCATTTGTGACTTTGGAAATGTTTGGTTTTTAACATAAACCTATGTTTTGTTTGAAATTTTATATTTCACTTTTGTAGTAAACCATGTTTAACAGAACCAGCATCAACATCAGAATCATAGTGAACTGAAAGTGGGTGTTTAGGGAAAAAGACACTGAAAAATAAATAAATTGGATCCTGAAAGAAACATACTGTTCACCCATAAAACTAAAAGGTAAACAGGAAATGTTCTCTTCTCTCGTGGTTAAACAGGGTGTGTTTTTGTTACTAGGATACTATGTGATCCAAAGTATTGTTACGTAATGTCTATTCTTAACATCTAAAAACCTTTCCCTGAGAAAAAACACATAAAGCTAAACTGAAACAGAACATTTTCAAGCCAAAAATCTAAATGGAAACGGGCAAATCCACCCAGGAAACTGAAACTAAACTCCAGTGTAGGTGTGAAGTATTGTACTCCATGTCGCATAGCTTAACGCAAAATTAGTGCGTTCTTATTGACATTTCTTTCTCACTATTTTCAAAATGATATTCATAAAATCTCTGACTCTTGCGAAGCCACCAAAACGGTGCTCAGAACTGCACACAGCCTGTAAAAGTCACTGCACTACTGAGTGTTCAATATGCATTTGTTCAAATAATAAACATATACATAAATAAATAAAAGAAAAACTGAGCTCCAGAAAGAAATAGCTAACTTTCTGAGGCCATCATCAGTTCCAGTGTGCAGTAAATAAAGACAATAAATGCAGTGAGATTAGGTGAAGGTGTGTCCCCCTCGATTACATTGAAGATCCGCATAATGAATTTTTATGTTCTATATTGTACTTGCAGTCAACAGGGGAGCCCTCTATGGACCTAAACAGGATAACCAAGGTCACTGAAGTTTTGTGTCCACAGTATGGAGCTTTTCTAGAGTTGGTCTTGCTGATGATCAGTTCATCAAATGCATCTGAATAGCAGCACCTGGCTATAGTTGCCCTGTATATATATATGTCATATATTGTCATCATTTAAATAATTTAAGAACCTGCTGAGCTTCAGATGATTTTTATGCCCTGATGCATATAACTTTATAAATAAAAAGACAATTATTCAATAAGAATTCATTGAATTAATTACTCTCATAATCAAAACAAAGAACCCTCGGTCATAGTCTGTTTTGTCCTTGTGTCTGCATTCTGGTTTTCTCTCTTTTTGAGGCCGATGGTTCTGCTGGAGGTGTCTTCCGGTAAAAAGGCAGTTCTTCTTCCTTGCAACTGCTACTCATGGAGGATCACTGACAGCACTCGATATGGTCTTCTGCTGCTTTGGGCCATTGTTTTCCAGGTTCCATGTGTTGTGTGATCAGAGATGCTCTTCTGCATATCTTGTTTGTAACGAGTGGTTATTTAAGCTGGCTATTTTCCTCTGACATCCAGCATGAACATGTCATTTTCATCCAGAGGATTGCTGCTCACTGGATATGTTCTCTTTGTCAGACCATTCTTTGAGTAGAGATGGCTGTGTGGGGAAAATCACACTGCCACATGCGTGTTCACATGCCATGAACAAGAAAATGGTCTTTCATAGCTGCTTAAAGTTAATGAGAAATGACTGTTTTCCTTTTCTTCCTCCACTACTCATGCACTCTTTCTCCTCTGCCTCTCAGATTCTTTATATAGATTGTTAAAGTCTTGCTGGCTGGGCTCTCTGACCTGGTGTGTATTAGTCAAATTAGTTACACAATTAGGCAATAAAGACAGATGAGTTGTTGTGCGTGTCACTGTACAACATGTTTTGATTTTAGTAAATCAGAGTGTGCTTAGAGCTTTATAGGAGTAAAGTGATCTGTAAGCCACGTCTAATGTGACGAAAGCTATTTAGCTTATGACAGTGAGCATTTAGTTAAGAAGAGTTTGTGTTTTATCAGTTAGGGAAATAAATTATAGTAGTATATAATTGGTTTCCACCTTATATAAGATACATAACTTGACGTCAGGGAGAAGAGACTTTGTGCTCTGCTTGTATACAAAGTGTATACTTTGCTTGTACAAACAAAGTGTATCGCCAGACAGCGAAGCGCCGCAGTGGCATAGTTCCACCACTAGGTGGAAGCAAACTCCATTGTATTTTTGAAAACAATTATCCAGTAAAGGAAATCCAGACTCTTTTGGGATATATTTTATGTTGCGTTCTTATTGCTCGGTGCAGGGCCAACAATCAGTTAAAAAAAATTAAGATATTTTAATTGCTTTACTGAAACATCTGCCTCTCTTGAATGCAGATAACCCGCTGGAGCACTGCTGCTGTATACTGGCCAAATCTAAGCACCAGAAAGTCCATATTGCTGATATTTGATTGCATTCAGCTCTGCCTATTTATAGTCAATAATCGGTGTGCCTACTTACTGAAATCCACTGAGTTTCTCTCCTCGGTTCTCAGATTACAGGGTGTATAATTAAGTCACCACTTTAGCTTTTTTCCGTCTCCGAAAGCAGGAGAGCAGCTGAAGAGCTGAATACTGATGAGGAGCAAATGCTAAATCAGCAGGTTGCTTAAATTCAAGAGATTTCAAACCTTATCCGCTCTCATCCACGGCGCTCTGCTTACAACTCGAAACAGATCTCAGAAAAATTCAAGCATAAGGCCCAACAGACTGACTGTGGGTTCTGGCAGGTTTTCTTAAAACAGACCATGAGAGGAGCTCAGAAGTAGTGAGAGAAGCAGAATGCAAAGAGAAGCAGAAGTCAGCTCCTCTAATTAAATTCATCTCTTTAGGCTCTCTCTGCTGAATTTATTGAGATATGGAAGCTTTGGGGAAAATGCATTGTTGTTGCAGGGCTCTTGCTGATAGGAGGGAAAAAATGGGGAAGATGTACTGCAGCTGCTTAGATTTACATATGTTAAATATGGGCTCAAATTATCCAAAGAAAAAACAAGTGTCGTTTCAACCAAATTTTAACTTTAATTATACATTTCACAATTTTAAAAATGACCCTCAGGTGCAGTGCAGGTGAAATTTAAAGAAAGAAAAGAAGCCCCAGATAAAAAAAAAAATGGTATATCAGAAATGGTCTGAAGCTGGTCACTGTGCAGAATGCTTGTGGTAACTTATTTAGCTGAATCCCATCTCTACAATGTGTTTAAATGATTCAACAATGTTAAATTGTTATGAAGATTCAATAAATGTACATCAACAGGTTAACATTCCCATTGAAACACAGAGCTTATATCTCAGAAGGGCAGGAAAACTGAGTTTAGACTTGGATGGACTTGGAGGATTTAAGATATCTCCCTTTCTTCAAGAACCATGTACAGCTCATAAGATCCAGTCCTGATATTTTTCACTCTCAGGAGTCAACAGTGTAAGGCTGTGGTTGTATGCAGGAGCTTAGCTGTGTGAATATTAGAGCACAAAGCTTTTTTTTTTATCACCTAGGCTGAAAAAATATTTCTTGGAAAGGAAAACAGAAAATTCTACCAGTTTTGATCTCATTCCAGACTGCAAATGGACTCATTTTTAGAGAGCCTAATGGATACATTGGCAAAAGCAATATTGGTCACTTCAGAAAGTATTTGGAGCCTTTTACTTTTTGTACTACATTTAATTTAACATAACTAAAGCTATTTTCCCCCTATCGGTGTATATTCATGGATAATAGATAGTGACAAAGCAAAACAATGATTTCAAGTATATTAAAATTGTGCTCATTTAATACATCCATCCATTCGCTTCCGCTTATCCTTTTCAGAGTCGCGGGGGGCGCTGGAGCCTATCCCAGCTGTCATAGGGCGAGAGGCAGGGTACACCCTGGACAGGTCGCCAGTCTGTCGCAGGGCCAACACACAGGGACAGACAACCATTCGCACTCAGATTCATTCGCACATTCACACCTAGTGACAATTTGGATTATCCAATTAACCTATCCCCACAAGCTGCATGTCTTTGGACAGTGGGAGGAAGCCGGAGTACCCGGAGGGTACATTTAATACAGATAAAGAAAAATAAAATCAGCATCACTGCGCTGTATTACCACAATGTCATACAACTGGTAGTTAAAACTGTTGCCTCACGACAAGGAGATCCTGGGTTTGAATCCACCTGCCAACTGGGGTCATCCTCCCGACGCCTGCTGGAATCCCTACACGTACCCATACTCCAAACACACCCATATTAGGTTAACCGATGCTTCTAAATTGGCTGTAGGTGTGAATGTGAACATGAACAGTCGTCTGGCTTTCTGTGTTGGCCCTCCAGCACACTGGCAACCTCCCCAGGGTATACCCTGCTTTTTGTCCTGTGACAGCTGGGACAGGCTACAACATATTTTTTGTCTGTGTACAAAATTCTGTTGGGTGTAATTCTGGGCTTTGGCCCACTGACACACTCTTGGACACTCAGTCCTGAAGTACATGCAGGGCTGTTTTGGTTGCTTCGTGTCACTGAAAGAAATGAAAGGTGGATGCCCGATGTTTCCCCAGCTCACTGCACTCACATTTTCCTGTGTTTCACCTCATTCACTGTGAAGCTCTTTCATTGCATGATTCTCCCACCATACATGCGTCGCTGCATTAGTCAGGTGGGGAGGAATAATGGCCATTAATAGTGCTTTAAGATTTGCCCAAAATATTTATTTTTCTCTTCTGATAAAAATCTAAAATAAAACAGTTTTTGCTTATTCATACAGAGTCTTTTAAAATCAAGTTGACTGTCATATCTTTTGATTTACATCAAGCTCCTGATTAATGAAGAAGACCCTTTTTCTCAGTTACTCATCTTGGGTGAATGCTGAGCTCTCTTCCAGCTCAAACTGGAGGCCTCTGTGCTTCCAGGGACACCCAGAAACCGTTTTATACCTTTGCCCTGATCCAAGTCTTGATTACAGAGAATTTCTGGGACTTCATAACTTGATGTTTTTTCTTTGTCCTTCAGCAGGACGGAGGTGAAATGTCTTCAAGCAACTTAAAGAAGTCCAAGCGCTTTTCTTTCCAAGCTCTTTAAACTACCATGACCTGGATAACTGAGAACCTTCACAGACCCCAAGGTTTTTAATCATTGTGTCAGTTTAAGTTTTATGATTTGTAATTTAGAAAAAAAAATGCGACATGTTTTTAGTTCATTGTTGTGGATAATTACATACAGATTAATGGGAGGGAAATGCCACTTTTATCAGTCGACCAATAGATAGTGGGGCGTCTTCTAATTGTATTTATTTTATCAATTGAAATCGAAATCCACAGCAATATAAAGTAAACACTGGTGCACTCTTCCTGAAGTGACTATACGAGCAATGTCACGCTTGTCTGCTTACAGCAGTTCCACACAACCTTATGTTACTCTGACAACATGTGTATACAAGGTTCTCCATTAAGAAGAAATGTGATCATCACATCATCATCATCATCATCATATAGCTGATAAATGTAGCCACAGGCAGGTACTCCTCCTGCTTCATTTTTTCAAGGGTGAAAGCAGCACCGTGTTTCAACAGCCCTTTAAACAAGATTCTGGTGTGCCCATTTATTTGGATCATGACTGCACGAGGAATGATGGATGTTATAAATTATGTATCTAGTTGATAGCAACAACGTGTACACAGCGCCTTATGTTATCACAGAAGCTGTCTCTTCAGAGTTATAATACTACAAATAATGACAGGGCAGGAGGAATATGTTATCTGTAAGCTCTCAGGCGCACCTCATCCTCCTACATTGTTAAGCTGCTGCTTCAGCTAGAGTAAATGAAATCAGACATGTCTGTAAATATTTAATCATTTTATATCGATCCAAAGACATGTCAATGCATAACACTGCACTGATATATTGTAGAGAGAAACTTTTCCAACAATGCTTTGTTCTTTTAACAGTTTTCTTGATGCGTATCTTAACTTTTACACACGACTGCGTCTCATGATAGAGAATTGAAACCTGAGGCTAAAAGAGTATCTCTGAATTATAAAGTTTGCCAAGAAGCTGAAAAGTAAGCACAAAAATGTCTGCAGGTTGGCAATAAGGACTTTGTATCTGCATGAGGGGAAATCTGTGGCCTCTTAAGATCCACCAGATCATTAGTGACCCATCTATTCTTATGCTTGAATAACGTCCACTCTTTATATTGTAACTATTTTTCCTGTTTTGACAAGCCATGTGAAAATTCTTTTGAGAGAATAACTTTAAGATCAGAGTCAGTGTATTAGACTTCCTTTCAAATCGAACATCTCCTACCGTCTGAAACAAAAACGCAATCCTAGCCTCAAATGGGTCACTGGTCATTTGGTGAATGCTAAGAAGGTAAACGTAGTGTCGACATTAAAAACATCATAATTCATATCTGAAAACAACATAATATCTGATGGATCCCAAACCTTTTTCATACAAATCTATTATGTGTAGTTAGAGATAGGTTCATAGTTTTTTGCACAAGAGTATTTGTGTAATTTTGCCTCTGTGTCCCATGTAAAGACCTCTGTACTGTTGCCTTTGCAGTATACGTTGGGTGTTTATCCATTTGCACAGTGAAGCACTGTCCAGTTGGTTTTCAGTATTTGGCTGAATCTGAGCAGAGAGTATAGACCTGGACACAGAATCCATCCTCAGCAGTCACACACTCAATAAACATCAGTGGCCTGGTGGCTGGTGCTGAGCTGGTGAGGGCATTCTTTCTTTGTAAGAATGCCGCCTGATGGGTTTGTGTTTTTCAGTTTATTTTAACTGACATGTCTTTGGTGTACAAAGGCAACATTTAAAAAAAAACCCCAAAACCAAAAACAACTTCTGGACCTAACTGTGACTTCATAAATCGACTAACAAACTGTTAATATGAACCTGTGGTTATCATTAAATCAGACAGTATTGAAAATGAAAAAGTATTAGCATGAAAGGTATGAATATTAATGGTTCAACATTATGTTAAATCCCAGTGCATGGAGACTCAAGAGAATGACTGCTCTTAGTTTATTATCTAACCAACAAATAAAACTGCAAATTCATGTTTTTATCCTTTTCGTTTGAAGCACATTCATAATCTGGACATATTGCGTTAAGTTTCAAGTTCCAGTTTTCATGTCAGCTACACTAACTTTGTACAAGGTGGGTTAAAAGTCAACAATATTAATATTATAATGTGTTTTTTGAAGAGAGTTGAGTTGATGTATGACCTGGAAAGTTGGGTCAGGATTGATTTAAAAGATTTTCCAGTTTCCTTCATGGACTGTGAAAAGTAAATCTGCTTTTCAATTTCACTATCAGCGAAGCGTTGCCATGAAATGTGCAACGCAATCGCAGCTGAAATGCACGCTGACTGTAATTGTTTTCAAGGCTGCTGCAAACAAAAGGCACTTTTCACAGTGCGGTGATTTGCTAATAATGAATAGCAAATTACCATCTTTGCTCTTCATCAAATGCTTGGTGACAACAGATGAGGTGCTGGTGTTGAAAGTAAATGGGATCTGTCACAGGGCATCAAAAGAGAGACAACATGCAGAGAAGCAGTGTGAGAAACTGAAAAGAAAGGCTGACACAGGCGTGGGGAACAACAGCGAGAAAGAAAATGCCAGGACAGCGCAAAAAGCTTTTTATTTAATTATCTGTGAGTCATTCTAGGGATGGATTTGAGATGAGAGTCCTCTGCCCAGTCACAGTCAGATCTTTAGCAATGTGACCATCAGAGCTTTTGCACATGTGAAGTCTGTGAAGGGAAGAGGCCTATTATTCCCGCTAGCAGCTGATCTCTATCACAGCAGGGGTGTTGAGCTATCAGCAAGGTGAGATTTACTCACAGTGCACCACCGTGTCTGAGACTTTCCTGCAGACGATTTTGTGCTCAATAATGCTGGTTTTGTCTAAACAGATTACCTACACTGGGATGACCATAAGCATCCACTTTCACATTAGTGTAGTTACTTACTGGGTGACTTGAGTTGCTTTCTTTCCTTTTTAGAGCCCATCTAGTGCAAACAACACATTTATTTATTTGTTGAGAGATTAATTTGAAATTGCTATAAAAACAAATGTCAAAGTTGTATATACAGCATCTGATGGAAAGCAGGAATAGTTCAGCTCTGGTTTTCTTTGGTACACAACTTAGAGAAGAAATATTTGTTAATGATAAAACATTTGCTTAGTTAAACACACAGACTTTCTGCACAGCTCTTTGCTCCATGCAAATTTACCCAGTTAACTGTAAATGTGAGTTGGAAACAAGGCTTCTCCTATTAAGGTAACAGCAGATTGTTCCAGTCACATTTGAAGAAAATCAGAAAATAACAGCCCTCGCCAACACTTATTCTTACAACAAAACAGTGAATTATCAAGGTAAATAAATTAAGAGATATGCAGAGCAAAGCCCTTATCTGCCTTGGTTTGATGGAAGGTTTGTCACAGAGAAATGCACAATATCAAAACTGCAGAGGCTGTGCACTCTGCACAGCACAGCAGCACAACAGAGGAGCCACATTTACTCCCAGTTCATTTTCTGGACTCCTCTTTCTTTGCTTTTCAGTTGGCACCTCATGCAATGCAACACTGAAATTTAGTCATTCCTCATTAACATTATAGAAATCTGCACATTGTATTAGTTTCAAATGAATAAAATCACCAGATCACTTCACAGACAACTTTATCACTGAGTGGAGTGTAGAGGACTCAAATGCAGTCCTCTACATTTAGAGGACTGCATTTGAGACATACCCTGTCTTCCTTGTTTTACAGGAAGACAGGCTATGTAAAACAAAACTAAGCTGTTTAAAGAACAAAATCTAAAACGCAAAACAAGAATCCAGACCAGAAACCTATTACAAGCAAACAGACAGTACAGTGGAGCCCAGAGACAAACAATCTGACAAGGACAACTGGGGAGACAGGACTATTTAGACAGACTGGGCTGATTAGGGAATGAGAAACAGAAGGAGAACAAAACACAGGTGAGGGTCAAGACAACCATGACAATTACAAAGGAGGAACCAAAGCTGACATAATGTGTGAATACCTGAATACCTTCAAAGTAAAACAGGAAACAAGTAAAAGACAACAAGAAAAATAAGAGTGGATATGTCAGAGGGAGAAACAGACCGCCAACTAATTACAGTAAAGCTCAAAACCCTGGATTACAAAACTGAAAATCCTGAATAAAGCGACCATAAGGTAACTTCAGGAATTACAATACACCAGAATCATAGAAGACTCAAAACAGGGATCTGAAGACGCCACAAACAAGCAAGCAAATATTAAAACATCAAACAGTAAAAAAACAGCAAAACAGAAACCCAAATTTAAACATTAATAAATAATATACACCAAAACCCCAAAATACCACAAAACAAAGAGAAATTCTTCTTTGTAGTTTTAAGAAAATAAAACTACTTTTTTATAAAAATGTTAAAATTAGAAATTCATTAATATCTGATTTGGGAGATAAAGAACCCGCTAAAGTTTATTACTGGAATATGCACTAATGGGGTTAAATATAGACAAAACAAAACAACTTCCACCCTGAAACTTTGGAAAAATGTGATTAACATTATCATGTAAGGAAAAGAAAGAGAAAGAATATAAGCTGAGAAATTATTTGTGTGTTGAAGATAATTTATCTAAAGTTCAGAAGCAGGACTGTACTATTTACCCTGTCCCCAGTGGGACATACAGCTGCATGTTTTCTCCACTTAATGCAGTCTTGGCTTTAAGCACTCTGCCTTCACTATACTCTTCCAGGGGGTCTCAGGCCTGCCCCCTTTCATTTTCCAACAGGGGTCCATTTCAAGGCAGATTTATCTCACTGATAATTTAAGCTTTGATGTTTCAAACATGGTTCACACATTTCATGGCACTGGCCGGATAGTGGTTATGGGTCCTGGATGAGCTTTCATCTGAAGCTGTCATAGTGCCAATAATCTGGTTGGAGTCCTCTGCTGGTACACTGGCTGTTGATGGTGTCCTTATTGCAGTCTCTACAGATGATGGACATGTAAGCATGTCAGGAGAGGGACCACATCCCCAAGTACCCCCCTATGAGTGTAGGAGCAACCACCAATCCTCATGAAGACCTTCCACAGAATGTAGCTTTCAGTCAATCTCATTGCTTTGTTATTGATAAAGGTTGAAATTTCCATTTAATTTTTGCCAGTGAAATTAAGATGAACTGGTTCAGGGGTGAATCTTGTCATATGATCTATAGGTACCATTGTCTTGATAAAGTTTTCAGTAATGTTGGTACCACATACCATATTACCCCTGCCAAATCAGAACCCTAAGCATTTTCTATTGCAGTTGTTCTCAATCTCTATGTTGCTGTAAAATCTTAAAAGTGGCATTAATACAGCTCTAGAAGTGCTCACAAGTTGTCATAGGAAGAGAATACAAGCCCAGTGTGCTGTGTTTCAGTGCATTTGTAAACATGAGCGATGAGTAATAAACCTGGTTTCGATATTCTCTGAATAAAATATGCTTCAGTGAGAATCTGGTATTTGAGGCCAGATGGCCAAAATTTACATTCAAAAACTGCACTCAGTCACTAATTTTAAGCACTTAACCACCGCCTGGAGACCAGCGGCGGGTCAGATAAAAGCTGTCATTACACAACAATGACAGATGATACATTTTTTCCTTTCTCTGAAGAGACATCTGCAATCTGGCCCTTTTATAAAGCAGTAAATTGTGAATCATCCAAACAGCCTGGATGTTTGCAGATGTTTTGTGAAAATGATGGTCGGCGATACAGAGCACACGTTGCAGGATCTGAATACTTTAGGCTTCTCATATTTCTCTAATTTCTGCCTTCTCTGTCCACCGTCTTCCTGTCTGTGACCTGAAAATCAGCCTCGGTACACTACGCTAAAGGATGCCTCAGTTTCTAAAGGCATCTGGAGGATAGAGGAGACAGCAGGAAGACCTATAATTGAGGGTTCACAGGGGTATCTTTGAGGAACTGTATAGCATAGCATATTTAATAGCGTGACACATTACACCTTGTTATGTATTCATTAAAAGTGGCCCTTAATATGAAAAGTGTCCCAAAATGGTTACAGCTGACATCATTACATGCAATTCTAGCTTGGTCATGATTAAAAAATGCATCATACTGTTGTGTCAAACACCATATTTAACTGACATCACTTTAAAGTAAGGCTCAGAGGTTGGGATCTCTCATTTTGTTAAACTGGTGCTGCTTGATTCTCTTCTTCACCTCTCCTCTTCCTTTCTCTCTTTCAGACCAGTCTCTGTAAATCCTTGAGATGATTTTGTGGGAAAAGTTTGAGTAGATGAGCAGCTTTAAAAATACACAGCCAGCCCCGCTGATATCAAAAACCATACCATGTTCAAAGTCACTTAAATCACTCTTCTTCCCCATTCTTTGTTGCTCATCTTAACCACCTTGATGTGTCTAAATGCACTGACTTGCAGCCACACTCGCTTATCTGCACATTCTCATACACACGCACACCTTCATACATCAAGTTACTTTTTGCACAACCAGCTGTCTTTGTTGTACTTTTCTATTGCACTGTTGTGTCTGCATCGTTTTGTTCTGTCTGGTGTTGCACTGTTTTTGTTTTGATTTGTTTTTTTGCAATTTTTGCACACTTGGATTTTATGTAGTCCTGTGTTGATTGGCTGTTATAGGTTACATGTTGCGCCATGATCTTGGAGGAACAGTCTCACTTCACTGTGTACTCTAAATGAAATGAAATGACAATAAAGCCACTTGACTTGGAAAAAAAAGTGTGATTGGCTAACTAGATATTTGTGTTACCAAGCAGTTGAACAAGTGCAACAAGTGGTTTGACAAGTAGCACTAACATGTAGACTTTAAACAAAGATGGGCACCTGCTCGTCGTCCTGCCGATGAAAACATCTGATTCCAACATCATCTTGAAATTTAATGCCAGTCCTCAAGGCTCACATTATTTTGCCTCTCACAGACATAAAACTGGATTAGTTCTCTAGTTTTAGGATTTGTGTAAACATCTTATGTGTTGCATTTATATAGAAAATGTGCAACCCTGAGCATATTTAAAGTATAAGGTTATGAGTTACTGCTTTGTTTCCACATCTAAAATGACACAAGAGCCCCAAACATAAACCGTAATCTGTAGCGCAAAAATGGACTTCCACATGCATGTGTCAAAACATGTATTTATTCATTTATTTAAAAAAAATTAAAATAAAGTGCCTTTTATGTACAATATAATAAAAACAACAGTCACAATCTCAATGATACAAAAAAATACAGTTCACAATGTTATTTGTACACAACAAATAATAATAATAAAAAAAAAAGAAATCATGCAGGCAAGACCACATTTGTCTAATCGTTATTCAGTCAACTAAGCTTATGATGTTCGATACGCTGAGGCGAGGCTGTCGCCGTCTCATGGCTGAGCTGATATGGAGGATCTGGAGCTGTGCTTGCATCTTGTTCACGTACTATACCATGCAGCACAAATGGTTTATTAACTGTATGATGTCGTTTCTTTGCATTTATGACTGAAGAAATAAAATCCTAAAAAAGATGTTGCAATGGATTGCCTACTTAAGCCATTTTAGGAAAATATACTGCAGTAGGTGTTCTACAAATATATAGTTGGCTACATTCATATCCAGTACAGTATGTTGCATTAATAAGGAGCTACTCAAAACTGTTGTACTACTGTTTGCCTTTTATGGAAAAGGCCCATCATTGATAAATATGCAAAGCTATCACACAGTATATATTTCATCTAAGCTTATTAATTGGCAAGGTCCAACTGCATTTTAACTTCAGCATTTCTAAACGAGATCAGGTGGTGTATTGTTAAATAGGTGACCTCACCAGAGGAAGTGATGCTTCCAATGTGTACAGCACCATTTTTTTTCTTAGATGAGCAAAGGCTGCAGAATGGTACAAGATTTTGAGCAGCTCCCAGTCTAGTTAGCAGGTTAAGTTAATGGTGGCTTAGGTGAATTTGTAAATCTACTGTTGACCCGTGTTGCGTTGTGGAGTTAAAGATGCCCACTGAGGGCTACAATCACGCCATTCACCATGTTTCTATTGGTGAGGTCACTGCTGGGTAGTGTACAATGTGGCACGTGGCTAAAGGCAGAGCAATGTGATATCCAAAGGCATTTTATGCTGTGAAGTTATCCACCAAACAAATCAAAGCAGGCTACCAAGATATCATATAGTTTAGAAAAATCTGTGTTAGCAGAAATGGAAAAACACAAGCCTTCTGGAATCAGTTTCATTTTGGTTATCCATCTGTTGGCAAATGCAATACTCTGGTTTGTTTGCTTGGTCTCAGCTTGCAATAGTTTTGGAAAAGAATATTTGTTTTCTTGCTGAGAGTTAGATAAGATTGATATCGCGTTCGTATTTATGCACTACAGCTAGAAGCCTGATACCCCAGCTTAGCACAAAGTCTGAAAAAAAGGAGGAACCAGCTTGTCTGCTCATACCAGCATATGCAAAGCCAACGGCAGAAAAGACTGCATCTGCTTTTGATAAATAGTCTAAAGCCAAAGTGTTAAAAATTGATACTTTAAGGGAACTTTTTAGGCTGACACCTAAAGAACAATTTGTCTAATGGCTACTTGAGGCTGGACCCAAAGATAAGTTGATCCCCATGTCAAAACTCCCAACTTCAAGGCAGAAATAATCATGTTCACAGCCTGGTACAGAAATTACTTCAGTAATTTTCCTGTTTAAATTCCATTAAAATGATATTTATGAAAGTGGCAGCTTGAATGACAGATCAATGCTGACACGGGCGCTTGTAGCTGCTAGCTGTATGCTCGTTGCTCAAATGAGGGGTGTGCTATGAAGGTTATAGTTTCGCAGCCATTTTAAGCAAAAAAAAAAAAAAAAAAAAAAAAATCAGTTTTCAGAATCATAAAGGAGGCTCTCCTTTCACCTGGCTAGATCACTGTGGTAACTTCAGGTGAAAATAGAACCCTAACCTTAATTATACGTTTAAAGTTTCAAGGTAAAATTGTTATTTTATTTATGACATGCTTCAATGTTTGATCTAGATTTTCTGTTGGGAGTCATGCTTTATATAAACAACCTGCTCAATCATTGTAAGTCATTTTTAAACTATCAAGTTTCAGAGTTTGAATGTGCAGCTGTCATATGAGAAATAAACAGCAGCACTGAAACTGCAATAAAAAAAAAAATACAAGTTGAGTTTATTCATTTTGCCACTTGGTACCCTTGTGATGATCATGAATTCACAAGATTAACAACTTTTGGATTATTACTGTCATTTTCTTCGCAGCTCTGGTTTAGCAATTTACTGTCATTTTTTAAAATAATAATCTTTAGAGATGTGCCCACTCCTCTCATAATGTGACTGGAGTAGATGTGACTCAGTTGATCCATTTTGAGTGGAAGAAAAGTCAAATGACACGTGAAAAGCTCCTTTTTGCATGAGCAGAACCTGAAGCAGAGAGCTCGCGGTAACACTGAAAGTTGATAACCATCATTGTGATACTCGTCACCTCTGCCGCAGGTTTTAGGTTTTGTGAAGCCCACTAATGCAAAGACTGGCTACGCTGAAGTTGTTTCATAGTTCACAGCCGTGGACCTTTTAATTATGTCTGTGGTGCAATTTGAAGGTTTTAAATGCACCAATAAGACAAAAATTATAAAATGTTAAAATCAAGGCTTCAGAAGAGGGCTTTAAAACCAACGGGTAGACTTGGTCCATCTTTTTTTATTATATACGTTTCATAATGGCAGACTAAGATTACCTTTGGACAAAGTCAGACAGAGTTTCTCCCTTTTAATGCTAAGCTAAAGTAACTAACTGGAAGCTGTGGCATCACACTAACTACAGGGAAAAAAAAAAAAAGATGTTGATCTCTTCATCAAACTTTCATCAGTAGCATGAAAAACCCCCATCTCTGTCCTGCTTTGATGTGCTTGAGTGAAAACTAGTCCAGATGCTAAACTAACAGCGTGGTCAAATGTTTTCTAAATTAGGCAGTAAAGCACTATTAAAGAAGAAGAAAAATAAAATAAAATTTAAAAAAATCAAAAAAATCACCAGTGTTCACTCTCTAGTTTCACGACTATCTCTACAACACATCTTGCACAAGGTCCCTTAAAAACACACAATATTAAGCACAGGTACTGTATATACACACACAACAAAAACCTAAGAAACAAAGGAAACACTGACCACTGTTGCGCAGTATGCTGTGCAGTTACTTTGTCAACTTGTAGCAGTTACATAACATTTCATCTGCTCAGTGTTTGAAAAAGCAAAGTTTTGATCCTGCATGACACTGGAATATATATTGTAGGCTTACATAATCAATACAGTGACCTGGTGTTGTAGTCTAAGACATGTGGTGCCATGTTGTCCTTACGGCTGTGTAAATGTTTCTCATTCAGATTTACACAACATGATCGGAGTTCTGCATCTTTGGAAAATTCTGCTCGTTAAGTCTCAAAAGTCTAAGCAATGTGGGTGCGAGAGTGTTTGCGATGGCTGCACTGGTCCCTGTAATAACTGATTACTAAAAATTTTCCTTAGCAGCCATACCGTCCACCTCAGTAGTTGCATTTCTTGGAACAAGCTCTGATTTTAGTGAAATGTGCAAACCTGTAAGTATTCAACACCCTGATTACTTGTGCTTTCACATTTATGTCACCTCGACTTCTGACTGAGTGTGGCGAGTCTGGGACCTGTAACCTGGTGGGGGCGGGGTCAAACTGAGCTAATACAAAAGGTCTGTGTATCTATGCCATGATATCATACAGCTGTAGTCTGGACAAGAGAACTCGCAACATTTCCTTTCCCCTACAGCAGCATTAGTTATTACTTATTCTGTAAGTTTTACATTTCGAGTGGCTTGATTAGCACTTAAAGTAGACAAGCTGAGCTCAACCGTCTCAGATGTGTCTCGGTGAGATGGCAGAAGGAAAACTGGAATATTTTCACACCTGACAACCACATGGCACGTAATCGCCATGTAAAACATTTGGCCCCGGTTCAAAATTTACAACAATTATTTTGCCCAACACAGTCCGTAAAGTCTGCTATGAGCTAACAGTCTTAGAAATCCCCAACCTTGCACTTTACATTTATTTATTATTAGTGCCACAATACTTTTAGCGAAACCCATTCCCTGGGTCCGTCATCATGTGCTCTTTGACAGTGATCAATGCTAACACAAAGCATGAGATGGGCATGTGAGAATGGCACTATTGCATTTAGATAAGACAATCAAGTTATTTTTGTTTAGCTTTTTTTGGCACAGTGCACAACGATGATTTTGGTGCTGCCCCAAATGTGGTGGAGGTGTAGCTGTCCCCATTTCTTTTTGTTCCTTTGCCTCTCTGCACTTGGAATTTCAGTTCCATTAAAACAAAACAAACAAATACGCACACGCACATAAAAAAAGGGGGCAGCTGTTTTTAAGTCCATTTAGAAACCCATCATGGAATCTGCAGGTCAACACTCAAGAGCAGGGCTGACTCAGATGAGCGAAAATGCAACCGTCTCTCTAAATCATCTGTGGTGCAGTTTTGTTTGAGTGAAAGACTTTCTCTCGACGACAACATACATTCAGGAGGTAAACGTCAGCATATAGGCGTAGCATCATATATAATTACACATATTCTATCATCTTAACGTTGCAGTCCTTTTTCATTGAGACAGTGGTGTGGCGTATTCTCCTCCTCCGCTTCAGCTTTCATCTTATTTATCCTCATACAGTCATGACGTTTATTCAGCGAATGGGGACAAATGTGTTTATGACTTGTGTCCATAATCCGTGGATCTTAATGAATATGCATTTCATGTACTATAATACTTCTAAACCTGAACTCTTGGTCACCATGTAGCTGTAGCTTGGCTCTAGTGTGCATAATAACAGACGTGTGGCTGCCACACTCTGCAGAGAATGTGCAAGATTACTCAAACAGGGCTGGGTAAAATATAAATATTTTTAAATTCGCTGTCTGTGGTTGTAATAGTATATGATGTATATCTAGACTAGACAACTTTTTATTGTTGCATACCTAAAAAGACAGTGTGATAAACATTGGAACTAAAAGGTCTTCTGTTTATCTTTTTATTTTATTGTTTTTTATCCCCCATATTGCCCAGCCTTATGCTCACCCACATATGGTGTTAGTGGCCATGAGAATGACTCCAAGAAAGAAAAAAGTAATGTGTGAGAATTATTCTTAGCAGCTGCCATGGTTCCTGATCCTGGCTCAAACTGGAGTATTGTGCTGCTTCATTTTTTTCTGCCTTACACAGCAAACCGGACCGACCTCTGGCTTCGGAGTGGAAATGACTAAACAAAATGACCTCCACTCTGATCACAGAACTAAGATGACAAAAATAAAAGATGTGCTGTGATATAGGAGGATGTCTGGGTCTCCTCTCCTTTGCTCGGTGGCCTGTATCCCTTGTGAAGATACAGGGTGTCGTCGCTTAATGAATGCTGTGCTCTCAGACGATGGAGTCTTTGATCTCAGAGCCTAACCTCACTCTGGGCCGAGGGCAGGTTGGGGAGTATTCCACGTGGCTCTCTTTCAGGTTAAGCGGCCGCCTGTCGGAGGCCTCGGAGAAGCTCTTGCTGTTATCTGGCGAGGACTCGTGTGTCGGCGTGCTGCAGATGTAGTTGTCGTTTAACGTCTGGTAGCCCTTGTGATCTGAAGTAGAAACGGGGATTGTGTTACCGTTAAGCGGTAAACTCTCTGTGGGCTTTCCAACTATCCGTGGCTTCTTCTGCTGCATGTTAGGGCACTCGCCCTGCTTCAGCATGGACTTCATGTGGTCACGGTTCCTGTAGATGACGAACAAGGAGAACACCACGAGGGAGAAGGCCAACAGAGCGCACACCACAATCAGCTCGTTCCAGTACGTCTTCGTATGGACCTGCTCAGAGCGAGACTCGCCAGGCAGGATGATGGTCTCCTCGCGCGTGATGTGAGGCGTGCGGGAGTGACCAATCAGAGTGGTACTCTCCTGGCGTGGTTCTGCCCTCACACAGTAGTTGGCCAACAGCTGGTGGAAGCCCTCCTCTTCTGACCAGCACTGATAGGTCTCAATCCTTTCAGACTGAGCCACAACTACCAGGTTTCCCTCGGGGGTAGCATAGAGGAACTGGCTGGCGCTATCACTGTAACGCCACCTCCTCTGTGCCAGGTTGGACCGCAGCTTACATGGCAGGACTCTAAATGTGTTGGCTGGGATGGTAATGAGCTGACAAGGGGAGCCACCTACAAACAAAAATAAAAGGAATGTTGTTTCAAAACACTGAAACATGCCAGTAATTTGACCAACTGCATACCGACTCGGGATGTAATGAATCTTTTAATCCACAGTTTGGTTCAGACCTCAGCTGAGTAGGGATTGAATAGGGAAAGAAGAAGAAAAACACTTGCATGATCACTTGATTAATTACTGGCAATTAGCAATAGCATATGTTAAGACCACTAAGCCTATATTTACACACATGCTGTGTAAACCAACACAAAACATCCTTAATAAGACAGACAGAAGACAGAACATCTAACATGAGATTTTGTGTGTTTCTATCACAACTCATCTTGGTTTTATAAACCTGGCAGTCATGATTAAGAAAGTCTCATTTAAAGGTGTAGTTTCACATTGCAAGAATGAGGAGATCAATTAATTTTAAGCTACAGCCAGGACGAGTTAGCTTAGCTCATTAGCTTAGCTTAGACCGACTTGAAGACACAAAGAATATAAACAGAAAGCATGGCTCTTTTCTTAAATAATAAAGAGCCACCCATGAAGCTAACAAATTAACACCATATTTCTATTTCTATTTCTATTACTTAAATCCATTTAAAATCTTATGTGCATAAAACACATCAGCAAAAACATTTTAGTTTCAACACCATTCAACTATTTTCTGCCACTTATCTGGGTTTGGGTCAGACCTACCTCCCCCTAGCCATCTCCCTCCAGCTTTCACAGGATGACACCGAGGTGTTCCCAATCCAACTTAGAGATTTAATCTCTAGTCTCAGTAGGACATACGGAGAAAACCTCACCTAGCAGGTGTCCAGGAGGCACCCTAGTTGGATACCCAAAATCACCTGAGGGTAGGAATGTAGATGGGCTAGTAAATCAACAGCCTTGTTTTCATGTACAGGACTCTCTTCCCCATTTTAGACTAGTACAGCACCCGTATCACTGTTGCACCAATCTGTTTCCTGCTCCTCTCTCCCCTTACTTGTGAATAAGACCCTAAAATTCCTCAACTCCTCTATTTGAGGCTACAAGTAATTTCTCAATCAAAGTGGGGAATCCACCTTTTTACAGCTGTGAACCAAAGTCTCAGTCATGGAGGTGCTGATTTTCATACACACCGTTTGAGCCCACGACCCACAGGGAAGAGAAATATGACGTATTGCTGGCATTAAGAACGAAGTTCACACTGTGGTTGTACAGGAACTGGAAAGCCTGCAACAGCTGACCCAATATCCCATACTCCTGAACTACTCCCCACTAGACAAGCTTAGGGGTTTGGTCAAATGACTTTTCCCCAAGTCCAGGAAACCCATGCAGTTATACAAACTCCTACAGACTCAAGAATACCGTCAAGTAGACAGATCTAGGATGAAAACTATTGCTTCTCCTGTATCTGAGGTACAAGGTTTAGTAGACAAATTTTTAATCTTTAATCTTTTTTTTTCTGAATGCTGAGCCAATTGTCTTTATATCCATTAAATATAAGCCTGAAGCTCCTACTACAGCACTTTAAATTCAAAACTGGAATTTGGAAAACAACTTGCATGAATATGCAACTTGTTTTTTCTTACAACTGTATGTGCATGACTTGACAGTAGTGGCAACATGTTTTTGTGAACTCTAAGTGCATGCTGTTTGTGCGTGAGGTGACAGACACACTTAAATTAAAGGCCACTGTGCAGAAAGAACACACTCACGAGAAGCTACTGGTCTGGCAGATCTGGGGTTAGGAAGAGTCCTGTTGCAAATAGCTGATGTGTCAGCCTCCTCCACGTCCTGCTGCCAGTGGCTGAGGCAAAACATACCAAACAAAAACAACAGGCAGATGTAATGACAGGCACCTTACATTACATTACTAATGTCTCCTATCGCAATCGCCAAGTCTTTCATTTAAAACTTACTAATACAGTGACTAATGTTGTTCTAAAATTAACACTAAGGGACATAAAGCAGATCCTTGAATGCTTATTTTGTGTGTTTGTTTGGGTAGACGTTCAAAGAAAAAAGCGCATTCGTAGAAAAGACATAAGGTTGAGCAACGAGGAATTTTTATCCTTGCATATTTTCCTGCTTTTAACAGTAAAAGGCACAGTGTAATTATGTCTTCCTCCTGCGTGCTGTAGTTCTCACCTGTCAGGTGGAGCCATCCTGACATCCTGGCACAGTTGTCCGGTCCAGGCGCAATAAGGGTCTCTGGACAGCACACACTCACCACAGCTCAGGTAGTTGGAGCAGTTAGCTACAGGAACCTCCACCAGGCCAGAGTAAGATGACACAAACAAGAGACCCTGTAGAGGAGGGGGGAGGGGAGGGGGGAGTGCATTTCAGATCTAACTACAATATAAAAGGTAAAAAACATTCTGCTTTTGGTTGCAGAGTAAGACGAAAAATGCTAAACAATTAATTACAACAGAAAAGCATAACCTACACAATGGAGTAGTTCTGACCAGCTGTTCTCTTGATACCATCTGAGGAGCATCTTTAGCACTTTTACTACCTACATCTGTGCATCAGATATGCATTTGCAACATTAATGTTCCTGTCATACTGACGCACGGCTCCCCCTTGTTCCCAAATATACAATCTATATTTAGACCAGCTTTTCTGGCCCTTGTATTAGACAGACACCATAAGCATTCTGTCTTAGCCTTTCATTTCCCTATTTGGAGCTAAGAATACACTCACAAACAGTATCTCAGACTTTATTAGAATTACATAATCTAAGATAAGATTTCGGTTTGGCTGCTCGCCCCGAGAGAGGCCATTATGTAATAAAGAGAGAAAAGGTAATGAAATTTAGCTCTGGGTAAAATGCCAGAGAGGATCATAAACTCCGTTCCAGACGGTGCTATAACTTACAGGAAAACTCAATGGAATGGCCCCTGTGGAAAGAAGATGTCTGAAGCCAGTTTGTGCTCTGATAAAGAGCGCTCTTCCACATTTTCATTAGTTGTAAATTAAACACCAAACATTCGAAAATGGGATGAAGTATTTATTATAAATGGATACAAAGCAACACGGCCACTATGGTTGTATTACACTGTTATTAAGTTGTAGTAAATCAATTTTACCTTATTTTCTGCTTTAAACACTGCTAATGATCAAGAAGACACCTTCAGAGTCTAAAAATAAAGGCAAGAGAAGAGTGCCAAAAGAAGGGCTAGCTGTTTTAATGTCCACATGATAGCCGGTGAACTTTTAAAAACTCAACCTTTAAAACATTCTTACCATTTAAAGTTAGCTTTGACTGGTGGTTTTGACTGACAGGTGGATGCGGACACAGATGTCTGTATCTCGTGGTCGTTTCTTAGGGTTAAACTCTGTTAACTGAAGCCAGTGAACTTGACCTTTCGACTGCTGTTTGGTGTTTCAGGAGCATTTTTAATAGAATCATACTTTGTGATCAAGTGTACCGTATTTTACACACTATAAAGCACACTTAAAATCCTTTAATTTTGTCAAAAATCGACAGTGCGGCTTATAATCCAGTGTGCCTTACTGACCTTGAATCGATTTTATGTAGTACACGACACTCAAAAATCAGTCAAAAACTGTTTTAGTACGACTTTGGTAAGCTACGAAGCCGCACCACTTGATGGATTGTCAGAGCATTATGGCTACCGTAGTCAGGAGCCTCGCGGAGTAATCTGGGTCCAAAACACCATCCAGTTCAGGCCCCAAAGTCAAACGAATATTGCGGCATCACTGAGAGTTAAAAACTCTTTAATAAAAAGATCAGTGTGGCTGCTTTACCAGGTGTAACAGTTAAGTTTAACATCCAGGCATCCATGAAAACAGAATTTATTACATTTAGCGGAGTTAGAAGTTAGCGTGAAGTTAGTTCACTAGTTTCCACCTAAACATGATATAGCATGTTCTGACTGAGAGATTTCTGAAAAAATTAAAACGTACAGCTCTGCTATCACTTCCAACATAAAGGAAGACAGAAAACTAAACAGCAGTGACTTTTTTAGGGTTACTGAAGTTGGACTAGCTGTTATATAATGATGTGGTACGTGATCGCTAGCAACACAGCTAAGTTAGCATAACATAAACAGTGAAGCTGGAGGATGAACGCTAACTTTTTTTTCCACTCGATTAAAGTTAAGGTGAGGGTTCACGATGGTTAGTGACAAATGCAATCACATGGCAATTCAGTCAGGAGAACAACTGAGACAATCCATCCATAATACGAGGTTAGTCATTAATATAGTGCAACAAAATGGGAATAGAGCAGCTGCGAGAGAATTCAACATTAATGAATCAATGGTACAGGAGTGGAGACAGCAAGAAGAATGAGTTGAGTAAAATTTGACTTATGACTTTGTTTCACTTAGTGCGCCTTATGTATAAAAACAGACCCGTTCATAGACAGTGCGCCTTATGGTATGAAAAATACGGTACTAAACCAAATGAAGTCTGTGGTCTACCTCAGGTGAGTGAAATTTTAGGTTTTTGTTTTATATGTTACTCAACAATAATGACCAGCACCTGTGTACTGATGAGTTCTGCTAAAAAAAGCTTGGCAGTGTTAGCTGATAAGCTCTCACTCTCTCTTGTCCTAATATGGTCACAAAAAAACAAAAAACAAAACAAAAACATGGAGGCAGCAAAGACACTAAATTTAACAAATTGGGAGTAGTTATACCCTTGTGGCTATGTTCATCTTTTATATACAGTGTATATGGTAAAGGTGGTGATTTACCCTTTGAGGATCAAGCTCAATGTGCTGCACTGGCTGCGGCTCAGCGAACAGAATCATCTCCTCTATAATGTGCATCTTGTCATTGGCATTGATGGCCTTATGGAGTTTTCCATCATCTGGAAGACACACAGAACAAGCGGAAGTGAGATATATAGTTTTCAGAGGACAGTTTTCTTCTGCTCTGTTTTTGTTCCTATTAAATGAAATGCTTGTAGAATATATTAGGCTCCACCTGTGCCAATAAAGAGCACATCATAAGCTCTCTCCATGCCCTGGATCTTGTGCACAGCGATCTGCGTGTAGCGTACGCTGCGTTTGAGCAGCAGCGGCGTGCTGCGGATCGCGCTGTCCATCAGGAAATGGTCCTTGACAAAGTTGAGCACTTTATCAGGCATGTGCAAGGATGACTGGATTCCCATTTGCCTGGCGTGGTTGGTCACGCACTGTGGGGAGAGTAAATAACAAAAAGAAGAAGAAGAAGAAGAAAAAAAAGAATCTCTGCTTATTATTTGAGCAGTACTGAAAAATGGATACAATACGATGGGGTGTTCGAATTACATCTGACCTTGGCTTTAATTACTTAAGAACACAGAAATGAAAATGGAATCAGTGAGATAAGGAGCTTAAAACTACCACATTGGCTGATGGGTTTAATCATGTTCTTAAGCTGTATGTTCTATTTTTATGCTCTGAGGCATTTCTTTGGCTCTCGTACAACCCACAGCAGGACAGTACTTTCTGTTTTCCAGCAGACAAAGAAAATAAATGGGAAACATCTGCTTCACGTCAGACTTGTTCAACAGCCTAAAATAACACTACAGGTAGGACGGGATGTTTTGTTGGTGTGTTTAATATAGCTTTTGTACACATGACAACAAAGACAGCTCTTTATCCTCATTTATCTGTTACTGAATGAAGAGCCACAGAAAGAAGTTGTGTCTTGTTGCAGTGAATTGCACTGTTTGTCATAAGATATGTCCTTCACAACTCACCGCCCCAGGCCGTGGTTCTGGTACAGGGTGGTTGTAGGTGTACCACTGCTGTGTCTCCCTGTTAACCTCTCTGTAGCGCCCGCTGAAGGCTTTTTTCACCTGCTCCATAGTGAAGGCACAGACCGCGGAGCTTCCCGAGGCGCCTTTATACCTGTAAACGTATTAATGAGGATGTAAGGGTTTCAGCTGTGAACAACTGGTCAATGAACCAAAATGTTAACCTATCAGAACTCGACATCACACAATTTTCCACATGTTCTGAGATTTTTTTTGCAACTGCCATGATTTTATTCAAGAAACTGGAATGGCAGTTTCTCAATGGAGAACAGTTGCAGAGTGGGCGCATGAGCGATTTCCTTATTAAAACCTTTATTTTGTTGATACATTAACTAACCATTGGGATCACATTGGCTCGTATCAGCAGTTAAGCACATTACAGCTGCTCTAAATTCAGAGGAGCCAAGTGAAAAACAACAACTTGCCAAGTGTGAGCGCAGATATTAAATAAAAACTGGCTCTAGATGGGGTGTGTGCGAGCCGCGCTTGTGTGTAAACTTTGACTGTAACAGTGTGACAAATCACAGTGTGTGTGCGTGATTTATGTCACTGTCACAGCTGACATACAGCACTGTCACAGTCTCAACCATCGCCTGCATTTGAGTCGTACCACTGAGAAGTGAAGACGCCGTAGAACACTGTGCTCTCCCAGCTGTCTCCCGTGGGCTTCAGGACAAACATGTCTTGGATAATGTTGAAGGGGAAGCCGTCATCGGGGAGGGAACACAGGAGCTGAGCCTTCAGGAAGGTAGTCCACTTTTTTTGCAGGACTCGCTCACCCCCTTTATCACCCTGAAAAAAAAGATTCAGCAAGTTTATTAGAGGACTTTATGTCCTTGTAATAATTTTCATTAGATTCTGGCAGGGGTTGCAATGGTTGTACAAGTCTGTACTTATTTTTGGACTTGAGTTGATAAAAAGTGTTACTTAATTATGACTGCATTATTCTGATATCTCCAGTTCATCTGAAGAAACCTTAAACATTTCACTAGAATCCTTTAACCAGGCTTTAACAACAGACAGCTGCACAAAGCTACCAGCAAAGACAACATGAGCACATGGTTAGATAGGATATCATTACATAACGCAAGTATCTATTTCACAACTACAATTACACATCACAAAATAAATAAAACACAAGATGACTACATAAAGACAAAAAACGCCCCGTAAAAAAAAAGAAAAAAAAAAAGCCACAAACTCAAAGTGATCCCTTCATGTGTCACATGACTGTGACATAATCCTCCTGGTTTCATACTGATGCTTCTATCATTGATGTGTGAAGAATGTACGAAGGTGGAGGCAGGTTTGGTGGAGCATGTGGATATTTGGCTTACAAATGTGTTTTCTCCATGAGATAATCATGGAACACGCTGATATCTTGCGATAAAAGCAGGAGGAGTGCAGAGTAGTTGAGTTCAGAAGGTCAGAGCTGTGGCAAAATCTGGGAGTTCAACTTTGCTATGACTAAAATCTGCTTTTAGCTGGAAAGGCTGTGGCTGTGGCAGGAAGGGAGGACACCATGGGCTTTGAGTCAGCTCTGGACCAGGAGCCTTACAGAACCCGGCCCGAGTACACCTAAGAGCTCAAGTGGATTTTAAATTTGCTGTCAGAAGCATGAAAAAGCAAATAAACCAGATAGCAAACAATGTTCTATATGAACCACAAAAACTTTCCCTAGAAAAACTTTTATAAATCATTTAAAAGCTAAGAGCAAACTGCATTAAGTTCCCTAGATGAGTGAAAACAGCCCCAAACTGTCAGATCATGAAGGCCAAACATTCCAGTGAAATTACTGAAGGGACTTAAAATATGTTGCAATGTACGAGCTCCTTGAAAAGGCACACATTACTTTGGAGCCCATGTTTTGCATCGCAGTTGCAATCCATCCCCTTTGCTTCAGAGGGTGCTGTTGAGAAACGGAAGATGCTCATGACCCTCCTTTTTATTTATTTTTTAAAGCATTTTAACAATAAAATATGCAACACAGAGAAAACAAAAAAAAACTGCTCTGCATAAAAGATGCCACAGCATAAAATATCAGCTCCCCTTTGAAGGAGAGAGCATAGCGAAATAGAAAAACAAACAATGGTTAGTTATTAATTACAGCTTTGAAATAAAGATCAGTCCTTCATGCCTGACTTCACCTGCAGCTCACAGACAAGGCGTTCGCTCTTCTTTCAAGCTGTCGCAAAATATTCCCATAAATACTTATCAGAGTTTTCTAGGACTAGCAATTATCAAAGTGCTTGTAAACACACACCAAAAGGAACTCCTCCCAAATACAGCGAGCAAGCTTGAAAACACTAGAGGAGCACGACTAGGAGGAAGGGGAGGAAGAGCAGGACCGAAAACAAGAGACCTCGCCCATGCTCAAGACAGCTTTCCTCCCTCAAATCCAAATGTTCCCGTCAGCATGGTCTCCCAAACCCAAAACAATTCCTAAATAACCACACAAGGAGTGAGGAGGTAATAAAGTGCAAAACTATAACTACCTCCGTTTCCTCCTCCATGTGCTGTCACACGCACAAACAATCACATTGCTCAAGAGTGAGGTGAAGCCACCCTCGTGGGAATGATGTAGGGCCTGGGAGCCAATTACTAAGCTGAGGTAGTAGCCCGTCCACATAATGAGGAGACCACATTCCTGCTCTCTCAGCTGTCCACTGCTATTGTTGCCGTGCTCCGATGCACAGCTTGTACAATCGCATCGACCACTCCCCTCTGATAGCTGCCCTCTGAAAATAAACCCGCTTCCTTGTGCGGCATTAGCCGACTCTCATAGTATTTATTACATCCAAGATTCTCATCAACCTGAGATGTAATAGATCACGAGGTAAAGAAAATTGCGCCATGCAGTATTTATAACATGCCCACTTTTCACAGCCCTTCAGAGCGCACACCTGAATAAACAAAAGAAAGGAGGAGGGCAAGAAGGGAGCGGGGGCAGATCGGAAAGACTGGGAGAAGGAAAAAAGTAGTAGAATAAGTAGAATTATTTAGAAAATGTAAGTAAAACAGTAGTTAGAATACCATTAAATTAATCTTATCTAACAAGAAACATACTCTCTTTTTCTAAGTGTCCGTCAAGATAAACTATGACACGCAACATGGTTTTGATATATTAAATAAAACCGCATACCAACATATCAGGACTTGGCCTGACACAGAAAGAAAAGGGAGTGCGTGTTTTCTGACAGTTTGCAAAAGTGCATTAGATTTGGAGCCTGCCAAAAGGGAGGGGTCTTCATACCTCAGCTTTACTTAATCTGAGTTTAGCACTCACTCCTCAGCAGAGGAGCACACAAGACACACATTTATATTTGATACACTGACATAAAAAAAGAAAAGAAAAAAAAAAAAGTGGGAATTTTTGTGCCGGTCTTGATTTAGTCTTAGATTTTCTCTACTAAAGACACTTCCAACTGTGAGGTGCACCTTCCTAAGGGGTCATGGGAGAGGCAGGGATACTACACATGGTGCAAGGAACAGCTGCTTACTATCATTCTCAAAACAACAGGGAGCGTGTTCTACACTGTGGCCGCCGAGATCACTGCTCACCTATGCAGTTCACACACAGCTCACAGAGGTAATTAAACCCTCATATGCCACAGTGACACAATTTCCAATCAAATATTGAGTCTTATACCTCAAATCTGAACATGTACAAAATATTTTTATATTCAGAGTGAATGACCATTTCAGAGAACTTCATTATCTCAGAGGTCTCCTGCAAAAAAACAAGTGTAAATCTGTCATCTTAGGTTAGGAATCTAGCAATAGTTGTTTGTACATGCATAAATATTTTGCATTGGAAACATGACTGCAAATAGCTGGCAAGGCCTTTAGTGAAGCCAAGACGCCAAGAAACAAGGATTTTTCTCTTTTTATAACATGCTTTAAGTGGTCCTATATTTCTTTATTTATACTGTTGGACAGCATAAACATAGCCGCCATTTTCAGGTCAGCGGCTATACAAGTAATCCCTGTGAATCACTGGCTCAGACTTTAGACTCCTCAATCTTGACGCGAGTGGATGCCCCTAATGTGGTCATCTCAGCCGCAGAAGCTCCACCCATCTGCTATTCAAACATCTGTTTGGGAAGGGCAGCCAATCAGCAGTAAGTTGACTTTAAGGAAAGATGGCCTTTAAAAAAAAAAAAAGGGAGAGGAACTAAAGTAAAAATGTGGCGCTGTAAATAATCGGGCCACCTAAGATACAAAAAAAAGAAAGAAAAAAGAAAATGCAAATCACGTATTGATGCATTATTCACCCTGTAAAATGGGTAATAAACCACAAGCAGCACTACCATATTGCTATAGAAGAGCTTCTACTGAAAAGACGTCAGAAAGTAAAAAGGGAGCTGCTGCATTCCTGTGAAATAATGGTGCTTTACAGAGCAGAGAAAGCTATTCTTCTGTCTCTATTGCACAGTTCATCTGCAGCAAGTTGCCACAGTCTGGGGGCACTTCTGTCAATGATTTCCATATATAGAACCCAGGAGGTGCTCTGCCGGCAGCACGAGGTGTCGCCGCACCGAGTTCCAGAGCCTAGTAGGACTAAGTCATTAAGCTGTCACTTAAGATTACATGCTGTCCCCACGATTACTCACATTACTGCCTCCATGAACAAGAGACATCAGTCAGGTAGGGACGCTGAGTGCATGTATATCATGCAGCTTCATAGCCTTTTAACTGATCTGACGACAGGTGAAAGGGAATGGAGTTTGTGGCTGATTACCCAGGCTGATCAACCAAACTGAACTCTTGAGGAGAGAAGCGGACGGAGGAGGAATGACGTCAATGGTTTAAATGATCCCAGTGAATTCTGCAGTTGCTACAGTTTGCATGCAAGAAAACAGGCCATATAGTAGGGTGGAAGAAGCATTTCATATTGCTGTGAAGCACTCTTGAATACTAATAATGCCTGCAAAGCTCAAAGGGCTGGCGGAGGAACGGCAAGGAGCTGGAGGGATGGACAAGTGCAGCTGACATTGTGAGGGAGATGGAAGGAGAGTGGGATATGACATTGCAGAGAAAGGGGAGGGAGGGAGCCTGAGACGAGGCAATGATTCAGGCAAGGGGAAACTATATCTGCTGAAAACATGCCTGTACAGTTAAATAGAGAAAAGTTTAAATGCACCAGTGACATGTTTCCATTGCAATTACTCAGGCATAATATACAGTTAATGTTACCTAATGTGCTTTGACATGGGAGTGTCCCATCTTGTTTTGAGGCAATTGTGCCAGGATTAAGGACAGGAAGCTTGAGCCCTGCTGTGCCTCATACTTTTGCATGATCATTTTGTGTAATCGCCTCACCCTTACCCCGTGTACATTACCTTACACACGCGAGCAATCCTCGACACTATGGTGTTGTCAAAGAAGTCAAATTCTTTTCCCGCCTCACTAAAGAAGAAGTAAATCTTGTTGTCGTCGCCCACAGAGTTGCCTATAGGCTGACTCTCCTCGATGTAAGCTGACCCAACAAAGACGGGATCTGTTAGAGATAGAAAAACACAAAAGCAAACGTGTGGTTAGACAGCTGCGTTGCACCTTTATAATCGACACAGGGAAACTCCCCCCCCCACTTTTTTCTGCCATGATAAATTTGGAAAAAGTCAGTGTCTGCACCAACAAGCTGTGATACAATCCTGCAAGGGAAGAGGAAACAGAATCCTCTTTATAATTGTACTCAGATGCCTCATCAGGAGCAGTCTGCATGAATTACCTAAAGATCAGAAGACAAGAGGAGTCTTAATTGTGCGCAAAGTGCAGCTTACTCTGGCGAAAGCAGTGGCAGCCGGATGAGGTTGTTTTGATGTGCATGTGCAACGGCTGATAGGCTGGGCTCCCGCAATCTACAAGCGCTTGTCTTTGCTCTCCGTCTGCATGCATTAGTGAATGTGCCTCGCTAATGATCGCTGCTTTTTGGAGCTTATCTGCAGTGGTCGGTACATAATGGAAGATTTGTGGAAGGAAAAAACACATGGGAGTTTACCTTGCAGCCATTTTAAGGAGTTCTCTGTCTTCAGAGCAGTTCCCTGACCCAAACTCTTGTAAATGACTGGTTCATTCCCTTGAAAGTTACTAACAGTACCAGTATATAATTCACCATCTGGAGGAGAACAAAGGAAGAGAAAGATTGAACTGAATTTGGAATCAATAAAATAACACATGACAAAGAAATAATAACAGGCTGGAGTTGAAGTCGGTAATAAAGTGAAATGTTAGCACATAACAGTCTGAGTGAGAATAGACAAATCATTTCTCCTCTTCATATCCAGTTCAATTATTTACTAATTGCTTGTTAAAGAAGTTGAACAAAAACAATGTCTGCTGCTGTCTGGCTATTTATCAGAGAGTCTGACGCAGACAAACAACATTAGCAGGCACATCATGACTCATTACTGAATCAAAGATGGAGTTGCCATCAAAATAGTTTCAGAAACAGCTGCGCCCGCTTTCCCCGTCTAAAAGGAAGCCATTCATATAAGTGCGCATTAATACATACCAACAATGATGGCAGTTGATTTATACTCTGGATTAAAGGGGCAGCGACTGCGCCCATCTTCCATCATGACCTCGCCCTCTTCATCTCTCTCCAGTGTGAATGTTGACGTATTCTGGAGGCAGACACAAACAGCAAATGTCCCTGAGGCTCAGGCCAATTAAATTCTACTTATAGTAAAATGGTGAGTTAAAGTGAGCTCAGTGGTCTCAAGATCATTTTCTCCATCACAATACACGCTGACATTTTGGATGTTTGGTCGCTTGAAATCGCCGTCGGACCATTGACGGGCTGTCTGATTAATAGAAGGTTTCTTCTGTGTACCCTCTGTCACAAGCAAACAGGCTATTTCATTAGTATGAAAAGGAAAACTATATCTAATGTACCAACCAACTTTAAAGAAAGAGACAGTAAATCAAAAATCTCACAAAACTGGACAATAAAGGCATCTTACCAAAAGATTAACCTTCGTAGCAGAGTGCTGACATTTTATTGCCGTTGAGCTGTTGTCTAAAAAAAACATCACTGAGCTGCACTTTGCCTTCATTACTGTGAACACGGCTACCATACTTTATCCTCAGCTCTACTTCCATAAATATTCGCTAATCCCTTGCTCCAAATATTCCCTGAAACATTTCCGACATGGGTCGAGAGGCATGCTTTTCCAAATTCTGCAGTGACCAGCTATTCTGGCAAATTTTGCTTTAAAAACAAAAACAAAAAAAACACAACATAAAATTTTGATTTACATCATAAGCAGGTACACGTGAATTTAGAGCCGTGTGCCAGAGATAGCAAAGGCAGAAAATCATTTTGACTCAAACACAAACGATTCATTTATTGTAGAAATATACTTTATTTATCCATCTTCCAGTATTTCTCATCATTTCTGATTTTAATTTCACAGTCTCTCCCAAAAATACTTGAATACTTAATACAAAAACAAAACCATAAATAATATGAAGAAGCTTCTCGGAGGAGAGGTGAAACCCTCAAGAAACTCCAACAAGTCCAGTTGCTTTTCTTTCCAACCTCTTAGAGAAACATAAATAATACACACGTGAAACAGTTACTGAACTTCCACTGAAGTCTGACTTCAACAAAACAAGCCTGTATCTTTTATATGTTTCAGTATTTTTAGTCCCATTTTGAGTTTCCACAGACATTTCTTTAAAACCCTCAGTCAAATAAGTCTAGAAACTCATCAAAGATCTTCTTCCAGTCACAGGTCACTGGAGAAAAATCTGTATTCCTGACTGGTTGGTGAGTGGTTTTCTGGAAGCTGCCAATTGCAAGCTAAAATTGTTTACCAAAAAACTGCTTAAGATTGCTTTGGCTGCTAGCAGGTTGTTGCAGTCGTCCTTAATTTGAATGGACTTGCCTGCAAACATTTCTCGAGTATAGTGAAACTCGAAAAAAATTCAATGCAAACCATGAATGGAGAATGTTCCCCTTCCCCTTGGCAGTTGGGCACTCACACTGGCCTTCAGGCTTATTTGACTGAGGCCTTATCAAAGAATGGTTTGGTATGAAAAACATACTGGTCAGACTCTGTTCCCAGTGCATGTATATTAAAAACTTCTGCAGCCAGCGAGACCGTGGATGCTTTTACAAGTTAAATAAGATGTCATCATGTTGTCCTGTTAGGAAGTGACTTTCAGTGATTGGACATGTCAAATTCCAATAGCCCATGAGGTCCAATCAAAATGGACAACTTTTGCTGTGGGTGATAGACACTGCACTGAATCAAAATGCAGTCAGTCTATCAGGCTTTAGCCGGTGCCTTTTCAAAAGCCTGACAAAGGGAGCGAGAGCAGTGAATTACAAGAAAATATATGGAGGACAATTGACATTTCCACTGCTACACACTGTGGTCTGCTCTGTGTAAGGGAAAAAGTGACAGCATGTTGGCTAATCAGAAAGCGTGCATCGTGACGCTTTCATTTGAAGCGTTAGAATCACGTCCAACACTTGCACATGCATTTGGAAGACATGTCGATAAAACACTGAATAGCCTCAGACTTGTATCAAGAGCGCGTGGCATAAGTTTATGCACTAAATCTAAATGTAGCTGGTCCGTCAGACAGCATTCGGCCTTGTTTGTCTGAGCTTCTAGTCCTGTTTGATAAAGCTGACAGAGGGTATGAGGACACTGAATCACAGAATACATATATGGAGAGCAATTGCCGTTTCCACTGCTACACACTGGTCTGGCTAATCAAAGTGAGCTTCTCATGAGGTCTTCATTGTGAACAGTTTTAGAGCCTCGAGCACTCTGAGGTCTTAAGGCTGCAAAAGCTTGAGCTTAACTTTGTAATACATTTTTACACAGGAAGAGGATGGAAGATTTTCCATTCCCATCACTTCATTTATATAGTTTTAAAAAAGAGATTCCTCTGCTGCCACACAGCAAGAACAATTACATCTATCGTTAAAGCATTTAATGCACACATGGGAATAGGAGCATTGTCACAGGACACATAAATAATATATAAAGACAATTTGCAGTGATGATATTAACTTTAATCAAAAAGGACAGCACGGAGTTCCTCTGTTGCTGAGAAATATTCCCATGCTTCTTTATTATTAGATGTTGTTTTAATCTTAAGCTTGTTTAAACTTGTGTCTTTCATTTGATTGTTACTGTATCTTTTTGGCTGACCATAAAACGTTCTGTGAGAAGTGGTAAAAAAAGAAATAAATAAAACATCCCTCACTGGTAATACTATACATCTCAGATCGTCTGGCCGCGAGGAATGCCCTGGGTGACACACAGAGTTGTGGACTCCGTCAACAAGACGAGTGTTCACCCAGACCAACTCAGACTTGCTTGGAATCCCAGATCAGGGCCTAACGTCCTGCCAAGCGATCCTCAGTCTGAGACTCTGACGTCAAAGGGCAGAGTTTAATGCCCTGTTTTGAGAAGCTGCGCTGTTGCCAAACTCTACTGCCGGTTGCCATCACTCCAAAATGTACTCCTCTGCTAGATAAACAGACCTACTGCTTCCCCTCTATCTGGAAACCACACAGCTCGTGTACCCCCTGTTGACTTGTCTGGCTCAAGTGCCTCAACAGGATTTGGTAACGCTTGGATAACAACAGATCCAATACTGACATGGTGGATAAAGGGGGCTTGATTCCTAAAGAGTACCCCAAAAAAATATTTATAAAATTCAATCCTGTTCTTGTGAGAGGAGAGGAATGGAATAAATTAAGACTCGCTTTAATGATGGGAGAAAATCAAGTCTTGCAGGTGAACAATGGGTAGATTGAGAGGTCATTACTTACTATGTAGGCGCAGACAGGACTGAAGGCATAGGTGCCACACACATAGAGATGAGTGCTATTCAGCCGCAGAAGAATTTTGACGTAATTGAAGCAATCAGTCTGGAGAGAACAAATGGAGAGTGTGTCAGGTCCATAAAAATCACAAGAAATTCTGAGAATTGAATGTGATCTTCTCGAGAGCCCCTTAAAAATCTGCCTATAATACTCCTAATCATAAGCAAATCTTTCAGAGCAGGAAATGTAAATATTATTCGACAGAAACAGAAAAATATTCCTCCTCTCCTCAAATACTGCTGGGAAAACCTCACACACAGCACTTTGCCTGGTGAGTTTTTTGTATTACACAAACCAGAGATTTACACAGATTACTGAGGCTTGTCGCCCAGAGATACAACAGCTGGCATGACAACAAGGTAAGAGACAGACAGAAGAAGAAGAAAGAGCAATTCCCCAGTGAGCCTGCACACTTGATGAATCCATTTGTAACTGATGGAAAGGTTTGTCAACACACAGCTCCACCGTAATTTCTCCCCCCCTTACAACACTGCTCAAACAAACAGAAGAAAACGTCTCTCACCTCCAGGTTCTTCCCTTTGAAGCTACACTCGTCTCTTTTTCCAGCAGGAGTGCCCCATGTCAGCTGAAGCAGAGAAAGAAACCCTGAATAAGTCATGTGATAGATAGTGGAAACCCACAGATTCAGAGCCAATCTATAGAGAGCATATCCACTTCCACTGTACTAAAATGGGCTTCGATATGCATGGAGTGCTTTTAAGATCGTCCTCGATTGGTTGCTAAAATATTATTTTTACCTGATTTTAGAGAAGAGTTTGATTTTATGCTGAAATCCAAATGAAAACACTAGTGACATCATTTCATCTACTCTTAGAGAGAGGTCGACTTTGTCTATAAAAGAGTTCTGTTATTGTACGCTGACTGGTTAAGGACTAACGACAAGACGTACTCCCTTAATGGCACCCCCTGTCAAACAATAACTGTGGCAGATCAAACAAAACAGAAACTCAAATGTGTACATAAAGCTGTGCTTGTGTCTGACGCATCGGCCACTGCTCGCACAAACTGTGACGTCTGCACATCACCATAACTGTTTATGTTTGTGCTCAAAGTTTTTATGACTCGCTGCAGTCGTCTAAACTGTGAGCGTCGCTGCTCTGAGAAAAGTCACCGATTCATGGCAACAGAAGTCCAAATAGTAAAGAGACTGAGCAGGTGTTTCCACACTTTTTTTTAAAACTTTAATTTAACTTTATCTACTCTCTTGACTATATTAAAAAAATATGGTGAAAATTGCCAGGATTTATTTATTTAACACCATCGGCCTACAGCTCAAATTAATGACAAGTCCATAAAGTGGTAATTCAGAGCTTTAGATATTCTCCCTGAACTATCTACCAGCAAAGTTTGTCACATGTGCGAGCCTGGTGAACCAGTAATTCGTGTTTTAAACATGCAATTTGGACTCGGATGAGGCATTTGGCATTTTGTTACACTCACGTTCTTCTGCAGCTTGATTTTGCTGATGTCTGAGAGGCTGAGGGCGAACAGTGCCTCCCTAGCTCCCACATACAGCATGTCGTCTTCCTGGCTGAGCAGCAGAGAGGTGTAATTAAAGACGCCGTTTGCCGAGAACCTCTTAGCTGATCTTTCCTTTGCATCTGGAAAAAGACGACACACACACACACACACACACACACACACACACACACACACACAGCAGAACAGAAAGGAACAGATTAGTACAGAACATGTCCTGATGCTCAAAGCACAGAAAAAAAGATGACTGATCTGATTTTATTTTAAGGAGGGGGGCTTTTAAGTCCATGCACTCAGTAGCACTTAATCATGGACACCTGTTTAACCCAGAACTGTCAGTCAACCCCTGCAGAACACCATGACATGTCTCCCGCTTTTCTGCAGGCCTCTGACATTCAAATTCCAACCTGAGATGAGCAGAAGACAACTGTTCCTTAAGCTGACAGGAACTTCTGTTTTAGCACTCCAAAAAACTGAGAATCTCAAGGTTACATAAAGAACCACAAACCAAAACTACAGCCAACACTTGCTTGCGAGATTCAGTCAAATAAATTTTATGACACACAACGTGAACTCTTATCAAACCCGTCTTCCTTGAGCCTCACTCTTGGAGGCGGCAGTCTTCTTCGCTTCTTTAGTCGCAGCCACCAGCTTCTCCATGAGAAGACACACACCACTGAGCCACGTCTACGCTTCTCTGTGCTGGCCGACCCCCTTTTCGTTCGAATCATTACTGGCAGCAGGGTAAAAGCTTCCTTTGCTCAACACTAATCTAAATCTCCCTGATTCTGCAGCTTCTTCAAAAAGATCTCTTAAGCAGTGGGCCAGAAGTCAAATGAGCTACTTTTTCCCCACATTGCTCGATTTCCTGCAGCTTCAAATGATTCTTCTGATTAAATACAGACTTTATGTACACATTGCTCCTTTTATAGCATTTCCCTTAGCATCACAGAGGACTCAGTGTTCTCAATAGTGGCATCAGAAGCTTTTTACTGCTTTCTACTGTGAAGAGGATTGGATTCATTTTTGGAGACAGCTTTTATAGGCAGCGGGAGGTCTGACAATTGGTCACTTTTCGCTTGGACTAACCGTATAATACACTTCAAACAGACCAAATATAAAAGCAAAACAAAACCCAATAAAGCGTTTTATTCAAGACTTTCAGGGTTTGGACAAATCACAATCAAGTGGGGCCCATCTTTTTGTAGATGAATGTTATTGCGTCATATTTGACATTCGTTTTCTCAGCTCAGAAAAGCTGACCAAGTGCGTGTAATATAAGATCAGTGCATTCTCTGCCTACACGCATCCCACTCTTTGCAGCTTTTGACCATCTTTGTAAATGTTTATCTCTTGCCTCCCGTTCCAAACATATTAAAACACACTCTGTGTCCTTTGCGAGCCAAAACACTGGAGGTCACGGACTCCATTTGCTTGTCCAAATAAGATTACTGGCTCGAATCTGAGGTCGTAAACACTAATATTTGCTGCTGTTAAACCATTTACAGCCTTTTCCACATGTATAACCAGTAAGCTGGATTCAAATTTAGACACTTCTGACAGAAAGAGAAAAAAAAAAAAAAAAAAAAAGACACCAGCAAGAAGTTTTCCCTCAACACTACCAGGTGGTGCATTGGCCCATAATGCAAATGGAGCTGATAAAGCTGCAATAAATGTTTACAACCCTACAACCCATGACTTAAACTTTTCAATATGCTCACAAACAAATGGTTCATCTAACACTCAAGGCACTTTGGCAGATGATGGTCTTCCCCTTGTGGGAGTGAAAGCCAGCTGCACAAGCCACATCTTGTCCACAATCAATGTTTAGGCTCTTTCTGCTGTTACAGTGCTCGTTCTGTTGAAAACATTGTGACATCTGGAGTCAATGGAGACCAGGGTCCCATCATTAAAATTATGGGGAGGGGATACAAAATAATTATAATAATAAAGCATATTTCCTATAGTCATGCAGGTGTCCTTCTGGACAGGAAGAAATTGAATTTTTCCTGTAAAGAGAACGAAAAACTGGTTTTATTTCAGGGTAAATTAAATGTGCTAAAATATCCTTAAATGCTCATAAAGGCAAGGCAAGGCAAGGCAAGTTTATTTGTATAGCACAATTCAACAACAAGGTGATTCAAAGTGCTTTACAGAGACATTAGAAACAAGAACAAATAAAAAGCATGATTTAAAATTGATTAAAACAAGCAAATAAACTAACTAACTAATTAACAAACAAACAAACAAACAAACAAACAAAACAGTATATAAAATCAAAACAGATAAAATCAGAACAGTAGATAAAATCAGTTAAATGTAAGTTTTGAAATTTAAGCTTAAAGTGTGGATTTGGTGCTTTATTCAAATGCAGCTGAGAACAGGTGAGTCTTCAACCTGGATTTAAATAAACTGAGTGTTTCAGCTGATCTGAGGCTTTCTGGGAGTTTGTTCCAGATATAAGGAGCATAAAAGCTGAATGCAGCTTCTCCGTGTCTGGTTCTGACTCTGGGAACTGATAAAAGACCGGATCCAGATGACCTGAGGGATCTGGATGGTTCATACTGGGTCAGGAGGTCATTGATGTATTTTGGTCCTAAACCATTCAGAGCTTTATAGGCCAGCATCAGAACTTTAAAGTCTATCCTCTGACGGACAGGCAGCCAGTGTAAGGACCTCAGAGTTGGACTGATGTGGTCCACTTTTTTGGTCTTAGTGAGGACTCGAGCAGCAGAGTTCTGAATGAGCTGTAGTTGTCTGACTGATTTTTTAGGTAGACCTGTAAAGATGCTGTTACAGTAATCAAGCCTATTAAAGATGAATGCATGGACTAGTTTTTCCAGGTCCTGTTGAGACATCAGATCTTTTATCCTTGATATATTCTTGAGGTGATAGTAAGCTGACTTTGTTATTGTCTTAATGTGTTTTTCCAAGTTTAGGTCTGCATCCATCACTACACCCAAATTTCTCGCCTGGTTTGTGGTTTTTAGATGTATAGATTGAAGTTCTCTGGTGACCTGTAACCGTTTTTCTTTGGCGCCAAAGACTATTACCTCAGTTTTGTTTTTGTTTAGCTGGAGAAAATTGTGGCACAACCAGTCATTGATTTCCTCAATGCATTTACCAAGAGCCTGTACAGGGCCTCGGTCTCCTGGTGACATTGTGATATATATTTGTGTGTCATCTGCATAGCTGTGATAGTTTATTTTGTTGTTGTTTATAATCTGTGCCAGTGGGAGCATGTAGATGTTAAACAGAAGGGGTCCCAAGATGGAACCTTGGGGAACTCCACATGTGATACTTGTCTGCTCAGATGTGAAGTTACCTATTGATACAAAGTATTTCCTGTTTTCTACGTATGTTTTGAACCAGTTTAGTACAGTTCCTGAAAGACCTGTCCAGTTCTCCAGTCGTTTGAGTAATATGTTGTGGTCAACTGTATCAAATGCTGCACTGAGATCCAGTAAAACTAGGACTGACATTTTTCCACTGTCTGTATTCAGACATATGTCATTAAACACTTTGGTCAGAGCGGTTTCAGTGCTGTGGTTCTGTCTAAAACCTGACTGGAAGGCATCGTAGCAATTATTCTGTTTTAAGAAGTAACTGAGCTGTTGAGAAACTGCTTTTTCAATGATCTTACTTAAAAACGGGAGATTTGAGATCGGCCTGTAGTTGTTCATTTGTGTCTTGTCAAGATTGTCCTTTTTCAGTATAGGTTTGATTACAGCAGTTTTTAGTGATTCTGGAAACACACCTGATAATAAAGAAAAGTTGACGATCTGTAACAGGTCTGACTCCAAAGTCTTTGAGACCTTTTTGAAAAAACTTGTTGGCAGGACATCTAAACAGCAGGAGGAGGAGTTCAGTTTACCTAAGATGTCCTCCAGGTCTTTGCTGTTAATAGGTTGAAAGTGAGGTACACTCAGTCCCAGCAGACCCTGCAGACAAAGGAGTGCAATGTCTCCTCTCAACAGGGGGACATATCATAGATTGCGATTGTCAGGATTCCCCTGGGTTTTGGACATTCACTAGAACCAAAAAACAGCCTTTCCACCGCATATTAAAACTCCCTGACATAAATCACAGTGACAATCTCTTAGACAGACAATGGAATAATGAGCAAGGGGGAGGGCAAAGTCATGAAACTTTTACTCTGGAAGCAGAATGAGGCAACTTAGCAGGAGGTTGGGTTTGAGGTTGGGGTACTGAGTGGGAGTTGTAACCAGGAAGACTGGATTGAGATGTTGAACTATGAAGAAACATGCAGACGGAGGAAAGAGAGCTTATTTTCAAAGCACTTTGAGATGGATTTCTGATAAGAGCAGAAGGTCAAATAGTAACAAATGTCAGAGTTGTGTCAAGCTGCAGGGATTTCAGAAAGAAAAACCAGAGGCTGGTTTTTGAGGGAGATTTCTGAAGTTTATGATGCAGTAGATCGCTTGTGTGTTTTGACATGATTGCAGCAGAACACCGGGCATCCACAGACAGCAGCAGCAACTGCAGGTCATTTCACAGCCAGGCTCCAGTTCCATTCATCACCCGCTTGTTTAATCAGCTGGCTGTCACCAAGTGAGGCCATCAACCTCTGCCAATGGTCATCACATCACACCTACCAGCAATATAACTGTTTTATTCCTGGTGTTAACATGCTGAATTAGTTAGCAGGTTCTCTGAATTCCAACATGGAAGTCAAATAAGGTGATTTGCCTGAATTCTCCATGGTTATGGAGAGTGCAGAACAAGGTCTGCATGCAGCACTAACACAGCATCCAAGAGCCCGATATCTCGTCTCCACTGAGACTTAATCACCTCCCAGTTATTAATTGTGTGGAATTCAATTTTGCAAGCGTATTAAATGTATTTATTCACTGTGATTTTCTTCATTTCGCTGGAGTTAGAGATGGCAGGAAGAAATCAGATCACAGAGGATTTCAGCAAACAGATGCTTTGTGATTACGGAACTGTTTGCTTGAGAGTCAGGGAATCAAACTAATTCTGTGCGCACACAATGAGTGGCTACATACGTCATGAATTTAAGAAGAGATTTGTAAGCCAGCCAATGCAAATGCATATCCTCCTATTTTTCATATATTAAATATGTTTATGGAGGGGATTTAAAATATTCTAATATGTATATAAGCCTATAGATATGAATTCCAGTGTGCACAACAGAGCCTAAAATGCGATGTGTGTATGTGAATGTTGCAATGTGAGCAGTGTTTACTGGTTCCAATAAGTGCTTGTCTGCTTGGAGGAAAAGCTGAAAAGGCAAGTAGTACTGGAGCATAGCCCCCCCCCCAAAAAAATACCTATATTATATACATAGCTATTGAGACATCACCTCTGATTTCTATAGTCCAATTTTAAACCCTTGAGATGCTGTTTCTAATGTCATCATTGTGGTTGCAAGGAAGTGGATGTCACAAGGAGGGGTGCGTTTGACCGTGTTCCTCATTGGCTAATGGATTTCAGGTACTTCTGAGTTGGCTTCAAAAGCCCATTGGTCTGCCAGGATTTAAATATGCTGGCCTGCTTTGACCCACCACCACGGCTGGTGCTAGTTGTTAGCTGTCTGTTACTTTGATGGGTTTCTAGCGCTAGGAGAAACTAGGAGGTGACCTTTTTTGATGTGTGTGACTTTGCGCTTTTTCAGTGTAAGCATCAGACAAAAATCATCGTTTACTGTGTAGTTAAATGTAATTAAGTTACTTAGCACTAATGCATACGTCTGTGGATGCACTTTTCTAACTAAGCTAGCCAGTGTTCGCTCATAACTTCATGATTACCTCTAACTTAAACGTGACTTCTGGCTTAAAGGAAAAAAAAAAAGCATGGTAACATAAACTCAAAGCTTCAGCAGAGCACACACCAGTTGGTGGAGGTCACAACATATGTCCGTTTTTTGTATACAGCCCATTACCTTTTATTTCCTTGTTTACAGCCTTTATGTGGTAAGCCAAGTGGTGCTGCAGCTGGCTGAAGGTCATATTTATAATGCACACATGAGAAAAATCAATCTGCTCATGCAACTTTCAGAAATAAACTTTCAGAAGTACAGTTCTAAAAAAGGTTCATCTGTTCTTTTAACAGGAACCCAGACCTTGAGAAAAACAAAAGGAATACAGTAGGATTTACTTTCCTCTGAATCCCTTTATTCACATCACAGCTGCGCAAGTTCAGTGGGTGCTTACTCACCATCGAGGTAACTAAGATATCCTCAGGGCGCCAGCTTGCAGATGTAGTGTTACTGAGAAATACTATTCATGGTAGCACTTTGGCAGGAATCACATTTAAGGGGGGGGGGGGGGGGGGGGGGGGAGAAAAATGGCACAGGATAAATTTTTTTCAAAAGGTTTAATGGGAGATTTTAGGGTGGGGTGACTGATTGGCTGCTTGGTAGGTATACGCCTGCCAGAACACTGAGTGTAAACATGCCCCAGATTTACTATAGCAGCATGAGCCAAGTCACAAGGCACAAGGGGGCAATGGGGACAAAGGGGCTCGCTTGCAGCTAGGATGAGAAAACCAAAAGGAGGAGAGGGTAACAAAGCTGATATCAATCTCAGACAGAGCTTGGCTTATCTTGCATGCAAGGCACCAATTTATATATTTAAAGAAAAAAAGCAAAGCAAAACAAACACTATCTCTGCCCTCAGCTAAATAAAGCTACACAAGAGTGCACAGCTTCAAGGCTCTCTGTTTGACATGATTTGACAAAGGGTTTGATAGCAGTGCTGGAGCTGACAGAAGCCGACAGAAGTCGCTTCAAGGTCATCTCAGCTCTGCTGCTCCCGATGCTTAGGCGAAGTGATGTTATTTCATCGCCGGTGACTACTGGCAACCAAAAGCAGAGCGGCTCCGATCTGATCTCTACTGCTGTAGTTTACCTGCCAAGTCAGCACAGAAACAGTTTGTCTGCACAGTCGGACCTCTGATGAGGAGACAAAGTGTGTTAGAGGAGCAGGGGGTACTAACTGGGAAACACCACAGGAAAATAAAAATGACTAGGGCTATCCGAGTAGATTCTGTTTCCGTTAAAGAAACATGACGCCAATTCTGGGAGATATTGCAGTTCTGCACTTCTTCAATGTCACGTGTATGTGGCAGGTTTGCAAACAGCATCTTTATCCAAGTAGTGTCTAAAAGATATTCCTTTTAAAATGAAAAGTCAAGAAAAAAGAAAAATTGACTTTACTGGATGGGAAATAAAGCTGACAGTACTGAACTCTACAGTATCCACAAAGCCAGGCCATGAGGCTTACTTGTACTGTGGTGTTTGTAATAACGGCTTTGCTGCACTTGTAGATGTGTGAGTGAATATGCTGTCTGGTCTGCTCATGTCTTAATGTGTGTGTGAGTGTGTGCATGTCATACTGAGAGACAGCTGGGCCTTGCAGATAATAACCAGAGCCTGACAGTGTGCAAGTCCAGTGTTTGTTTGCATGTGAGGATTATGCTTTTTTTTTTTTTTTTTTAATGGAGAAAAAAAAAGTGTTAATAATGCCATATGGTTACAGGTGCATAAATACATCGGAGCAGCAACAGAAAACCGTGCAACGGCAGAATGTTTGTTTGAAATGTGTGTAGCCTACAAGCCATGCAATTCTTGAAAAAGCTTCCTTCACCAGCTGAAGAAGAAAACATCTGTCCAACACATATGTAACAAGGATGAGGTCAGTGCATGAAGCACAGCATGGCTCTAAAAGCAGAGGAGCTGACAGAGACAGCATGCCCTGTAATTAAAGGCTCTTAGGTGTCATCCTGATGCACTCAGAACTGGCATGCGCCCGCCCAACACTCAGACCAGCAAGGCGATGTGGCGCAGTGTTCCATCACAGCTGAAAGCTTACAAAATCCTGATGATGAGGTATCTGAGTGAGTTATTCAAACACAGACCTTGAAACTCAGAGAGGGAGAGAGGAGGAGACAAACATTTGGCATCATTTTCCTCACTCAATTCAAAGCAGACGTGCCTGTGCTTGTCGTGTGTGGTGCCTTTTCAAACACTCCTCCTCCATCCTCTTTAGTGGGGGTGGGCAATACCACCACATTTAAGATATTAACAATAAACTCCTGCAGTGTTTACAGTTTGCCTGCTTGCTTTAGCTCCAAGGGCACATTTGGTTCAAGTTCTGTATGGCACAAGTGGGTGGTGGGCCATTAGCTACTCTGTGTCAACAGGAAAAAGTAATACTTATCATAGCGATGTAATGTTTCAACAAAAACAAGTGCTCCTATAATTTGAAGAAACAGATGGGAAAACTAGTTTTAGACTCCAATAGGTGTGAAATCTCCGCAAGTGCTAAGAGTTGCTATTGCAGACAAGTGACGCCAAGATGTAACAGTAGCACAAATGCACATACCCCTGTATTTATGTGCCAAGAACTAAAATGTGTGATGAATCTGTTTAAGAATTCACTGAATTCAATACTGAGACTTTCTCGCAGTAGTATCAGTGATTGAGGGAATTAAGCCCACCTCTATTCTACAGATTTTAAAGCTGTAACAGGCTGATGTGATTCATATGATGTGAAGCAGGTATAAATGTTTCATATTGCCCAGCATTAAAGCACAAAAGAGGCTAATGGGAAGGCCAATTTGCCAGGTGTTTCAGGAGGGCACTGAAGAGTTAACATCCTGAACTGATGCTTGATGAAAAGTCCTGAGAAAAATTAGGGAACTGCATTAATATTTGGAGGAGCTAATTAGCTACACAAAAATTTGTGGCGAAGTAATTGCTGTTAAAATATTTAATGAAATAAGAAAACAAAAAAACAAAAACAAAACAAAAAACAGGTAATGGTAATCAATCCAACCACTGTCATTTTTGCTTGTGCTAAAGAGGTTCACTTACACTCCCTTCTATAGACGGGAGTGCTAACTGAATTGCTTGATAACTATGACCCACCCAATTGGATTTGAATAGGGGGGGAACAAAGAGTCATGCAAGTCCATAGCACAAATGTCCAAATCTAGCTGGCTTGCAACACTTACAGCTTAGTTTCTGCTGGAGTTAGAATCCCATCAAAGTACATGTTGATGGGCACCAGTGGAACTGCTCTCAGTTTACAAAGTACACACACTTAGGACTGGCATGTGCTGAAAGTCTTTTAGAGTGCTACGACAGCATAAACACAACCTGGTGAGTGTGTACATGTGTGCATGCATGTCTCTGGAGAGGCTCTTGATGAGAAGAGCAGGCTGGAGTCGCACAGAGTCTCATGCTCTCCACTCATCCACCACATAGTGACCAAGGATGAGAAGTGGTCAAGCACACTGGTTTACACTAATGGCTTTTCACCCACACACTCAGACACACCTTGGATGAAGGGCTGCATGCTTTTCCTCTTGCTCTTCTACCGTCATGTTTGTTTCTAATAGCCCTGCTGATATCAGAAGCCTGGTGAGTTCAGGATCAGCTGCACTAGTCTCCACACTTGAGCATAAGGGTTACATTGACCTGCCATGGTTCAAAAGCATCACAACCTAAAGACTGATAAAGTGGCTGATTTTTTTTTTTTTTTTAAAAAAAGCAAACTATTAAAAGAAAGGAGAAAAAAAAGAAAAAGAAAAAAGTGACTTTATCACAGAAAACACAGAAGATATGCAGTGAGACACTGCACTGGAGGACACACGTGAGTCTCTTTTCCACACACATCCACTATAGCAGGAGTAAAATGCATATGGAGTGCATTAAATACTGGAAGCAAGTCAGGAAAGTTCAGACTTCTAATGAAAGATACATGAGACGGCTGCTTTTAACCATTTCAGTACAGCCTAAACTGAAAGGTAAAATCCAAAGAGTTTCCTGAAAAGTGCAAGAGTAGACACCTTTTTTTTTTTTTTTTTTAATAAAGTGCACTGCATTCTGAAATGTTGGTGCTGTTATATGAATCAGTTCTGGCATATAATCATATCACCATATGGACACCAGGTTTTAATGCAATTTATTCAAAGTACTTTTTTCCAGAGGGAAAAAAACCCAACAACCAGAACACATGTGCAATTCAATAGTGAGGAAAAAAGTGTTGCTATTCAAGTGGCTTTAAGCACAAAAAAAAGAAAAAAAAAAGAAAAAAGAAAAGATGTCAGAAGTTCCACAAATTTCAAGTCATCGTCAGCAGAATCCATAGGAAGTCAAACAGTCATGGTCTCTGCTAGAGAAGGGCAAACCTGCTCTGAGCTAGCCATTATGTACAGTTAGACCATTACAGACACAAGTGTAAACAATAGAGCCAGCAGAGAAGTAAATCTCCTCGTGATGCAGCAGGTTTAAAGGAGTTGCGATTTGAAGTCATTTCTTGTAAACCAAACATTTCATGGCCTTCAGGCATTCGTCACACTGCAGTTTGTGGTGCGTTTTAATAAGTCAGTTGTGTTGCTTTCCGTGCAGACACAACTCTACTTGTTGCGTAGGATTTGTTCTTGGTTAACATCACTTGCCCTAAATCCAAAGCATTTCCGAACAGATGATCTGCTTCAGAGGACGAGCTCTCTGCATTATGCTGTGCAAGACCTTTGATTTTTGGTGAATACTTGTCTTAACGTAGTGTTACTCGTAAGACACTGCAAGCCATGCGGTGCATGATTGGCATTAGATGGTGATTTGTGAGGTCCAATATCACATGCAATATCATGTGATAAAATTGTGATGAAGATTAAAATGTAATTAATTGTGCAGCCCTACCTTAAGGTGGGTCTACATTCTACTAGGTAGCAATCCTGAAAGAAACATTTTGAAAACAATGAACGGCATTATTTCATTTCATTTCTCAAATGCCAAATAGCTGGAACGGTTGTTTAGGAAGAAAAACTCATGAAAAACTCAAGTGTTTACAAAAGATGTAAAACCTTTCATTAATAAGCAGAACGTGTATAAAGACAAATGACATCCCGTTTGTTTCAAGCTATTTAGTCTTTGTGTTTTATTTTCAGGACCGTTTGCTGTGTCTGTCCATTTTTTCCTATGGAATGAGTTGTTTTTACTGCAAATTGTCATGCATGGACAATGAGCAGTAAATTGTTGTTGGGCGTCTTATTTCCCCCAGTGGTTTTCCTTTTTGTTTGTTTTGTCATTCTCGTTTTAAATAAATAAATAAATTCTTGAAAGAATGCCTTTTTGACAGAAGTGTGTGCAAAAGCCATTTGTTCTCAGACAAGTCCACTACAATGCAGATTCAGCGCCACAGAAACCAAATTAAAGCTTTTTCATGTTACAGTCGAACAAGAAAAAGCCTTTTTGTGTTACAGCAATGGAAAAACTCAGAACCTCTGCTGTTAACTTTTTAATAGTGATTAGGCTAACCAAATGTACACTCCAGCACAGCAATCCAAAATTGCCTAATGACACTCTTTAACCTCACATTCCTTGCTGTCCATCTAAATTATTCGCTACGACCATCATTTCGCGCTGCTTGCTATTTCCCTTAAATCAAATGTTCCTAATCGAAATTTGAAAGTTTAAACTTTTCTGTACATTCTCTGGACCGTGCGAGTGATGAGTCCATTAAAACATCTGAAAGAGACAGGGTTGATGTGCTGCAATTACCTTCCATTGTTGTGGCCGTTATGGTTTTTGTATGCAGGCACTTGTGAGTGCCACCTCTGCTGGAAGCCACAGACCGCTTTTCTTTCAGGATCAGTGGGCGTGTCCTTGCTGGGTTTTAGGTGGCCATTGGAGCATGTCTAAAACCTCACCAGCCTTTGCTCTGAACAACCACCCCCAGCCCCCCAGCCCCACCCCTTCTTGCTGCCCCTCCTCTGTTTTTGAACCACGATCCACACACTGCCAAGGTCAGTGGATTAGCATGCATGAGAGAAAGCGGACAATATTCGCCTAACATAAACCAAACGTACACAAGAAAGGACACTGTGTACACAGAGCATACACAGCATGCTCTGTAGCTTGGCTTAAATGGGCATTTTCATTTGCTCCTCTAAAAGTGTTAAAGCTGATCTGATCTGTGCCCTTCGTTTTACACAGTCTATACTGCTGCACATGAAAACACTAATGACAGAAAGCAGTAACTGACAGACTCTCTAGATGCTACTTGTGTTCAGAGCTTGATTATGTATCTTTTGTTTTAGAACCTTTCTTCCAGATTCCCTCTTAACATTATCACAGTAAAAGCAGATCTTCCCGTTGTAGGTAAAAAAACATTCAGGAATCGTAGGAAACTTACACATTAGATTTAAATATAGCAGCAAGAATTGATTTGAACTCATCTGTGTTGTGTCTTGTGCCTTAAACCAACTAGAAACTAAAAAGCAGCAATAAAAAGGGAACAAAGAAATGGGTGGAGGGAGGCGATCACCACCTAATCACATTAAAACGCACCACTGAAGTACTGTGCTTAATGTAGAACACAATTATCTGGCATTTAGAGAGCTTGTTCAATCTGTACAAAAATCCACTCAAATGTAAAAGCACGTTTTTCCTTCAGTGTGAGTAAGGCTACAATGTTTTCTCTGCAGTCGCATTATCCCTAACAGACAGACACTGCTATGAGGCAATCATTTCAAGCATCTCTAAGCATATTTCTTTAAGGTTAAATTATTGATTCAAGAGGAAGATGATTAACAGCACTAAAACGATGATATTCAATTTAGTTCCCCAAATAATTAAACTGTGGTGGCGGTAGGGGTACAGGGTGTGTTTGGGCACACATGGACACAAAAGCAAGCACAACCACACAATCTTAAGATACCATATACTTTTGTTACCGACTTGGTTCATAACCTTTATGGACAGACTTTCTAGGCACAGCCAAGCAGCAGATGGTTACCAGTTTGGTGACCTCAGGATTACCTCTGCCTTTTGCGGATGATTTCTTCTGGATTCATCAGTAGCTGACCTCAGCATGCATTGGAGCAAACTGCATCCGAGTGTGAAATAACAGGAATGTGAATTAGCATCTCCAAGTCTGGTGCCAGAAGAAGGTGATGTGCCCACTCCGGGTCAAGGCAGATTGCTACTCCAATGGTAGCAGTTCAAGTATCCTGGGGACTTCTTTACAACAGAGTAGAGTAAAGCAGTAAATGCAAACATTGGCATGGATTGGTAGTGATGTGGATTCTATATCAGTCTGTTATGGTAAAGAGAGCTGAGTGTGACAGCAACGCTGCTGATTTACCAGTCAATCTACGTTACAACTTTAATCTATAACCATGAGCAGTGGTTGCAAGCGGCTGAAACGACCTTCCTTTGTAGGGTGTTGTGGAAAAGGAGCTTTATGGGAGCTCTCCTAGTACCTTCACAGCTCAGTTTAACTCAACTTGGATTTTAAGCTTTTTCAATTAGGTTGTAGGACCTGGTACCGGGTGCTTTTTGTTGTATCTACTTAGACGGTTTCCACTTAATCTGAAATGATCCAAAAATGAAGCGTTGGACTGTATGCCACCGGTGGCCAGACAGTGACAAATTTTGATGACTCATGAGGGTGGCTCCTCACAAAAATCCACCAATTTTGAAACATGGCAATGAGGTAAATGACTAAATAAAAAACAAAAAAAACCAACGTGGTCCTTGTCTAACAAAAAGCCACGCACCGAGCAGCAGAATACCATATCTCAACTTCCACTGTTGTGCAGTTTGTGTCGCATACAAATGATGTCATTTGCTATAACAAGTCTACACACATTAGTACTCAATTGTAATGAGAAACAACTGAAACCCCGTACTTTTAAGTTGAGTAGGTACTAGTGGAAAAGGTCTATTAGAGAAAGGGTGAAGCGTTTGGTCATTCGGGAGGGGCTCAGAGTAGATCTGCTACCCCTCTACATTGAAAGAAGCCAGCTGATGTGGTTTGGGCGTGTCCTACTGGCGACAAGCCCAGAACACCCTGGGGGGATTACTTTGTGGTCTAGGAAAGCCTCTATGTCCCTTGGAAGAGCTAGAGGTGGCCAGGGAGAGGGAGGTCCAGGCAACTCTGCTTTCAGGGGTGGCGGTCTAAGCAGAGAAGTGGCAGAAAATGGATGTAGAGGTGGATACTACTCTCCAGCAAGTTCCTCATCCTGTGGACGGAAACTTTACGGTCTCCACAGCGGCAAAAGCCCTTCTGCTGCAGTCTTAGTGAGCTCAACTTAAGCCCCTTTTCCATTAGTACCTACTCTGTCCTACTTGTCACAACTCTACTCGGATTGACTAGTTTTCCATTACAATCGTGTCCCACCTAATGTTTGCCGTTGTTGTCACAGCAACACAGCTGAGCGTCCCGTGACGCAATTAGTATGCAACACAAATGCTACAACAAAGGTGGACGTCGAGGCAATGATATACCTGCTGCTTGGTCTGTCGCTTTTCGTCAGACTCGGGAACCACAGCACTGTTTTTTTTCCCTAACCATTTCCCTCGTTGCCGGGTCTTAAAAATGGCAGATTTGATTTTTGTGAACAAGATGCTCTCATGACTCATTGAGTGACTCCACTGACCAGTCAAATGGTGGCATGCAGTCTTACGACATCACATTTTAATACCTGTCCAGTTGAGTAGGTACTATTGTAGCACCTTGTACCGGCTACTATCACCTATTGGAAAACCTTGAAAACCTTGGCGAGTCGAGTCGATCCGAATGGGTACTAATGGAAAAGGGGCTACTGTCAGTTAGGGCTGCCACAAACGATTATTTTGATAGTCGACTAGTCACCGATTATTTTTGCGATTAGTCGACTAATCAGATCATCATCCATTGGACGTAAAACTACAGCTTATTGCACCAGCAGCATCTGCTCTTATATAACTATCATTAGCTTACAGCTTTAAGTGTTTAAGGTCTGTGCTAACTAAAAATAAAGACAAGATGATAGTTTATTAAATTTTAATGAAATTTGCAGATTGTTTCGGTGAAGTTTAATAAACTCCTTGCTATCTAAAATATAACAGGACACTGGAGTATATTCTGGAGCATCTCACACTTCTGATAATCAGTTGTCTGCTTGACGTTTATTCAGCTGTGTAAAAACTATAACTTTAATCTCAGACAAACTGATTTACTCAGGAACAAATAAAATACTAAAAAAAAAAAAAAGCCAAACAATAACATTTTAAGTTATCTAAGTGACTCATATATATTTAACCTGAGTAGCGAAAGACGGCGGTGGGTTTGAAAACGATTTGCGGGGAGTCCGGTGTTCTCACGGCGCTAGTGAGCCTAGCCCCCAGCTCGCTAACGAGCTAGTGGGTAACAGATGTCTCCGAAAACGTCGGAGCGCTTTTGAAAATATGTGGTGTCCTGATAAACTGAGCAGATATTTGAGGTTTACACAGCTACATTCTCGCCTGAAAATATGTTAAACGTTTATTTTGTGACCCAGAAAGAATAATAAGAGTAATATTAAAACTAACTAGCTACCGCCATTGTTGGAAACTGCGCTGGGCCGCGCTATGAATTCTGGGACACAGCTGCTTCTTCTTCTTCTTCTTCGGGGTTTAACGGTAGCTGACATCCTTGTACATGCAATGCTGCCATCTTCTGTTTCAGTCCGTTATTACACTCTTAAATCCTGCCACTTATTCCTGCGTCTTTTGTGATCTTACAAAGCTTCAAACGACGCGTCGACTATTAAATCAGTCGTCGACGATTTTGATAGTCGACGTAATCGTGACTAGTCGACAAATCGTGGCAGCCCTACTGTCAGTTGAAGCAGTTCTCCATCTGCTGAAGGTTTTGGATATGCTACCCTTCTCATCTGCAATCTATAATGGTCAACTTGAGAGTATGTTGGACAGTGGGCCTAGCTGGTTAGTGATAACTTTCCAAAAATAAAAGTGAGGAGTTTGTCCAGTACTGAAGAGACTGTGTCAGTGGATTGTGGGGGAACAAAAGAAAAAAAAAAAAGACAAAGATTGCAAAATAGAATTTAGTTGGGTGGCTCGCCCAAGTAAGTGTGTGACAAACACTGTAGTTAACGTACTCAAGTCTGAACTCGAATGTCTCCTTGATTAAAGTGAAAAGAAAAGAAAATTAAAGAACAAAAAGAATCCATCTCTTCAGTGCACCTCTTCAGAAAGTACTGTCTGAGAAGCTTCTGATAACTAACAGGGATACATGCTGTATGCCTAACCATTGCTTACAGCTCCAAGTCCCATGATCTTTTGTGCTGCTCTGCCTCTGCTCAAGAACCATAATGAAAAACAGACAAGCTCTCCCTTTGCAGCAACCACAAAAACCCCTACTCACTACACATGAGAGATTAGCTTGCTCATTAGGAGAGAAGGAAGGATGAGGAGAGAGGGAAGGAGGACAAAAAGGAAGAGGGATGCTTTTCAAGGAAGAGGGCAAGGGTGCTCTCTCCAGAAAACAGGCCGGGTCCCCTTTTCTTACAGACAATGCCAATCAGAAACGGCTATTTAAAGAGGTGACCTGCTTTACATGTTTTGCAGCAGTGGTGGAGGTCAAACAAAGGTTAGTTTATATATGAAGCATGCTAGTGTTTGTGCAAAGCTGTTGTCTCATTAAAGAGCTTATAATCAGTGCCAGTGACTTTTAAATAAGACTTTCTACACGAAATTGTCAGTTGAAAAACAGTTTTCTCACACTACTACTTATGCTCTCCAGCTGACAACCTCAATCACTCATCGTTCATGTCAAAATACATGAATTTAAGATGATGAATGCCGCGTGGAGTGAGGCAAAGTAGGGGGGTAGAAAGAAACATCAGTGGTTTGCAAAACACTCACTTGCTGGGAACCAGCCTTGGGCCAATTTAGTCTATTCAGCTCTTAGAGAAATAAGCTAAATGGCTCAAGGATGTGAAAGGTTGTTCTTGGGTATGAGAGATGCTAATTTGAGGTGGTGCATGTGAATCACAGGATGACAGCTCACTAAAGTGGCTAAAGAGGAGGGAAACAAACCTTCTGGGGGGAGGGGCTTCAAATACAGGCAGGTGTGCTTAAAGGAGCCAATATACCTCTAAACCTTTATGAACTTATGCTGTGGTTAATGTTTGACTAAACTATTTGCCTGGATGAGAACAGACCGATGAACGAATGAAGCGAGAAGCTTATTTTAAGGAGCATCTTGTTGGTCATGTAAACCCGCACATTTCAACAGCTCTAATTCAGGATGTTGAAATGTGTTTAGTGGGACTTTCCTGAGAGGAGGGGGGAGAAGAAAAAAAAAAAATCTGTCAATTTCCCCTGTGAGCCACATCCAAACAGCTACCTCATTTGTCACAAGCTTCCATAATGCATCAATCAATTCCCAAAAAGCTGTCGGCAGAGCAAATACAGGAAAACAGCGGCATGTGTTTAAATTATGGAAGCTTAATCCACAGTTGTTATAATAGGACGTGTGGCAGTGTGTGCAGAGTAATTACATACGATGATGAAGTCGGGTGCAAAAAGGTCTCCCATTCAATCAGTGGATTTTGCCAGGAGACACATTAAGTTTATATTTGTATCATAAATTGTTTCACTCAGTCGCACATTAGCAAAAGGTCAATTAGAAGCAAAAAGCACAGAGCAACCAAGTGCCTTTGAAGGTATGATGCCAGACTGTATGTGCTACAGAGCAGCTACTGGGCCCCAAATTGTTGCACTTCATTTGCTCTGCACTCTGCAGAGTCACGTGTTATGCATATTTTCCCCCAGTCTTTCTGTCAAGGCCCAAGAGGGGAAAAAAAAGAAAACAAAACACAAGAGAGACAGTAAATTTTGTGTGAAGTGACATCTAATATGAAAAACCCCCCTCAGGGAACAAAACTTGTAATTTCATGTATCTATGCAGAGATGTTTGTAGTGCGGTTGTCCTTAAGTTGGCATATGTGTTTCTGGGCTGGGCCTGTAGTCACTTGTGGTTTCGTACATGTATCTATGCACACACTGCTCCACAGCCTCTTTCCCTGCAGACTTGTTGCAGCTGTGTATGTTGTTTTTGCTCATCACTGATATTTATTATGTTACACTGTGAAAAACTGGCCCTGCCCCCTTTATTTACTACCGCTATGTTGGTTACATATTCAACACATAATGTTTTCAGTAGAAACAGCTGTGCATTCTCAACTTAATATTCACTATTTTTGTCTCCTTAAGTTCAGAAGAAAGATGAAAGGAGGTTTCTCATTTCTAGGTGGTGGCTTATCATTTGCTGAAATTACAACTAATGGGGCAGATTTCTGGCACTCACTGGCTGGTTCCCAATGAGTGCCAGCTCTGTGTGAAAATGGCTTGTTGATGCCATAGGTCAAAGAAGAAAGGCCTGATTCCAGCTGACAGGAAGGCCACAGTAACTCAAGCAATGGCTTTTTACAACCAAAACATGCAGTAGAGCATCGTTGAATACATTGAACCTTGAAGCAGCAGAAGCCAACACAGGGTGCCACTTCTGTCAGCTAAGAACAGGAAACTAAGGCTATAATTCACATGCGCTCACCAACATCAGAAAAACATCACCTCATCCGATGAGTCTCGATTTCTGTTGCAACATTCGGATGGTAGGGTCAAAAATTGGTATTAAAAAAAACAAAAACAAGCATGAATCTGTCCCAACTCGTATCAGTGGTTCAGGTTGTTGGTAGTTGTGTAATAGTGTGGAGGACTTTATCCTGGCACACTTTGGGCCCCTTAGTAACAAATGATGATTGTTTAAAACATTGTTGCTGTCCATAGTGGTTTAAAATGGAGCACTGTAACAAAAAATAATTTCCCCCAGGGATCAATAAAGTATTCTGATTCTGATTCTGACATCAATCCCTTTGCAACAACAGTGTCTCATCTTCTGATATCCTGTTGAAAGCAGCTAAGACACCCTGTCATAAAATTACTCAATATCCTATTTACAAGAGAGACTGTTTCAGACAAACATATTAACAAATACAAATAATAAACAATATCTCACACACGCACATGCACACGCACACAGAAGCAACACTCACCTGTTCTTTCAGAGGTGCAATTAGAAAAAAGCTGAAGTAAACTAAAATTGAGAAGCTGTACCAAGCCCCCAGAATAAGATAAATCAGGGTTAATTTGAACTGAATCATGCATAGCTACCCTACTGAAGTACAAGCATAAAAATATAGAGCTGAAAATGAGGATAATAAAACCTCAGTAATGAAGTAGGAGCAAGTAAAAAAGAAAAAAAAAAGAAGCACTGCTCTGAGTTCACAGTGCTGAAACGAGTCCTCTATTTAATTCTGTTCATGTTTTATTTGCTTGATCTGCAAACAGAGACAAGCAATATTATATTTATACTTTATTGTTGTGGCATTTGCATTTCATTTTTCCACTTTAAGCATTCTAAGAAAAAGGCTTTTAAGACAGGGTCATTTGCATGTAATATTAAAAATTTCTCTTTACATTTGGTTGTTGTAGTTTTCTTTATGAAAGGATGTAAAAAAAGGAAACCATTACGGTGATATGCACAGACCTGTAGATTTTGGAGAAATAATGCCAAAACTCACTCACAGCCACAATGTTAAGCCACAACTGGTCATCAGTGAAAACAAATTACACTTACTGTATGGGAAACTGATTCGAGGTATGACATCTTCCTCAGTGGCGATCACTGACTGGAGAAAGCTAGCCAATAGCAGTGCAGCAGCAGGAAGACAGTGGACAGTCCCAGTTAATGTCCACATGGTTGCCTGCTTGTCTAAGATGAACACGGATGTACAAGGTTTGTTTTAAGATTCCTTGGAACACATTAAACTCCTATTGATGCCACAGAGGGTTATTTTCTCACTCCCATCTTCCTGCAAGTCAGAGGGGGGTGGATTGTGTCCTTGATTCGAGTCTTGTATTCCCAGTGGTCTTTACATACAGTTTGTAGCCTCTTAGTCTAGAGAAGGGGAATCCTTTCTGGATTAAAGGCTGCTGGATTTCATCTTCTCATAGTGCTCTGCGGTTGATCAGTGCTAAGCTCCAACCAGACTCCACTTAGTTAAAGTCATCTTGGATCTGTGGAAAGGAGAGAGAGAAGTTTTTTCTTTATGTGCGTTCCAACAACAGTTTTAAAAAAAAAAAAAGAAAAAAAAAGATGAAACACAAGCTGGAATAACAGATCCTTATCCAGCTTCTGACGCTATAACCATAAACTACAAACGCAAAAGGACTAATACATTCAAGCAGCGGCTCATTCTAGAGGATGCTGTGTATTTTAATTCAAACAGCTGTTATTTGAGAGGAGTGTTCATTAGTTTTGCCAGCAACAACGGCATCACCCAAAAATGACCTTCCACATCCATCTGCCCCTCAGCTTTCAATAGTGAACAAACAACCTTTTGTTTTAGTTATTTTCCCACCACAAAGAAAACTCAGCAAAACAGATCATTCAGCGCTCTAACCAGCTAAAATGAAAATACTCATCATCTGGTAGCTTGAAGGGTTTCACAAACTTAAGCCTAAGTGAATATCCAATTTGCTGTTTGAAAGACGAAACGCCTACTACATTTTTTTTAATCTCTGTATTTAATTATGCTGTCAACAAATCGGTGAGAGATCCCCCTAGAAGATAATACGGGAGTCTGGCTCCAATTTTGTGGCTATGTGGGGAAATAAAAGAACAGTGACTCCCAAGACAACCCGGTAATTTGTCACAAGAAGGTGCAATGAACAGCTTTTATTTGCTTTGTGTGAGTATACAGATCAGAAGCATGTTATGTAAATCTATACTGGTATTTTTGTGTTTAGTGGGCTGTCAGTTTTATTGAAAAGCACTTAAAGTAAGCACCAGCCCATTTGTTTCAACCCTCTGAGTTTTTTGAAACAACATCAACAGCTATCAAACCTGTCATAATTTATTTTTGCTTGTTTGAGGAAAACACAAATTGTTGACACGAGCCCAAACCTTCAAATATGAAGATGCATTATGTTTTCTTTGAGGTCACGTTTATTGCAACTAGGTGTTGACACATTTCTGCCTTTGCTAGCCAGTGACAGAAACAGTGGTCTATTACAGTCATGGTCTATTTTTATTAATTACTGCCTGCTGGTTCAAAGAGGTTATGATGAACCGGAGCTGTAGCCACGAGAAAAAAAGCCCCTCTTTTCCTGTGAAATAAAATAGTATATGAGCAAGGTAGAAATTAAGTAAATGACCAGTGCAATACTTTAAAGCAGGAAATGAGCAGCTTTACAATAGCTGCGTCAGACAAAACTAACACTTAACCATCCGAAGCCACCTGTCCAGAATGTGGACGCCAACCTGCGTAGAAGAAAGGATATTTGTGATTAGCACCTTCATGTTGGTCTCCAACAAAACCTGAGGAAGATGGCTTTTAAGCTCTCTCTCAGTTTACTATCTAGTTGACACTTTGCTTGTTTACCATTTGAAACTGAACACAGGTGGCACCTTTTTATGAGTTTTTTCACTGATAACAAAGCATTTCTTTCACCAAAAGCAATGTCATGAGAGAACAGATACTGAATCAAAAAGAGCTGTGAAAAAAACAAAAAACAAAACTAAGAGCCTAGACTGTTTTTGTAAGCCTGGAGAAGTATTAAAGAGGTATTAAATTATAAAGCACATTCAGTGACTCCTGTTTGGTTTAACTTGTTAAATCAAAATAACCAGTTTTGTACGCAGTATACTGCAATTTCAAATTAACACAAAAATAGAAGCGCTATGGCCGAAACAAATGATCTTTTCTAAAAATTTTGACCCAGTGATGATGCGAGTTGAAAGTCCAGGGGATCACCAAAGTTATTACAACCCTGTCTGAGGTGGGGTATGCACGCTTGCAATATATTTCAATCTTGGTCCAAGTGATGGCCTTACTGACTCCTTACAGCAATACCACATGCCTGTTGTGCACCCAAAACAGCTGTAGATCATATATTTGCCAGAGTTTTCAGACCTAAACCAGAGTGCAAACTATTACTTGATTCTTATGAATTCACCAATATCCTGACCGGAGTACAGATGCCTCCGTTCAGTGAGCTCAGTAAAGCCCTCGTGTTTGATATAACTCCCTACTCCTTATTGCCCGGCAGTGCTAGATGCCTCCCTGAAGAACCCACAGAGGTGGTTAGGTTTAGAAAGTAAACACTGCAGAGCACATGGCGTCTCTCGCATCATTGAAGGAACTCCCTGAAGACCTCATGCAAATATTTATGACAGCCAATAAATACAGCAGACCAAGATGAGCGTGGGACAATAAGTAGCTCCTGGGCATCTGCGGAGGTAGGGCCCAGCTGGAAAGTACCATTTTAAACTTTTGAGCAGCCTGAATAATACTTTTTAACATACTCTGCTACCTGCCCAGTCTGAAGAGTGGGGAGCTGACTTGAATACATCTGTATCTCAGTGTCACACCCTGGTCTCCCCTCCCCGGGGTCTGCAGCATCCAACTAATAGGTCTGTGTCACTCTTCACTTCACTGCCAGGCCTGCTGTGGTTCTTGCTGCTCCACTGAAGCTAGCTGAGTCACTGTGGGCTGAAACATCCACCCACGGTACTCTAACATTTCCTTTTGCCTCCGGTGGTCCCTCTCATGCCTGCTGGGACAACAAGCTTGGCTGCCCAGCATCTCTTGCACACCTCAAGCCTCCATGTTCCCAGGGCACATCCTTATGTAACTGCAAGTGTTTTAAATTTTAATGAAAAGAGAGGCGTGCTGTTAGAAGTGTTTCCTGCCACTCGGCTTAAAAGCTTCCTAATTCATCAAACTCTTTAGGGCAGTAATGCATGAAGAAATATCTCAACACACTTAAATTGACCTTTTACCACCTCAAAAATGTAGCTGATGCCCACCAAAAATTTCACCAAAATTTCAGTCATGAGTAATTTGGTTCCAATTTAATTGGTTCAGAAAACATTTTACACAATCGTGTTTGCTTAATTACAGCAAAAACATTCAGACCTATCACATGCACACCTAGTCGTGACTTCTACCAAAGAATTAAGCCAAAAAACTAAAACAAAAACACATTTACTTACAGTTTACTCATCTGCCTCCTTACAGAAATATTGGCCTCAAAAAAAAAAGAGAAAAAAGTTTGTTTTGTCTTTTTTGACAAAACTATGCCAATAGCAAGAGGCCCATGCACCTGAATAGGAAACAAGGTATCTGGGGAATCCAAGACACATGATGACTCATAAATGTTCATATAACTGGGCCCGGTGCCTGAGGAGCACTAGATGGACACTTTGCAGGCCTCAGGCAGATCTGTTCAGCCTTAACAAGGGCACGAAGGCCAAGTAAACTGATGTAATACTGCATTCATCCTCTTTTCTTTCAGATTTTAAAAAGACCCCATCATACGTAAATGCATTTTAGTCAAAGTACTCATGCAGTGTCCTAATCCAATCTCAAAAGCAATGCAACAAGGGTCTGAAGGAAAAAAGTACTAAATATTAATAAGCATTAAATCATATTTGACAGCAAGTGCTCGACCAAAGAAAGTGATCTAATTAGAGGTAACAATTATAGGATTTATAGAATTAGAATTCTATTCAACCAGAGCTGCTACAGTAAAAGTGAGCAACTATACTCAATGCCACTGGACCCATCTGCTCATGCAGGCGAGGGTCTGCTGCTCCTTGTATCTGTGAAGGGTGAATCTGGTGCCATATTGCTTAAAGCTACAGATTCATTAACCTTCTGAACCTCCCTCGAGGCTCCCTATTAATTCCTGCATCTGTTCATATGGCAAAAGGATGTGAAAGACACATTGGGCGATACACTCCGTCAGGTCATGTCGAGTTCATTGGAAAGGTAGCAGCATGAATGCTAACCATTTGGCTAGCTTTTGATTAAAAGACTGGGCTTTGTGCTAGGCTACGAATTCTCAATAACTCTTCTCTGCAAAGTGACTTGTCTCACATTTGGTCTTTGGCACAAAATGAGGCACTTATGGAGATAATCAGCAGCCAGGCAGGACCTTGTGATGAGAGCAGTATGACTGAGTTTGACATGAGGGTAGATTAGGCTGCGGTCCAATCCATTAACAGTATCATGAGCACATCTAAGTGAAAGGGAACTAGAAAAGCATTTTTAATTGCACAAGTTGCCATCAAATCTTATCTGTGTCCGTCAGGCCAGATTTAAGGGTGACTTTGGGGAACTGTATCCAAAATGATGTAATGACTTCTTCCAGTAACAAAAAAGGACAGCAATGTTTAAATCAAATAAATGTTAACGTTAATGTTTAATGTGGCCTCTTGGGTTTAAATTACTATTTACAAAAGATTTGTGGAGCTATCATCTTCGGCAAAGAAGGCCTCAGTAGGCGACTGACAAGGCAGAGACTCCTTACTATGTCTGTCATCATAACTCAGACTAGCAGCCTGCTTTCTTGGGTGCGCAATGCATAATTATTGCAAAAATCAAGATCGCTGAGGGAGGTACATTTTTTTCCCCACCCAAATCAATGGCATGGACTCCAAATCATTTTTTTCAACCCACCTTGCTAGACATACCGGCAATATTTACTTTGTTTTTAAAGAACACGTCATCAGATAAATAGTTAATAGGTTAAACTAACTTTAACCTTTCTGAATCTTAATGAATCAGGGGTAAAAGGTGAACTACTTTTCAAATATCCGTGAGGTAAAACATTGCATGCTGTACTTTGCAGGAACATTAGGTGAAACGTTAACGCTTACTCTGTCCACCAGGGAATGGGACTGTGGGTAGTAGAAGGAAAACTTTCAGGTGAGCAGACTTCTCCCACACCAAGAAGGGAGTGCGCTAAATAAATCACGACTGGGTTAAAAATAAACCATAAGCACCCCGTGCAGCAGTTGAGACAGCACCAATTGTTTGCTAAGCTGGCAGAGCACTAGTGAATTCATCATCACAGTGACTCTGTGAGTTTACATGACGGTTAAGCATGAGTCAGCATGTCTGGATGAGGGAGCTCAGGGATAAAGATGTCAGACAACAGAGATGTGTAGACAACTGCGATGATGTCATTAATTGCAAACTCGCATGTAGATATCACTCTTAAGCTACAATTACTTTTTATTAAAAACAAAAAGAAAAAAGAGAGACAAGCGTATTATCCTACGCAAATTCAACCCATCTCAAAAAGGGTTCTGATCATCACCATGCTGATAACATACTCAAACGAGGTGGACTTTTAAAAACAGGAAGTCCACACTCAAATTTGGCTAAAATCTTGAGTGCCTCTACAGTAGTGCTAAATTGGCTTCTTTCTTTCCTAGCTACTTCTATCAGAGAAATCTTCAGGATATCCTCTCTCAGAAGCCTTTGAGTGGTTTATATATGGACAACCTCCTCATAACTCAACAATGCAGGCTTTGAAAAAAACAAAACAAAAAAAAAAAAAGAAAAAAAACATTTTTCCATCAAAATATTTTTGTCTTTGCTTCTTGAAAGGAACTTCCTCTAGATCAGGGAATTGAAAGTGGACTGAAAGTAAATATTCTCAAAAGCATAAAGTAATAAAATATAAATACAAAAGTGCATCAATGAAGGCCATCAATAAGCAGGCTTCCTCTCTGCTTTCACTTATTTATTCAACAGAAGATAAAAGAGAAAAAGAAAAACATGAACACAAAATGTTCTACTGCCTCTCCAATATCATTTCTACCCTGCAGGTAATGTGAATTTTTTTCTTGGCTCTGAAACCAAATGGAGACCTCGGTGTCTGCACACAGAAGAGATTTTAACCTGGAATGAAATGAAAACCTTTATGCATGCTCCAACGTTTTGGTCTTTAATATGGAGCAGCTGTGAACTGGGAATCCTGGTGCCTAAAGGCAAACTTCCTCTGAAAGAGCCAAATTTGTACAAACGGTTCAAAAATCAGATATGACTGCTTATCAGGACCTGTTCATTTACTATAACTTTTTCCATTTTCTTTATGCAAATATCCACAAATGGTCGACATCCATCTCGAAAAATTGCTTCACAGATTTCAGACCAAGCAGTTTGATACAAACACAAAGTTTGAAAAAGCAAAGAAGAGGGAAATCTAAGAAGCAATACTGACTTGTGAGCTGTAATCCACTACCTGTGCCCTGTACTGGGAATCATCAGACACTAATGTGGAACTCTCTGAGAACTGAAACTCAATTAAGTACTCAATTACTTATTCATATGTGTGATCCCAGACTGATACAAGGAAGATGACTTTTCCCTGCATGAGTTATTAATTATTCACAGAATCATCTTTGTGTTGATGACTGGCTGTAATGCATCCTGCTGTGGTATCTCCCTTCTGGATTCAGATACAAAAGGATTTTTAATGACTTTCAAATGATAAAATTACTGGAAAAACTAAGCAAATTAGGCATTCGCTGTGAAGAAAATTTGCCTGTGACCAAACAGCAAGTCCTGGTCTTCAGTTCATAACCCAGTCACTTTCAATAAACCCCCAAATACTCACTCACTCATGGTTCAAACTGCCACTGCATAGAAATGAATTTAGATCAAAGCTCCTTTTCAGCGTAGCAGACACAAAGCGGACTTACTGAAAGCGCAATATACTACTTCTCCGATAAATCCAAATGTCCACAATTTTTTAATCTGCTTTGACAATTAACACACAGAGGCAATGAGTTCAGCAAAATCCTACCCATAATAAATTATAAATGACAGCATTAATAAGACTAGTAAGCATTTATGACAGACATCTCTTGTTCGAGGTAAAGAGTAGTACCAATGTATCTGACAGTTTATGACCAAGAAGGCATGTATAGATCGCCGGTTATTTGTAAAAGAATCTAACCAGGAACAACTTTAAAACCATCGAGTCTTGATATTCATGTCATGTTAACCATTTAAACATTGTTGCAACAGTCCCCGATCGTATCCGCCTCCCCCACTGTGCTCCACCCCGCATACAAAGGAAATGCTTGGAGGCATTTACCTGGCTTCCTTGCTAGATACCAATCTGATCTAGTTTCAGCAGGATGGCTCAACATAAGTGTTGTCCATGAAGGTCTCCCCCGACTACCAATCTCATGGCATAAGAAACCACAGAAAACCTGCAAGAGGCTCCAGGTCAGCATCCAGGCACTTAAAAGATCTTTTGGTGTGTTTTTCATCTTTAGTTTTGCTCCACGCTCTGCACAGCTTCAACCTACCTAAGAGCATTTCAGATGTGAAGCACCTGGTCTACCAATAGCAAACACAAAACAAAACTTTTTTTTAAAGCGATGCAGAGCAGAAACCTGCTTTTTTGGATGCATCTGGTGAAACTGCAAGCTTTGTCTTTAGTGTATGTAAAGAACTCCAGAAGTCAAGCGACGCAACCATGCCTGATGTATTCCCCACAGTAAAATGTCCCTAAACAGGTTGTTTTAAAGTAGTAACAGCTACCAGAGAACTGAAGCAGTGTTCCAGTGTAACATGATTGGTTGGTGTTCGTTTGAATCTTATACATGCACTCAGCAGTTCATCCAGTTCTATGTGCCACACCTCCTTCTCATATGTTAATCAGGTACCAGGCTGAGTACTGAATGTGCCTTAATTGGCTTTGCATGACCTTAAGCTACCAGCGAGATGTGTGCTAATTGTTTAACTACAGTACGTGCTCCGTTTCCATGATCCCATCACGTCTGTGCGTCAAAGTCAAAGGCATTCATTGAAATGCAGGAACCCAGTGATTTTACATCCCTGAGTGGCATCTATGAGGCTACTTACTGGAATTGTCTTTCTGTGACATTTATTCCAACATGCTACAGCCACAAAGTGTTGAAATTACACCATGATGTGACAACGCTTCAAGTCTGATCCAAAGCTAGAATTGGCTCTGAGGAATATTCAAACACCCTTTTTACATTAGTGTACATACTGCTCAGCTTTGCCATGCAGGAAGTGGCAATTATCATTTCAAACGAGTGAGTGAAGCAGAACTGGCAGAGGAGATAAGTGCTTAAAGGAGAGTAAGGGTCACCTTATTCCCTCTGATACAGACTTGCCCTTCCCTGAAATTATTCAAGCTTGACGGGGAACGGTGGGAGATCAGTTCTTGAAAAACTTGCAAAGCGTCAATAATGAGCCGTGCGTCAGTCAGAGCGCAGTGTGATAGGAGGCATAATTTCTCTCTCTTGACACAGTCCCAATACAGAAACTACAGAAAAATTTGGAGACATGGAGCTCTTATGATGATAAAAATTGAATAGCAATTTTCCCCCTTCAGTCCACTAAACTACAAAGTGTTTATTGTGTGCTTCTGTGTTGAAAAGCTCACCACACTTTACCCTAATGACCCATTTAGACTAATATGGTGTGCTGATTAATCAGGAAATCCTCACGATTACAGACTAACAGTGTGGCCTGGAAGACTGAACCACAAAAACAGAGAAAGAATTTTACGTTCCTACTTGCTTGGGGCTCTTGACTGCTTAGTTGACAGAACCAAGTTTAATGATTGTCCGAAAACATTAGCAGTGAGGGGAAAAATCCTTTCAATTGTTTTCCAGTGCCTGTGGCCTCCCTCTGATTTTGCAGCCCAGATATGTGAGGCACACTGGTGCTGTGAAAGTTGCCCATGGCCACGACGGACCACAGCATCTTATTCATCTGCTGGGTCGATGACGATGTCAGGCAAGACTGTGAACAAACTCTGTGGTGTCACAAAGGAGAGTTGAAAGTTTAGAGTCATGCAATTGCACAACAGAGGCCTTTCTGAGGTCTGGACCATGCTGTATTAGCATCACAGTTCATCTGCTAATTACACCATCAAATCCAAAGGATTGGCTATCCATACTGGGCTATTCATCTCATGACTTACACGTCAAAGTGGTGGTGGGGGAGTGCGGTGCACGATTAATCCCCGTAGTTAAACCGATGTGAGGACTCATTTCCTTACATGATTTGACAAGCAGAGCAATAGGATTTAAAAGCATATCAGATGACTATATTCTGTTTCAGGCTCCACTTCACCTCGTCAGACCCAAACTCACTTCAGCGTGCTCAGGTAAGAACTTCGATGACCGTGACCAAAAGGCTTGACCACAAAACTGTTCTCATTACTCATTCCAAGTGGAAACATGACACAGTTTGTCCGAGTCATTTGTCAGGTTGGCCGCTTCAAGGCAGTTGGCTGTTGACTCTCAGCAAACATCTGGACTTCAAAAAGAACAACCGAAGCAGTACTGCTTTGTTTACCGTCAGGCGTGAGCTCTGTCTTTGTCTTTGCCAGCAGTTGTAGCCAATAAAGGAAGTAAAAGGTCAACAGTTCTGTCCCTCTGGGCAACGGTCCTACTGATAATAGTGGAGACTTGGAACAAATAAGGGAATGATATCATAATGCATTTGGAGTTCAATAATCATTTATAGGGAAATAATTGGAAACGATCTAAAAGACTGCTAACAAAATGGCAAAATCAATTCTTAATTAAAGAGTGTACAAAAATTGCTTGGCTGGGGAGTGAAGGCCTGGGAAAAAAATAAATAAAATCCTGACATCATTAATATTTTCTTTAGCCTCAATTTAGTCATTGGACTTACTGCAACAACCTCCCTCTGCCTTTCACAAGGCTACTACTAGAATAATAATGATCATTATAACGCCATTTAATACCACTCAAAACAAAATTAAAACTCCTGAATATCTTAATTTAACAACAGCAAAGCCCTGTACAGCACATTAAGATAACGTTTATAATCATAAAAGAACTAGTAGGCCAATTTGTTTAACTTTTCACTTAAAGTGAATTTATTGAGCACCATCTGCCAAATTCTGCCCATTATGGTACAAAAAGCATGTCAGATTTTCTTTCTGTTTGGAAACATTAATCTGAGAAATACTGCACATATTTTAAATCCAGCACTGTTTACATTAGTTGATGTTTCTTTATGCTCCTCCATGTTTACTGCCTTTGCTGCACTGCTGTATGTGTTTGTGTGTAACCACCACCTGTTGAAACAAGAGGCCTGTACACAACAGAAGGATCTTCTGTTATCCTGATAACTTCATGGTTAACCTTGGCTTTCTGTTCCACGAAGGGGGTCCATTTCCTACTGGAGTATATCGATATAGCAAGCAGTAAGCATGTGTCGTTGCTGGGTTTCAAAAATGGCAGTTTTAACTTTTGTGAACAAGACGCTCTCATGACTCATGGAATGATGCTACTGACCAGTCAATCGGTGGCATGCAGACCGAAGACGCCACATTTTAGTACCTGTTTGGATCACTTGGAACACCGGGGGAGCAGGTACTGAAAAAAAGTATTTGGTATCAGGTGCTATGACCTCATGGAAAACCCTGAAAACCATGGCAAACCGTGCCAGTTTCCTGTGAGGGGGAAAAAAAAGAAGCAAGAATCCAAACACGGGAAATAAAACAAAAACAGCTTATACAAAGAAAAACAAAACAAAATGGTACAATTCCCCTCCTCCTATTGTGCCACTTTACACCTACCAATACCGGTCATAAAGGTCCTCACATAAAGGAGTTTTCTTCCTTATTGAGTGCACAGCACTTTTTCATTATTTAGGAAAAGGCGAGGTTTAAATAACCTAATAATATGGGTCTCTGGTAATTTACTATATAAATAAATACTGGATCTCAGCATTCCAGGCACATCGTAAGTCTGTTTTCCATTACAAAGTCACTGTTTATATTTTTCTCCACACTTCTTTCAAAATAAGAGAAGAAAAATGCAGAAGACGTTCATTTGTCTCTGGAGGAGAGCTCCACGTTACATAACATGTTTCCATTCAAAGACAGCTACCTTAGTTAAACCCTCGTGGAAGTCAGAGAGCACTTCTGATGAACTTGTCAGACAGATGCAGCCAAGTGGTATAAACCGTCCTTCAAAATAAACCTGAGTAGCTCGACATGTATTATCCAACATGTTTTTGCAATTCTGCCCCCAAACAGAGTTCAACAGGGGTCTGCAACTGCTCAGTTTTATAACAGAAGCGTGAGCACAAACTTGGATTACATCTACAGAATTATCAAAGACTTGCTACGGAAATGTTACAGGACTATATCGACCTCAAGAGGCTTCATTCGCACTGTCTGCTATGTTTGATCTTCAAGATAAACAGTGGAAAAACACCAAATATAATAAATGCCATGAGACTTAAGCAAGTACCTGAAGCATTTGTCAGTAGTGGTACAAATCTCTTTAATTCTCCAGCTCCATGTGATAGATGAACAGGCATGACAGCAGTCTGACTTGAATTAGTGAAATGCAGATAGAACACATGTTTTTACCATCAAAACCAGATTTGTTTATGAAAGCAATGCCAGAGTATAAAGCAGCAATAAATGAAGAAAATCCAATTTGCTGAAGAATTTCTGGCTCATCAGAAAAAGCCTCAGAAGTGTCACCTGCATTCATAGTCTTCTTTTGACCCAACATTGAATACCCCTGCAGGGCCTGGCCAGCCTTTCTACACGACCTGCAGGTCACACTGAATATGAATGGCCTTGCAAATGGCAGGCGAAGCTATGCAAGGACACAGCGATAAAGTCAGCAAAAAGGTCTAGAGCCAAGTTTTAGTGAATGCAAATGTGAACCATTAAAAAGAAATGTGAACTTATCACCAATGTGCAAAAGCACAGTGTGACTTTTCACAGTTTGTGTAGCATTAACACTGAAAGAATTCTCACAAATTCCTCAAAGGGAGGTGCTGTTACTGCCAAATGTTTACGTGGCAAAACATCAGCAAAGCAAACCATGCACATTAAACAAATTTATGTTTAGGACAGAGAAACTCTTTTCTGTCTTCTGCACAAACTTAACTGGGCTGATGAAAAGGCAGCAATGGCTGGCTTAACGTCTGCCCTGTCGCTGGGTGCGATCTGGCTTCGGCCCAGCAAAATGACTGTGTTCCCACATCTGGGGCCTCTCAACACGCAAGTTCCCATCAGTTTGCCCTGAACAAATCGAATCCCTCTAGTCATGATATGGAACATCACTAACCTTCTGAGGGTTAAAAGCAACAGAGTGTCTCCTCTCCTGGGTCTCCACTTGCCCTCCCACTCGTTTACCACAACCTCTCCACATGCTGACCATTCCTCTGAAGTTGTTATAGTGGGTGGAGTGCTGGGTGGAGAGTGTGTGTGTGTGTTTTGATTGTTTAAACGTGTGGGTGGGGGTCTGCTTATGCATGAGTGTCTATGCGTTTCAGAGTAAGACACAGAGGATAAGATGGGAAGCACACATTATGATGCTGCTGCATGTGCTCCTAGAGGGAACGTTTCTTCAGTTTGTTTACAGTATAAACGCTAGAGCCCATCAGTGTTAGCTCTTGATACAATATCACACAGAGACGAAGAACAGCACAGCCCTGAAGGGAAAACTGCTCCACTGGTCATTTACAGTCTTACTCTGGTAAATCATATCAGTAATATCTAAACTCTGAAAGTCGTTTGCTCTCACATGCATCATAACCACCAGATCTGATCCAGCAGTTCAGGATAAATTAAAAAAAAAAAAAAAAACGCCTTTTCTAAGAAATCCCTACCAAAAACAGAGGAAATGGGATGCTTTATCTGCGGTCAAACGGTGTCTGGTTCATAGAAATGCAAAGTGATACAGGAGGTATGTCAACACAGTCTCCAACATGCCAAAGGAGATAAGAGGAGGTGGCTATTTGGAAGAGAATAACAGGAAAGGTGTCATTAAGCAAGTGTAAAACCGGACAGAATCTACTCCAAAACGACTCCACGTGGTATTTACAGAAATGAGTGACTGATCGAGACTTAGAAGCAACACTTTTCGCCCGATGTTTGGTGAAAACAAAGCAGAATCAGGTCATCAGAACGGTTTCTGGTTCGTTGTTTTATTGGGTTAAATGGAAATAGCAGCTGTTTACCCACATGTGCGACAGAAAACACAAGAGGCCAAGTCCAGCGGCTCTCTCCACACCTACATACAACATACTTCTTTTACAACAATCCGAAAAACCCCTTTCTAAAGCTGCAATGCAAAGAATTCTTTTTTTTTTTTAAATCAAAAGTAATTAATATTTGGAGCATTCTCTTTAGGAATGAACAGGGAAAATGTGCAGGGCATGAATCAGCACCGTGATGAGCAACAAAAAATGTAAACTCCAAGTAGAAAAACATGCAAACTAATTTTTAAAGCGACAGAAATAATAATAACAATAATAATTAAAATGCAACAGTAACCTACACCATTACATTAAAAATCCCAGTTGCCTTTAAGGACCCCATCTTACAATAAACTACTTAAACTAAACAATTAAAATTCACACTTGTGTCCCGGACCACAAATGTCCGCAAAGATTTTTTTCCTCTAATAAAACATTAAAAAACTGTTACCCCCTGCCTCTCATTTCTTTTCCTTAAAGGTGTTTAAAGTGGAGACAGGCAACAAAAAGTACGAGGAAGGCACAAAAAGACCTTACCATCCACGAGCTGCAGTGTAAAGACCTCGGTTACAGCTGAAATCTTCACGGTCACCGGAACAACTGTCGAAATCGATGTATCTTCTAAATCCGCAGTAAAGTGCGCTTTAACGCGTAGGTTATTGAGTCCATTAACTCGTCCGTGAGGCGAAGTCCATCCTCAGTGCGTGTGAAGACGAGCCTCCTCTACTACAAACTAAAGGCTGGTCGCTTTCATGCATCCAAACTTTAGCTCCTCCCACAGCACACGCACACTGCCTGCAACCATTGAGTGCTCAGCAGGAGTCTGCAGCACACATGTGCGATCACCTCCGGTGAAACAAAGGGAGAAAGATGTCAGAGGCGTTACAGCCGCCCCCGCGATCATGTAGTTTACAATTACTACGGGAAAAAATTAATATTTACGTGTAATGCAACAAAATCTTACTATAAAGAGCTGGATTATTCGTTGCCAAACGCGGAAAATGTTCTATCGACAGTTTAATGTATATTGTATATACACATATTGTAAGTACCGGTATTACGATATTTTTGGAGTGAGACATGACATAAGGACTTAAAGGCAAGTCCAAACCATCAAAACATCCGTGGAGTTAAAAAAGGAATAATTACAAAATTCCCAGCAAAAACAAAACAAAAACCAAGGTAGTGTATGAACTGAATGGGGGGTGGACCACTTGATTAACACTTTGGAGGAACTGAAAATTGAGCTATGGCTCACGTCTAAATAAAAGTATATTGAATTTATTTTCTACTATAAGGCTTAAGAGAAATGGAAGAGAGAAGAACCTCCGTTACAGATGTCTTTGTGGAAAGAAAGTTTTCCTGCTCTGCTGTGTTGGGTATCAGCGTTTCTCTTCTCAGGGCAACCCTGAAGCCATCAAACAATGAGTGACAACTGAGAGGGTCCGCCACAAAGAGAATTACAGGGGATTATGTACAAAGGCAAAGACCTGAGCACAACAAGACTCAGCCATTCATGTAATCTCTTTTTGCAGCAAGAAAGGGGTAAAAAGAACCTTGGACTCCACTCATCAAATTTTCCTCTAAGGCTCTAAAACAACAGGATGTCCTGCTGCACACAGGACATCCAATCAAAATGATCGCTAAGGAGCAGGGACATAAATTAAACTCATGCACAGCACACCACCACCATTCATGCCCGTAGGGAGGAAGATAACATTAATAATTAGTCTCCAGTGCCTTGCTTTCAGTGACATGTGGCTATGTGAGAATTTGTCAGATTTCTTGAGTGTTAACACAAAGAAATGTGATGGAGAGTGCTCCAGGCTGCATCCGATAGCTCAGCACGACACAGTCCTGACACTTTATCCTCCAAATGTTGTCAATCTCTGACTGGTTTTGCGTGACTGTGCCACAGATAAAGGAGAGGCCAGTGACCCCTCAGCATAAGCAGACACACACACACACTCACACACAGAGGAATAACTGCAAGCGAGGGTTGAATCACTGATACAAGCCCATTTTCTCTTTGGCTTTCTGTCGGTCTCTCTTTTGCTTTTTGGCTGTACAGATGTCTCTTTCTATCGTATGGTTTCTGATAGACGCACAACGAATCAAAGTTGTTCTTCTTTATCTGCTGAGACCTTAGTAATCCCTCAAATTCAAACAAGGATTACTAGTGAGAAGATTAACATCTTTCAACTCGTGCAAAAGTCAGGCTGGAAACAACAGGGGGTGGCCATACCACTCAGCAGTGTGAATTTCTCTAAAACAGGCAGAATTTAGTTTTCTCTTTTCACTCTTATATCACTGATGGCAAGAAAATCTGTTACCTACTTCTGTGAAAACATACATATATCTAACAATCAAGAGAGAAAATTAGTCTCTACTTTCTACTGGCAAAAACAGAAAAAATTACAGTACCAAGGAGTCCTCACATTTTGGTACTCACAAACAGAAAATGCAGCAACAAGATGCTGAAGCTGAGTAGCTCTGCAGCTTCGAGTAAACCACTTTGATATGATTATAGCCTTCTGGTAATGACCATACTGGAGTCTATTTGAAGCAGTTTACACTTTGCACAAATTACTTCTGACTTTGACAAAAGCCCAGTTGTTGATCACATCACCCTTAATCTACTGCTGCACTCAAATAATATCCCCTTGTGGTGGCACGCGAACTTGAACACGGGGAGCATACAGCAGCTATTCATATTAAGGTCACGGCCACCGTGGAGCTTTTATTGGGGTTAAGTAAATGACAGACAGTCAGATGTGGATTTTCACCCAGTGTTTTGTGGATTTACTCACCAAACAAAATCTCTAAGTAGTGCAGCTCACATTAAAGCCAAGCTTGTGTCAGTGAGTTTATTAGATATTTTCGTTGATAAATATATTTAATACAGCTACCTGTGGAGGCAGGGGAAAGAAACTGTTTTGTTTTTAAATATAGTCACAAGAGCAGTAGCATACTGGATTCACTGCAATTTAATTTGTACAGAAATTCATGGAAAACTTGCAACCATCAGCTAAATCGAGACTGTCTGATGACTTAGCATTTGTGCGTAACAGCCAATGTCTCAATGCTTCAGGCACAGCCAGGGACTGTATAATAGATGAAAAGCCTCTGGGTCTGAAAAGTCTGGAGTCTTTCTAGTGGTCAGCAGGGGGCGAATCCTCTGATTCCAAATAATCAGGTTGAATGGAAATGATGGAACGCCAATATTCCATCCCAGTTAACCATTCCTAAAAAGTTCATGGTCTTCAAGTGTTTCACACATTAAATTGTCCTCCATTTCTCAGTTAGAGAAAACTTGATGAGCTTTTGATTGTACAAAAAAGACACCCAGGAGTTGGCTGTTCAGTTTTTCCAGTTATTATTTTACCATGGTCGCATCAGGTTTCACCAAGCTTGTAACGTTCAAATGCCCAACCCAGGTAACTGCATTCATCTTTTGTATGAATGGGTGAAGCCGGTGGATATCCAAGCCAGTGTGCTGCTCATTGTTTCCAAACAGATACATTTAACAAGCTAACAAAAGCTCAGCCTTTGTCAGATAATAGCCAATAACATATTGAGATGGCATTTCACCAAATCTCCCCGGCTTTGCTCTCCACACATACAGTTTACATGCACGCAACTAAAGATATCACTGCTGTGCCTATGTATATAAAAATAGCAGTATAGCTGTAGTAGCTGCTAGCTGGCTGTAAACTTGCAGTATTCTTGGTAAAATGATGAAAGATTTTGTGACACTAGCTATAAGGTACACACTTTATAAGAGTAGGGAGCAGATGGAAGACTGCCTGGAGAAGTGGAGGCAAGCTCTGGAGAGAAGAGAAATGAAGAGGAATGGAAGTCGGCAGAAGCAAGACAGAATACAGGAGGACGTGTGTCCGAATGGGAGGGAGGCAGGTAGAAATGTGAGGGTGCAAGGAGAAGAGGCAGTGCAGGTGGATGGGTTTAACTACTCGGGAGGAAGGGGTCAACCATCCAGACCAATGAACCGTGCATGAGAGAGGTGAAGAATAGAGTGCAGGCAGGATGGAGCAGGTGGAGACAAGTATCAAGGGTGATTGGTGACGGAAGGACAGCAGCAAGAATGAAAGGTAAGATTTATGAGACAGTTGTGAGACCTAAGATAAGATGTATGGTTTGGAGACAGGGGGCAGAGCTGGATGTGGCAGAGTTGAAAATGTTAAGATTTTGGTTAGGAGTGAGCAGAAGATGTAGGATTAGAAATTAATATATCAGAGGTGTAGCTTGGGTCGAGTGGTTCGGAGACAAAGTAAAGGGAGCCGCTGAAAGAAGAAGAATATACATGGCTAGGGGCAAATTAGCTATGTACCATAGCCACACAGTATATGATTTAGCATATTTTTGTTTAAATAAATGACATCTCTTTGAACTGTACACTTTACAAACAGTATCTCTTAAAGGAAATGGAAATGTGAATTTTTCAGAAGCTTCAAAGTCAAACCGAAGGCCTGCGCTCACCTGTTGGATGCCATGTTAGTGGGAACTATCCAGTCCACGTGTTCCTGCACAGCTAACAGCACTAACACTCAACTCCATGTCCTCATCTTGCTGAGCTCTAACAGACCCCAAAATACCCCCACATTTCATTCAACCGCTCTTTAAACTGATGATTGATGACTGTTGATGAGAGCACTCAGATCTGAAAGATTCCAATTTGCTTCTTCTATAAATGACCCTGAGATGTGTTGTTTTGACACTTTCGTCATATATCAGAGATAGTGATAATGTGAGGTTTTGTACCCGTAAGCAAGGGGAAAAAGCTGCTTGCTGTCTCCATGTTTTTCTTCCTTTTGGATATTCTTTCTTTCTCACATGAATTAATATTTCTGAGACCAAACGTTTGTTTGTTAGCGATGAGAGACCATTCTCATACCTAAATTTTCCACATGGTATAAGGACCCCGAACCAAAATCACTTGCCATAATCTATATAACAAAAAAAAAGCAAAATAGCTAAAATAAAAATTGTTAGTTTTTGCCAGATTTTTTGTTTTATGGTGACCCACTTTGCAGATAAGAGCATTTAAATAGTATGACTCAGGAGCTTGGCAACTTTGCGCAAGCTAAAGGCTAACACTGGCTTATAAACGTTTTCACGCTGTCAGTGTTAACCTGTTTATAATGTTAGCGATCTTACTTTAGTGTGCGTGTTTGCATGCTATCAGAAAACAGACAGCCTGATGACTAAATGCACATTTAAATACAGCTGGTCTTTAAGAGCGTAGCCACAAGCGGTTTGCTTAGCTTTATGTAGCCTGCCATATTTGTGGTGTTGGTCCCTTTTGCACCCCTCCACAATCGAACACACGGACGTGTTTATGGTGACAGGAAAGATAATTAAACATGAGATGCAAATCGTGCCATCAGCTATAATTGGCTTGTCCTTTCATTCCATACATGTTCAATTATCTCAGAGTGAGGTATTGGTTCATCCGAATAATTAAAGCTTAGAGATTTACCAGCTAGCTTTGTCACCTTAAGAATGAAGGTCTGAAACAAACAACCTTCATATCAAGGTAAATTTCACAAAACAAAGCCCCCAAATAATGTGAAAATGTAAAGTCAGCAAAGTAAGCAGCCTATCTACGGATTCACGTTATGACATTTCTGCTCCAGAGGTCAGTAAACAACAGAAAAATTATACACAAACACAGAGAAAGCCAAAGAAAGGCAGAAGAAAAGAGTGAGGCAAGTGGTAAAGATTTCAAAATGGACTCAAACTCTTGATGCTACGAGCCCATACTGGAGCCAGCTGGACTGTTTGGGTACCTTTTTATTCACTAATGAAATAGAAGCAATATCTGTCTGACAGGTTCAGAAGCAGGAATGACATGAGGTGATAATATGAATTCTGTAGGATGTTATGAGATTAATGCTGCTTAATGTGGTTTGTTTTTCCCCTGAGGGCTGGAGGGAAGTGATGTCACTCACGGTCAGCCCAATTTAAATGAACATGGTGGTGTGTGTGTTTGCTCAGTCTTCTTTGTCTGGCTCTTTCTTCGTGATTTTGAAGCTGGTGCCGCAGCAGGAGGGCATAGGTGAAGGTCCTGCACAGCTGCAAAGCGGAAAGGGGGAGGGTGGTGGAAGAAAGCCTCCAGGCAAAGAGAAGGAATGAATAAGTTTTGGATTTTTTAAATGAATTTTCCAGCACAAATAATGATTACAAAAATGAGATTAAGTATGGTATGTCATTAAAGTGCAATACCATTAAAAATTATAAAATAGCTTTTTTTGGGGGGGCAAATTTTTGTGATTCCTCTCTGGAATTAAAGAGCAGAAAATCAAAACTTGGAGCTGCAGTGTTTTCTGTGAAGCTCTGTGGAGGTTTGAGGAATGTGAAGAAAAACAGCTCATTGAAAACAGAATGAAATTTCAGTCAGCTGCTTGGACGGCAAAGATCTAAGCAATCCAGGCAAGTTTTCAGGCTGTTTAGTTTTTAAAAAAGTGAAAATGTTAAACAAGGATCATCCTCTATATTTTGCTTTCATTGCAGCTTTCTGTTCTGTGTTTAGTCTGTGCTGAACCACTGCACAGTGCCAGGTAACATTACGCTTTAGACTATGTCATTTTGCAGACCCACAGTCCCCCTAATTACCAATAGGGTTAGATTACAGACAAGTCTGAAAGTTTGTTTTTAATTTGTTGAAATTCTGTTAGTGAAATCCCGTATGTGTGGCATTTGCTAGACAGTTTAAGTTTGCTTCGATATTACTGTACAGTAAGAAAGTTTCCACTTTAGAATGGAAGAACCAGAGCAGCTGTCATGTTTTTTTTTCTCCCTATAACTAGGCCCCGCATCATCACATGTTTTATTCTCAGAAATATTTGTGGTGCCCCTGTTCAGAGCAAATGGAAAAAAGACAATTGAGCACTTTGGAAAAATAAAGAGAAATAAACAGTTTACGTAGAGGCCCGTGTTTAGATTGTGCTGCAGAGGCTAACACAGTCTGCACTACAAATGTAAGAACTATGTGAATCATTTTCTTGCTTTAATTAGAATCCAAATTGGTTATACCGTTGGAAGAGTCAATGAACTATTGACTGAATTGATCTTTTTAATTTGCTAGTTCATCAATACTTTACATTGAGTTAGCATGCCTTCATTTTCGCTCCGGCCTGTTGGTTTGACGTCAGTGAGCCCATTGAGGGCAGATGCAAAATTTACCAGTTGAATCAGGCCAGAAATGTTCTGCAACTTCGACTCCACGTTACAGGAAGTAATGCTCCAAAGGCAGAAGTTGTGCCAAAACATGTTAAACAAGAGAACTCTCGCAATCAGAGAAAGATCTAATAATTTAAGAACTCCTTAGGGAGATAATTAAAATGTAAACTCTCTGCCAAATTGAATAAGTGCAGCATGGCTGCAATCTCAGCTCCTGGTCTTCCTTTTAAAGGCTTTAGGAGACTGGAGAGACACAGCGTCTCTTGCTGTCTGTAATGAGATTCAAACAGTAAGAAATCAATAAACTATCTTAGTATGACCACAAACTAACCTTTCAAGCACCAAAATAGTGCTTCACTGGCCAATAGGAACCAGCTCTGCACACTTTCTTATTGCCTAGTGGTTTATTTGGTTTTTTTTTTTTGCTGGACCATCATTTTAATTACTTTTCATTTATGCCTACAGAGGCTATGTCAGAGTTAAACAGCCTCGAGGAGGAGCTTTTTCATGTGCTAATCTTCGATTAAAAAACCCACCAATATATTTGCACACTGTTCCACGAGGGACTGTGGAGATTCTGATTAAGGTCAGCTGACGTTGGAAATATCTTGGATGAGTTTCTTCTTTTCCATGTGGTCATAACTGCAATCACAATAAATGCAGAGGGAGCTGAAAGGCATAGCAAAGCTAATTTGTTTGTTGGCTAATTGAAGAACGGCATGCAGATTATTGAGCTTGGAAAATATATTGTTTGGTTTACAGCTAGTGAGCTGGTGGCATTTGATGGATAACACTTCCCTCCAGATTTTCTAGATATTTGTTTTGAAATATGGATCCCATCATTGTACTACCAACTAAAAAGAATGAAGACAGTCAAAAAGGAACCATCATTTATAGTGAAATGGAACAAAAATGAATCATGTCTGGCTTTTTTAGCCCACTACGTGTAACGCTGAAATGGAAACACATCTGGATGAATTAGTTATGAGAGTGCCCACATGTGAACTCGCCCAGCCCTATAAAATATTAACATTTCAACACACTAGATTTATAAGGTAAGGTTGCAGTGCAATACAACACAGAATAGGAACTAGTCAAACTTGACTAAAGAAGAAAAATGCACCAGTGATTTTCATTTCACTCAGTTCCATTATCATCAGTGTGTCATTTAGCAGTCAAAAGCCTTGGCAATAATAGAATTACTATTCCTATTAGACTCAGTGTCATTGAGCTTCACAGTGAAAGAGTCTAGTGCACATAATAGGAAAGATAAGACAGTGAGAGCATTGCAAGTCTCTAAATGTCAGAGGTGCTCAAGTTCACACCACATGAACACACCCAGTTTTGTCAGCAACACAAGCAAAACAGTCTATGTAAATAATAACACTTTACTTTTATTGTAGCCAGTGTAGCTAGCACTAATAAGAACAAAATAAACCTAACCCAGTACCAGATTTGCATTTACATTCAAACCGCTTTTTTCCTCTCCTTTGTTATCTCAAACCAGGTGACTGACAATTCTCACAGAGGAAATCACATCACACACACAACACCCTGGAGCATATTTAGGTTTCCTAATCCAGGCTGCACATACACACATATGCACACAAATTTCTCACCTCTCTGAGAGCTGACGTCCACATGCACCTCACTACGGCTTCAAGCACCTTACTAGGATACACACGCAACATGCTGAGACCCTGACCAAATACAATCTATTGCCATGGCACCCGGTGAGAGGTGACCGGTATCTGTAGTAGCTGAGCAGCCTCACAGCACTTCATTACTCCAAGCACAAACTCAGCTGCGAGCGTCTCCTCCAGGTTGCAGTGGCAGCAAAGCCTCCCGGTGTTTGTCCGTCACTCTCTGCAGAACAAAACACCGTCCCTCCATCCTTTTGTCTTATTGTCAACCACAATCGCCGGCTGTCATGCGAGAAAGGGACTCACCGTGCTTGCCCCCCACTGTGGAAGAACAGGAGCCAGGTGGAGCAGCAGAGGCTGCAGCGACGGAGGAATCCCCCTGGTACTGTATGTGTAAGAGTGTGTGTGAGAGGGAGCATGGAAGTGTGTGTGTGTGTGTGTGTGTGTGTGTATGTGTGCATGTGTGTGAGTGTGTGTATGTGTGTGTGCGCGTATGCAGGGAGTCAGAGCTGATCCAGCAGATGCAGGCGGGAGCCACCAATAGAATAAGGAAGAGGGAGAGGAGTGTGTGAGAGGAGAGAGAGGGAAAGACAGCAGAGGAGGGGTCTGGTAGCATTACATCATAGACTAGGGAATGGTAGGTTTGCAGGGGGTGGACTACGGGTGGGGGAAGGTGTGTGTGTGTGTCCTTGTGTTTGCGTTCGTGTCTGCATCACCGTATATTCTCCCTCTGCAGCAGACCACACGATGATTAAAGATTGGGTCCATTCTGCATGCAGTGCATTGTCGTCATGGTGCCTGCACCTGTGTGTGTGTGTGTGTGTATGGTTGTGTACTCATGAGCAGAGCATAAAAAACACCTATAATCAGGAAGGTAGAGTAATCACAAGGACATGAACCACTTTTTGTTTGTAGATTATGGATCCAAACCTCCTGGTGGCTATAAATAAGTGCTCAGCTTACAGCTTTCATGTACAGATGTATCCCAGATGCTCATTTTGCTTTCCTTTTTGTTTCTTACACACTCAAACAGGCACAAAATGACAATCCAGTCTCTTTTCACCATAGGACACACTGTAAGCTAACTAATGGCTGCTATGTCAGTTTGAAAAAGCACTGATGGACACCCTGTTAGGAAGTTACTGACATTTCAGGTGAGTGATTCAAAACACTTTCTGCTTGCTTTGACATAAATGGAAAAGGGAAAAAAAACACACACACAAACTTTTCTTGTTACCCTATAGCAGCAGCAGCAATCACCTGTCTTTGTGCAGCGTGCCATCCCTAAAGAGAGACAGAGAGTGAGAAGAGAGGAGAGAAAGAGGGAGTGAAAAGGAAAGGCGTTAGTAGAAAAAAAGAAAACAATGACAGCTCAGGGTCATCCTTGCACCTCTGCTCTGTCTCTAGCAATCTGGCACAAGACAGGCAGAAAACGAGATAGGAAAGGTGCAGGTGGCACAAACACAAAGATAAGGAAGTCTCTTCTTCCAGCTCTCTTCATTAATTTTCATAAGTTGTCGGTGTTGAGCCCTCCAGGCTTTCTGTGACTTATAGCACATTTGTATGTTGCATGCAAATTGAAGTCCCTAAATATTTGCTTAACGTCTCCTCTCCAAAGCAGACGCCACAAAATGTCTTTGCTTGTCCACACATAATATTTGAGACCAGAAGTATAGAGTGTTGGTTAAGTTCTCTAACAGTCATTCTCCATTTCCTCTCTACTGCTCTGTTTATTTCATGTTTCAAAAGCTCACAGAGTTTATTTAAAAAACGTATTTGAAACAACATGTTTCTGAATAGTCTTTTTCTTTGACAGAGGAAATTAAATAAAAGTGGCAACATAGATTTTAAACACATTTACCATCCTCTATTTTTGATGCTCTGGTTAACAATAAATGGTAAATGAACTGGATGTTATATAGCGCTTTTCTACTATACCTGAACACTCAAAGCACTTTATAAAACATGCCTCATTGAGTGACTCATTCAAGCACTTTTTTCCATGCTTAAGTGGTTTCTATCTAACCTTCACACTTCAGTGCATGCACTGGAGAGCAACGTGGGGTTAGTATCTTGCCCAAGGATATTTGGCATGCAGACTGGAACAGCCAGGGATCGAACCACGCGAACACTGGTTGCTACACCATTAAAATGTGAATCTGTGAATGAAATGAACCACATGGATTATCTCCTTACAATGCAAGGTTCTGCAAGGAAATTGCATTCATGCGAATGTGACACTCCACCCAGTTAACCAGTGTTGCTGACCAAGCACCCCATCTCTGGCCTGACAGCAGTGCCACCCACTATAGACAATAAATGTTCCAGACCAGTTCAAGGTATTGACCCAGCATCAAAACTCCCCAGATCCCAATCTGATTGAACGTCTGCAGGATGCACATTTCATCATGGCCCCGCCCTGCCTGCAACAGGACCCAAAGGATTAGCTGCCACCAGCTAGACACAGAGGTGGCTATAGCGACATGCACAATATTTGGCAGGTAGTTTTAATGTTCTGGTTGATCTGTATTCATTATGTGTGATACTACAGATCAGGAAACAGGGCTTTGTTTAAAATTTAACAAACGCATTGTGACATGGGTTAATGCAGCACTTGTGCAGTTATCATACCTCAAAGTACAGGGGGAAATCTCTGTGGGGTGAAAAAAACCACCAACAACAACAAAAAAGAGCTGGAATGATTGATGATTGTTCTCCATTTACAGCATTTCTGGCACGATCGCTGTTGTGCTTTCAGAAGTGCTGCCTCGTGCTTCTCCTGCCAATTTTCTTTTATGAGATATTGGATATTTTCACACTTTTCTTCTTCTAATGATTCTTGCTTGTCTTTCAGTTTAGGGTTGATTTTCACTCTGATCAGTAGCTGTCCAAAGGAAAAGGAAAAACGAAATAAAACAATCTTTATCCTCTCACTATATGCAAAATTTTGTGTGAAATTTTGTTCCTCTTCTCTGAGGATAGCAGTCAAAGCTCATAGTTGTACCATATTAGTTGGCCATTTTCTTGTTTGCAACTTATGGCAGGGGTCACTATGAGGTTTATCTTGTGAGGGGTAATGCTGCATACTTTTTCAGTTCAGCTCAATTAGACCTAGCCCCGTTTCAAGGTCAATTAGGTGCAACAAGAACTTTGCAATGTTTTCACGCAGATCACATTGGCATGTTTAAAGAATGAGACATTCTTCATGTATCCCTCACTCTTTTTTTATTCTGTCTCAACCATGTTATTTGTTGCAAGCTGTTAGATGAGTTGTGACAAAGTGTGAGTGGGGGTGAATGATTTAGTCTAAATGTTCTTATAGCATTTGGATGTCCTAATTTGGCGCCAGGTTATTGTAGGAGTGAAAGTGACATTAACATCTAATTTGTTAACACAGCTATTCAATTCAGATGAGATTCTGAGTTAAATGATGCAATCAGAGAGCAAGAATTGTGATGTCAGAACTCTCAATCAAACACGTACAATTTATGACTATTAAACAGTTGACAGGATCAGCAAAAATCACTTCTGCTTTTGAATACTTTGATTTAGGTGTGATGGCACTCCAGAAGGCCTAAATAAAATAAGACAGCATGAAAAAGTCTATCTTAACCAACTATTGACATAAACACACTAAGCGTAGGCAGCCTGATTAAAACACATTCAGTCCCCAGGGCCTTGCCACATTAAAGAAGAGAAATGAGAGGAGCCTTGATGATGCCCAAGTCTAGACAGGCCAGGAAGAAAAAGTGTTTCCATCAGTCTCAAAAAGATTTTCAGTCTCAGCCAGGCAGGAGCTTTCACCTTACAAAGAGTAAATACACCAGACCCCACATTAAGTGATCAGAAGTTCTTGTTGTCTAGATGAACCTGCATGTCAGTGCCCACTTTGAACTGTTTAGATAAGCGCGATCTGCCTGAAAAAGCAAAAGAAAGATATAAGAAAACAGCCTGGATAAAATCCTGGCTAGAGCGTTGTAGTCCCACCTAGTGCTCCAGGTGCAGCTCTGCCTTGTTCTCCCTTTCCCCCCTTATCTGTGTGAATATAGGCATCTTAGGCTCCTATCTTAGAAAACCTGTTGTAAGGCCTGCCTAATACTTACCTGAATACCTGCTTGAGAGCCTTTCACCTGCAACTGGAAACTTGCCTGCAATTAGGCTCTTAGTTACTGGAACTCTAGCCCCGCAGAATGAAAGCGGGTTGTAAATTCTTGTCTTGTTATTTACCCGAGTGTAATCCCAGACTCAGAACACCCATTGTTATTGCTGCTTCCTGAGTTCAGTTCATTAAAGCTGTTAAACTTCTGTGTCCTGAGTTTGAATCCTTCAGGTGAAACCTCGACAGAGACGTGAGTTGGACTGCAAAGTCTCCTCTTATATAGCAATACAATTGTGTTGTCAGCTCATGTTCTTTGCAGTCATCGTGTAAACTGAAACCATAACAACAGGCGAATACTGGATCATCACAGACACTACAGTAAAAATCTGCTGACCAGCTCAGATGTGAACAGACCTGGTCCAGCTTGACACCAGCGTATTCGTTCAAGTCCCCTGCTATCTTTACCAAACTCCAGGTGGTGCTATGCTAAAATGATAAGTAGTAAGGCCAGGAGCAAAGTTATAAACATGGAGGAGAACACTGTTCTGGTGGTTAACTTGTTTGGACACCCCCGATGTTTTCAAATTATTTCAGAGCTGCATGGCTGTTGTTGAGGCTCACATAAAACAATACACATGCAGAGCTGTGAATAAGAGAATCAGGACGGCTTTTGCCAAACAGTGGAATGAGAATGCTTTTGCAGTGCGAACGTTAACAGGACAGCTCTAAGAGTTGGGAGATCAGTATTGTACTGCATATACTGTGTTACTGTATTACTTTTTTAGAGTCAGAAGTGACCATATTTGTACAAGAAAGTGGAGGGCTAAATGATCAGTTAGTCTGATACTCCGTCCGAGTTTGAGTCAAGATTTGCACTCTTAGACTGTAAAGATGCAGCAGAGAGAAAAATATATGTGTTATTAGTGCTATGAATGAAAGCCTGTACAAACAGAGCTAGTCGGATTATTTGTCAAACCAAAGTCATTTTTTATTTTCATTTGTTAAGTTTTAACATGCAAATCCATTGGGAGATTGGCTCACCTTTGGAGCCAGCTTCAAGTGGCCACTCAAGGAACTGCAATCTTTGCCACTTCCGTGTTGACTTCATTGTTGCTGCTTGGTTGGAACTGGTGTGTACCCACACGACACTGGCTGAAGTTTGGAGATCATTAAACTGAAAAAGTCACTCACATTTGCAAAAACGTACCTTTGTAACCTCTTTGTTGTCCCCAAGTCCTTCTTACAATTGGTGTTGGTTTGTGCCTCATCCTCAGCATGACTCAGCCACAAGCATCTCTCCACCCTCAACCAAAAACTCAACCATCACAGTAAATTAGTTTATATACGCACTATATTGTTTATATCTTGAGGGTTTTTTTTGCATGTGCTGTCTGTATATATGGTGGTTAAAACTTTTCAATTGCTTACCATGGGTTTGTGCACTTTCATCTTCACAGGAGGGTTGCACTTGTGCAAAGGTTAATGCTTTGAATGAAAGATAAAGTGACACCCTGAAGCTATTTACATTATTTTAAAGAATGGTCATTTCTTGCCCATGCTGGACAGTTTGTTATGGGCAGGTTTCAGTGCAGCTCTGTCTTTCTAGTCTTACGAAAACAAAACTATGCCCTGTTGGGAACGGGCCACATCTAAAGTCAACATGGTGGCAGAGTTCCCAGGCTCTGGAAACTAAGCAGTCATTAAGACCACTGACATGAGAATGGCAAGCTAAGCTGCAATGATTAGTTATTCAGTATGGCAGCATGTACAGTACATCTAGAAAAAACGGAATATTGTGAAAAAAATCACTTTTACTCTAATTTATTTCAAAAAGATAAATTTTAAGTTTATTTTAAATTGTCTATATTTACTTCCAAATTATTAAAATAGCAGATTTTGAGTAAATTAAAATTCGAACAATGTAAATACTGTGCATCTCTGTCTGGTTCAGTACACATAACTACAGTCATGGGGAAGACTACTGACTTTAAAGTTGTACAGATGACTAACATGAGCACTGTCCACACAGAATGTAAACTACAGAATGTCATCTTCACTCTGTGAACAGCCAGCCTATTAAAGGGAAGCTCACTGGAAGAGAAAAGTGTTTCAGGAAAAAGGTGAACAAGAAACAAAGGTGACTGCAGCCTTGAGAGGAATGTCAAGCAAACTCAATTCAAGAACTTAGGAGAACTTCACAAGGAGTGAACTGAGGCTGGTGTCAGCGCACCAAGAGCCAGCACACGCAGATCTCTACAGAAAAGGAGCTGCAAATGTTGCATTCTTAATGTCAAGCCGCTCCTGCGCCAGAGACAATGTCAGAAATCTGTGGGCTGAGGAGAAAAGGAACTGGACTGTTGCTCAGTGGTGCTGTCATCTTTTTAGACGACAGTAATTTTTTCATTTAATTTGGAAATCAAGGTCCTAGAGTCTGGAGGAAGAGTGGAGAGGCACAGAATCTGTGGCGATTGAAGTTCAGCAGTGATGAACTGTGAGGCCATGTTATTTGCTGGTGTTTGCGGCTGTTGATCCACATTGAGCATCTGCCTGGAGATTTTAGAGAACTTCATGTTCAAGCAGAAATACTTAATGAAGATGCCAATTTGTTTTTTCTAGAATGTAAAATAAATAAGGTTTGTAGATAATGTTTTTAATGTGATTGATTGGCCATCCATCCATCTGAACTGAAGGTATTGTCAAGAAAAAGATTTGAAACCCTTAACCTCATAATGCAGGTGAACTGGCCACTATCAAAGAAATCTGGGCTTTGATAACACCTCAGCAATGCTGCAAGCTGATCGTCCCCATACTACACCATATGTGATGCAGTAATTCGTAGCAAAGCCAAGTGGTGAGTGTACAAATGATATACTTTTCATGGGTTGGACATTTCTGTATTCTAATCCTTCACCTCCATTTTTTGAGTAAACTTATATTTCAATCTGAGAAAAAGGAAGGAAAACATTTGCTTTTGGTTTGTTAAGCTAAAAACTCCTTCTTCTAGTTTTTTCTATTTTTTTTAAAATGAAAGACAATTTGTTTGTCATGTTGTCCAGCCAGCTATACAATACTACTATCCATTTTTTGTCTTATTTCCCATCTTCATCACCTTCCAACCAGTCCAGATGGCTTCTCCTCCCTGAGCCTGGTTTTGAACGAGCGCTCTTCCTTCCCTCGGTTGCCAAGTGCTGCTTATACGAGATCATCTAATTATTGGGGCTCTTCCTCTGATACTGTCACTCTCTTAAACATCTTGAAATGACTGTTATTGTGAATCGGTGCTTTATAAATGGGACTGCTGTTTCAGTTATACTTGGGATTTTCCCTGTTTTATAGCTCAAAATGTCTGCTGTGAAAAGGGTCTGTAGAACAGAGCCAATCAATAAGGGCTGTTAAAACAGTGTTTTCTTCAAAAACAGCAAGTCAGATTGCTTGACACAGTGAGGATCTCAACAGAAAACTGTGTGAATTGATTTTTCTGATCTATAAACACACAGAAGTGCTACTTATAATGTTGACCTCTGGTATTACAGTAAATTTACTTACGTCCGTTTGGAATGAAACAGTTTTAATTGCTAAATTTAAACTGGGGTTGTTCTGCTTTAATCTGACAGCTTTCACTGAATACAGAGAGGACACATGCAACATGCAACTCACTGAGCCAGAATAATGCTTAATATGCACCACTCTTGAACCAGCCTGCACAGAACCTGCTGTTGGGAAATGCAGAAAATCTTTTAGGAATTTCCAGGAATAGCTGTGTGAAAGTTGGAAAATAAACAGATTTTTTAATCATATAGCAAAGTAATGAATGTATATGTATACATTCTTGTATAGACAGGCAAGAAAGCAAAGGAAAAACAATATAAAACATCTTACTAGTAGTAAAGTCATTTATCAAATATTGTTAGCTATTGGATAGAGAGTGCAGGGGTTAAGCCTGTCACCTCACTGCATGGAAGTCCTGGGTTTGCTCCATATAAACACGTACAGGTTTACATGTTCTCTCTCTGCCTGTGTGAGTTTTCTCCTGGTACCATGGCCTCCTCCCTGCTATCTGTCTGTGTCTGCTGACAAATTGGCCCCTGTGATACACTAAATCCCAGTACTGAGAGGGCCTTATGATAACTTGGATAAGTGCCAGCCTGCCCATGAGTATGGACTAGATAAGTGACAAGTGACTTAAGGTGACGAAAAAAGGTGCAGCAAGCATAGTCTTTAAAAGATGGACGTAGTCACTGTGAAATCGCCCATCGGTTAGTGGGGTCCCACTGTGAAGCATTGAGCTGACAATTTCACTAAAAACTTGATGGTTTGAAACAAGATATGATGAATAATGTTTGAATGTGACACACCCAATGGCAGTTACTTGAGAATTAAAAGTAGACCTGCTCTGAAGCATATCTGTCATTATCCCCCAGTTTGAGAACAACGGGGATCTCAGTTTACAAAGTGAGAATCATATTGTATTCAAGAAGGCTTGAAACTACAAATTGAGATCATAAGGTTATCAGAAAAGCATTTACCAAGTTCATCAAGCAGTCAGGCTGAGGGCCATTTTATTAAAGATTTCTAAATAACTGGAGATATTTAGGATACCACATTTGAGCTTTACTGGCCATTAGAATGAATCCAGTCAGCCACCAGATCCACTCATTGTATTGGGTGAATGGTTAAAGTTCATCTTTAGTTTCTCTACATAAATCTTACCTGCATTTTATTTTGATGTTAAGAAAAATACTTGTATTTCAAGAGCGTTCCCTTTAAGTGCACTGCAAGCCATACATCTAATAATGGGGACATAAGAAATAGATCAAAGTAGCCTTTTACCCTGGTCCAGATAGTGTGAAATGCTCTGTGTCCACCCGTGAGGTACATTTCATGATGTTGGGTTTTTCAATTCCAGACACTGCCTAACCAGCACTATTTATGGTTTCATTTAGTTTGGTTTTTCCCCATTAGAAAAGGGAGAGTGGAATACCTTAATGCACAAAGGTGTCCCCTGGCACCTCAGCTCTCCCTATCAGCCCAGACACCCTCTTCTTTCAACATCATGCCTGCAATGTTCCCTGTTGCCTTGGCAACCTTACGGCCAGCCAGGCCTTTTACTCGCTCTGGATACACAGCGACTTCTGTTCTTGCCCCCAAGCAGCTGAAGGAGGATTCACTTAGGTGGTGCAAAGAAAAAAGGTGCATGCATGCCCTTTTCCGTTCTCCCCAATGGACGATTACCATAGCTCCACACAAACCGAAAAAAGCCTTTTCAAATTGATGTGGTGGTGAAATCTGCACTGCATACATAGTCTGAAAACCACTAGTGTGCATATAGGAACAGGGTAGACGCTGTTAAGGCTCAACGATGTAACGTTTTGGGTTAAAAAGACGCATTTCCACTGCAAGGAAATGCCATACAGAACTGTTGAAGAGTTTGCTACAATATACTGTAAAGTAAAACACTGTTTCTCTGTTCCTTTTATCCACAGCTCAAGTTCACTGTACAGGGCAAAGTCATCCCTTTTAAACAATTCAGCATTTTTAGAAATAAGCTTATGGGTTTTATTTCCAATGAGAAGATAACCATCATACATGTGACTTTAAAACAGGCGATGGCGATTTGCCAGGCTTAGGATAAAGATTGGAAGCAAGATGAAAGTGATAGCCCGGCTTTATAGCTAAAGTTAAAAAAAAAACTATGCATCAGCATTTCAGGATGTACGTATAAAAATTTGTAGTGAGTAACATTTGCACCAAATCTCTGATCACTTGTCTTAACTGGGCCATTAAGTATGCTATATTTTTATATTTTTAAGGAATTTTCTTCTTCTCCTCCTATGCACCTGTCATTGACCCAGGTGTGCAGGACTTTCTAATTGGTAGTCAAAAGGTGAAACTAGTCACAAGCAAACAATTGCTTACTAGCAGGCTGCCCACAGTACGCATGGAAGATGCTGACTTGCAAAAACTTGCCTATATTTGCTGAGCAATAATGTGAAAAGTGACAATTGCACTTTTTAAAACATGTTGGTTTAGGTGTTGAAGCACAGCTTTACTTTAAAGGCAAACTGAAACAGTTTCCAGTTTGCGTTGCATTTTATCAAGTTTCACTGCAGCCTGGTGAGTAGTTGTCCAGTGTCTGCAACCCAGTCAGCATATTCTGCACAATCTGCTAGTTAACAAAGTTATTGCAAAGAAGTTTTTGTTGCAGCACCATCTTTGTGACCAATTTCACAAAGCAACAGCTGGGAACCTCCAGTAACCACCTGCCAGCCTTTTGGAGAATATAGGTTTTACTTCAGGACGCCTGGGGGGGTTGTCAACTGGTCACAAGTGGCCTCTGTGACTGAGCCCTTAGCAAAGTCAAATTAGTTGACAGGAACTGCAACTATCTGGCTAGCGAGAGAGATATCACTATCAACACCAATGGAGTGCTGACAATATATTTGAGAACATTTAAGATTAAAGCACACACACTGAGGGTCAGTCAGTGAGATACAGCACCTGTAAAGAGACAAGTGGCATCATATGAAAGATGAAAAACAGTAAAAATGAACACTGTTGTTGGCAAGAGAGTTTCTGAGAGCACATCATCAATAACTCCAGGTTATTAGTTAATCTACATGCTGAATATTTAGTTGGTCAAGCAGCAGATTTTCTTTTTTTGAGGCCTTTAAAATATTGGTGTGTGAGACACTAGTATACGTTCGGTGAGAGTGTGTGTTTTCTTTTTAAAGGAGCACAGCACTGAGACATGTTAGCAGGAAAAGAGCCTCAGTCAGTGCAGCAGAGATTTTAAACTGTTGTCTCTGAAGGTCATTACATCACCATTTGACAAAAGATTCCTCCTGGCTCCATCTCTTAACACATAGATAATGGTATAAAATTCACTACCCATTTTTGAGGTTTCTTGCCTTTAATAGGTAGGTCGGTGAAGAAGAGACAGGAAAACAGGGAGAAAAAGAGCAGGGGAAGAAATGTAGCAAAGGGCCTCGAGCTGGAATCAAACGCAGGTTGCTGTATTTGACTCTGAGGCACATGGTCATCTGCTCAACCACTGAAGTAAACGATCAACTACCAAACATTTATTTTAAAAAACATGTATGAGACCCAAAATGCTAAAGTATTTATTTAAATTCAAACAATATTCAGAGACACAGTGAGATGCCCGTCATATGTCACTTGCTCTGCTCTGTTAAGCTAAGTAATTAAACAGGTTTACATAACTGTGGATTCTGGGACGTGCCAAGAGTGTCCAGCTGGCAAAATTGTCTCGTTCCTTAAAAGTGACAGTACGAAATACCAGCACAGATTGCTTGTAGAATCAGCACAGGTGTCTTTAGCACTTTGCTTTATAAAAAAAGAAGTAAAAAAAGTTGTAAGGGTGATAACTAAAGAGCAGTTTCTGATTCGCCATAATATCTCCAGCACACAATGTGAGACATGTACTGACCAGGGGGACAGTTCCCAGGCTCTGTTACGAGGCATTGTAACGAGGATGGTTATCACTTTGTCTCCTCAGCTGTATCTCATCAGCTTTGACTGCCTGGTTTTATCTTGAAGGGCCTTTTACTCAGTGTATGTTTTTCTTTCCTTTGGCAGAACAATTTGTTCTGTTCTTAACAAGATCTTCCAGTCTTATAGACTCCCTAGTCAAGAGCCTCTTAAAGCTTACAGAAACAAAGAAGGAAAGAGGCAGGTGGTGCACTGGAGTTTTTTTTGTGTGTGTTTTTTATTCTGCTTTTCAGGAAGAAAGTCCACACACAGTGGAGGTTTTTATTTTGGCATGTTACTTCCACTGAAATGTTCCGAATTGCACATTTTGTAACATGTTGAACTGGATTTGCAAATCCTTTCTACAAATACTTGGAATGTATTAGCTTTGAGATTGAGCAAGTATGATGATTAGGAGTGTGCTAGAGAGTGAAAGAAAGAGACATGCTGTTTTTGCTGTCTTAAACCTCGACTTAACTCTTTTTATATGGCAGCTGAAGAGAAGAAGGACAAATATGGAGTTTTCTTGGAGAGATCCTTGACTGTGGCCATTCAAGGTGACGGACAGATAACTCTATTGCGGCAGTTTTGTTGACACTGGCCAGGAAAGACACAAATCACTTGAGTAACCTAATAAGATAATTACTCAATCATAAATGTAAACAGTGACTGAAGTAGAAGCTTTGAGGCTGGGATAAGCTGTCCCTTCCTGGCCTCTTTTATCTGCTTCATTCAGCTTGGCCGATCTTTCACAACAAGTGAGCCCAAAAGTGTGTATTAATCCAAACCTTATATGGGAGTCTAACATTCATGTCCGATGCTCACATGTTGCTATCTCGTTGTTTTGCCGCTTACTTATACAGTGAAACCCAAGCACTTAGCACAGTGGTTCTCAAACCTTTTTCTGGCATGCCTCACTTCAGAAGTTTAAAATAACTTTAAAATAACTAAAAACCACCTTGCTGATGCTGAGTTTGAACTTCATTTTATTGATCATGCCTATGTGTTCAAATGCATTAAGTTGCTGCCACGTGGTTGGCTGATTAGATAGACAAGTCCATTAATATTCTATATATATATATTTTTTTTTACCTTACTAAATCCCATTAAAACAATCCAATATAAAGCTGTACTAATCAGTGTTGGTCAAGGTACTTGAAAAAAGTAATTAGTAACTAATTACTGATTACTTCTCCAAAAGAGTAATCCTGATTACTTATTTTCAAAAGTAATTAGTTGCTTTTGTTACTTTGTCACTTGATAGACCTTTCAGCCCAATTCTGCTTTGTCTCCATAATTTATTATATAAAATGTAATCAAATTAAATAGTCTCCTAAAAAAGTCCTAGCACATAAAATAAAATATTTTTTGTGTTTACACTTCAAATAGATGCAAGTAAAACACAGCAGAAAATAAAATCAAAGACTCAGCTGCACTGTCTCCTGTTGTTCACCTATTTTCACCTGTTTAGCAGGAGTGGAGCAGGCGGAGGTTTGCGCGTTGCCGCAGTGGTTATGTCAGTGGGATCTGGGGTTTTCTCTGTGAATTTCACATTTATGTCAGCGTGCTAAGTACTTGCTAAGAAGTTTAGGGTTTTTTTTCGCTGTAAAAATAAGTTTTCTCCCCACTCAGTGTACAGTGGGCGCTTATATTTTTGTCACTTTTTACAGAGTCAAACTCAAAGTAAGGTCAGTGCTTCCACGCTTCAAATGCTTTACGGTCATACTCTCTGCCGCACTCGATTTATTATCCATTGTTGATCTGCACATGTATGTTTCCACAAACGTCGCACACGCTTATGTCATTGTCATGAGACACTCTCAAAAACAAATGCACGGTTTAGTAATGCAGTAACACAGCATGATTACAGGAAAGTAACAGTAATCGAATTACTTTTTTGCAAAAGTAATCCCTTACTTTACTCGTTACTTGACAAAAGTAATCGGATTACATTAGCTTGTACTGCGTTACAGCCCATCTCTGGTAATAATCACAAGTACTGCCTGTATAGTGAAAGTCTGGAACTGCCTAAAAAATAACTAATTCAGTTATACATCTGCACTGTGTTCATTAAAGTGAATGTGGACACAGCCATTTATTTTGAGTCAGCCTTGCACTCATCATTCTCCTAACATGACAACTCGCAAGAGAAAAATCACATATTAATCTACTTCCAAAACTGGTTCCCAACTACTCAGCATTGGCCAGCTGTTTTAAGTAATAATTCACCCATAAGCCACTTTAATGTATTTTTTATTTACGTTTGTTTAATGTATTGGACATCTTTATGGGACCCATGATGGGGACAGAGAGCCAAAGGGTAAGAAATTACCAAGACGCAGGCTAATGCAAGATGTGTCCGATTTAGTTTTTCCATGAGACCTTTGACGATACCTAAAGCCTCAATCCTTACTTGTTAATGAAAGCAAATGATGGCAGAGTCCCCCAGAAAATCAGTCAGTTGGTCACCTTGAAAAGAAGTCAGAAAAGCAGTCAGTCAGTCAGTCACACAATCACAGTCGGATTGGAAAGCAGCTACCCAGCCAGCCAATTAATCAGCCTGACAGCCAGTCATCCACAAGACTGATGACATAGTGGGAACATACGGGAAATGGAAAAAAGCTGATGAAAGCTTTTTTTCATTTCAGACAAATATCGTCATAGATGTGAAGCACTTTGCACAGCTCAGTAGGATAGGACAGGAGGGAGAAGTTGAATGTGTAAATGATTGTGTGACTGAATGATCAATGTATAAATGAGTCTCTGGTCAGTGCTTTTTTTGGAAAAATTTGTATGATCACCTGCACTAGCACCATATTTTTTGAACGTTTTATGTGTTTCCTTCTCTCTATTATGACCAATAAAAGAAGAAAGACCATATACAGTATATTTTCCAGTCAACAGAAAATGCACCATATAAACCGTTTTGTTCCTTCTCTTTGATTGGCTGTATATTATCTGTCAGGGTCATGTGCAAATGTCAGCCAGGCCATGCTGGGCTTAGTTAAATGTTAGAGGCATTAAACTCTGAAGAACCAATAAGACCTGTCAAATAGTGGCAGACGTCCATTCACAGCCCTGCAGGGGAAGGCGCTGCAGTTGATTTTCTCATTGTGACTAATGTGACGTCAAGGGGAGCTCGAGGCGGATGCCCCTGACGCATCTCAATAGTGTTTTGTGCTTGGACCAGTCCAGGGATGAATGCACACATATTCTGCCTCTGTCCCACCAAAGAGGAGGCACACACACCAGGGAAGGGGGAGAGGAAACGCTTTGAGATGTGGCAGGGGGATTATTAGTGCTGTGGACACGTTCTCCATGATGTCAGCCATCTGACGATTCTCATGTTGATGAGGTCAACTTCCTTCTGGCTAAATGGGAACGGATTATGGTTTTTCTTGGATGTGTATGCCTTTTCTCACACTCTTTCCAGTTTACACCTAAGGTAGAGAGTATTTCTACCCCAGTATTGCAAAAGAGTCCAGTTTTTGCACCAGTTTATCTTCTTTAAAAAAAAGAAATTTAATTTAGTAAAAAGACTTTGCAACCTATTTAACTCTTATAATTAGAAGTTATATTTTCTCTTTAAAAAAAAAATTCAACAGATTGTTGATGCTTGTAAAAGGACATCCTCAATTATGCTTTATAATTGCATCAAGTAATTTTCTGACAGAAGTGGCTTAAGGTTAATGTGCTACAGCATTTGCATTATTTTTTCTCAGTAACACAGTAATAAGTGGAACGCACTTTGATTTCCTGCTCTTCCATTATTTGATTTACGAATAAAATTCCAACACAAGTGCGGTATGATCCAATCTACGAAGCGCTTATTTTGGTTTGGCCCTTTTCCCCCTTCCACTGTCAGAACATGTGTGTGCAAGGGGAAAGAATGCTATTTGGCAACACAGAGTGGATGCTTTGGCTGAAGTGAATGTACTGTTGTTATTATTATTACAGTTATTATGGTTATTATGATTACTATTATTATTGTTGTTGTTGTTTTTAAAACCAGCTTGCAGTCAAATATACGTCCTTTCAAAACCTGTTGTCAAAGATTGAACTCATTAGAAAATTTACCAATTCAACTCATTTACCAATTCAGGCTGGGGGCTAGAGCCTATCCACACACTTGAAGTCATACTAAATAAATAAATACATAAATAAATGAACATGGTGTTGGTATGCTCTGGAGAAAAGAAGAATGAAAGTCAGCAGAAGCAAAACTGAATACATGTGTGCGAACGAGTGGGAGGCAGGTGTAACAGAGAAGCTGTGAGGAGTTCAAGTGGTGAAGTTGGATGAGATTAAATACTCTGGGTCAACAATCCAAAGAAATAGAAAATGTACAAGAGAGGTGAAGAAGAGAGTGGAGGCAGGGTGGAGTGGGTGGAGACGGATGTGAGGGGTAATAGAAAGATAGCAGCAGGAGTGAAAGGGAAGGTTTACAACAAGCTATGATGTGCGGTTTGGAGACAGCGGTACTAACAGAAAGACACGAGGCAGAGCTGGAGGTGGCAGAGCTGAAGATGCTGAGTTTTTTGGTTGGGAGTGATCAGAGAGACAGGTCAGGTTGAGCAGTTTGGAAACAAAGTTGCTGAGATTGTTTGGACGTGTGCAGAGTAGGGATGTATTGGATAAAATATGCTAAAGATGGAGGTGCCAGACAGGAAGAAAAGAGGAAGACAACTGAAATGATTCAAGGCTATAGTGAAGTAGAAAGTTGATGCGACAGCAAGAAGATGATCCGCTATGATGAGCTCTAAAGGAAGCAGGTGGAAGAAGATGATGATGAGGTTGTTAGCACTGTTGCTTTGCGTGGGTTCCCTGTATACCACAGCTTCCTACCACAGTCCAAACGCATGCATATTTGGTTAAATGATGATTCCAAATTTTGTGTAGATGTGAAGGTGAGCATGATGGCTGTCTGTCTCTCTGTGCTAGCCCTGAGACTGAGCAGGGGACTGTTCAGGGGGTAACCTGACTCCAAATCCCCAGCAACCCTCAGTTGGATGAGCGAAAGGAGATGAATGGATAGATTTGGATAGAACAAATAAAACATAAAGTACTCATCTCACTGTGAATAATAATGAGGCTCATACCACAGCAACATACTTGTATGCTCGCTGTAACAGAGGGAAGCAATCAGGCATTTGAATTACTCCATCATCATCATCATTGTAGAAAAGGAATGTAATTAAAAGTTAGTGTTGAGAAGCAAAAAGATGTGTATTAAATGTATATTTTCCTCATACTTAAATTACATAAATGTGTAGTAAATGTGTAGTACACACATTACATAAAGTAATCCAGACTCTAAGATAAATACATGAATTTAAAATGACATGTGCAGTATTTATTTATTTATTTATTTATGGTCCTGAGAACTGAGCCTAGACGTCAGAGTGCTTTTCTTCCCAGCTGGACCAAAAGGGTTGTGTCAGTTTTCTCGGAAGCGATTGATTTGGGACCAGCCATCTAGAACAGTAATTCAATAGACACACATTACTGATGTGTGTTTGTCTAGTTCCAGTAAAGCTATTCTGATTCAACTGCTGGTTTCGTGTTATTCTCAAGAAAACTTTGTTCTTTCACAACGCTCTTGACTTTAAACTCTTTGAACCTTGAGTTTTTCTAAACACAAGACTACGTCAGAGAATTTAAAATAAATAACTGGATCACTGGTGTCCCGTTTCACATCAACTGCTCTGGAGCATGATTCATCTAACATTGTTATTGCACTCATCTGTTGTGTAACAGCCAGCCCATGTGCGTGTTGTGTTTTTTACGACATCGCTACGCAGGAGAAATCATTTCAGGGTGCTTCAACTAGTTAAATGTTTGACTTTTCCGAGTCTGGCATGAATTTGACTGTATCGTTCTTCTCATGTTTGAATACTGAATGAGCAGAGATCCAGTGAAAGGATGCCAAAAGAGCAAAGAAAAATGACAAATATGAATATTTCCATGTATTTGATGTGTCTCCATAGCAGCAGTTTTACTTCTAAGAACTAAAACAGCTGCTTTGTCAAACAGCCTTTGCTGTTTTGAGCATTGTGTTAAGCAAAAATACAAAATACTAGCTGTCGATAGCAGTGACATATTTGAGTGGCCTCTTCAAAAGATGTTTTTCCAAACACATGTGGTTTTGTCTGTTTAAAGCAAGGATTTTGATTTAAAACTTTCTTCAGGCATAATCTCTGCCCTAAACCAGAAACCAAGGCCAAACAAACAGAAATGATATTGCGGCTAAGCCAGTGCTGAGGGTATATGACCTGCTCATTTACATGAATATGTTACCGTAGGCACTGAGGAGCTGAGTGTTCGCATAAAGCTTAGAGTTCTGTTGCTGTGGAAGATAAACATATTTATTCAGCCTTTCCTCACCTTTGGTTTCAAAAAATGCTGATCCATGTATAGGGAAATGCAGTTTCACTGGTTTGTGAAGCTGCATAATTGTGCCCGTTGAGGCGTCTGCCGCTCCCACATCATCAATAGACAATACAAGACAAGAACAGATGCAGCTTCTGCAATACAATGGGCTCTGACAACATGGAATTACAGCCCATGCAGCTGAAAAGTGGCTTTTTATTCCTCTGCTCCTGGGAATGGCAATAAAGGGTGTGACATACATTGAATAAAAGCATTTATTCTCAAACAAAGATGGCAAAAAGGAGACATAGCTAGCATCTGGACGTATCTGTCAGTTGTGAATCTCCGCTATAAACAAAACAAACATGAAGAGGAAAAAACTAGGCGGAGAGAAAAATACTGGATGCATGAGGATTCGTGAAAAAACAGAGGCATGTGATACATCAGGCTTTGGACTCTCCAAAAACCACATCGGCTCAAAGGGGGCTTATATTATGTTGTGCAGAGTTGTGTGTTCTTGCATGTGGGCCGGTTCTGAGCTCATTGAACAGCTGTGAGGCAGGCTGCAGGTGAAAGATGAGTCAAGTCCTACGGGGAGACATCAATCATTGATGGACTGACACATCTGAGAAGAAAGGCAGGGAGAAACAGAAGGAGAGCCAGCAGAGAACAGACAACAAACGCACTCTTACACTGTAGAGCTCTGACCTTGTTGAGATGTAGAAGAGTCATTGTTGTCCAGGCCAGCCAAGCCCCTCGAAGCACATTTGAAATCAATCATCCTGGAGGGGAGAAGCAGGAAATGATGCAATCTGTGACAAGGAGTGGGACCCTAATCATACTTTCTTCCCAGAAACACTGGTCATATCCTGTACTTACACATTCATTTTCACTTAATGTCAAAAGTTGGATTTTGAGGGCCAGAGTTGCTTAAAGATTTTCAAATAGCGTCACATAGTCCTCTCTGTGCTCCAAGATAGCTTTGGTTAATAAAAAAAGACATGCAGAACCTGGAGTGATTTCTTGTACAGTCAGGAAAGTGAATTTCTTATCAAAGACGACATACGTAGGAATAATTAACACAAAATGTTTCTTTTTTTTTGTTGTGTAAATTCTCCCCAGCTGTATAAATATAACCTTTTAGAGATGCAGTTTCATCATTTCCAGCATGTTAATTAAAAATGCACAATGCAACAACAAGAAAGTTGACTTACAACAAGCTGATAAAGTACAATAGAGGAATTCAGGAGAGTATTATACAGATAGGTATCCAGTAGTGGCAGGAAAGAGGGGGCAGGCAGTGAAGTTTATAAAGGATACACTGAGAGCCTGAGCAAGACTGCTACATGAGTAGATGGAGTGATCTCAGGTGGATAAGCCGGATGGAGCAAAAACAGATGGATAAGTCGGTGCTTAAGAGCAGGAGGGGAGGAGGTTATGCAGGTATGTCAGCTGGTAAGCTGAGAGCTGGAACCACAGGAAGGTGACACCTACGCTAAAGGTAGGCAAAGGTTGACACCGGAGGAGAGCGTACTCCGGCATTAAAATATTTGTGCACACAGATTCATGTTTAGAGACCTTCAACCTTTTCTTGCTAGTATCCTTTCTAACACTCAGTGCCAGACAGGCAACACACTTTCAATTTCAGTTTTCTTTGTATAGCAAAGAATTAAATGCTTTACTCCTGCTTTGAGCAAGCATTTGGGAATGAAGAAAATGATGGAGGAAAAAAAATTAAAATGATCCCTTTAAATAAGAAAAAAAAAAAAACTCTGGCAGAGCCGAGCTCAAGGAGGGCAAAGACACAGGAATATAGAGAGAAATACAGTTGCACTTCCAGAGTCTACAGAGGTTCTAGGCAAAAATTCACAGGATCCCCTCAACCCAGCATTCATCACCATTATGTTATGAATAATTGGAAACCAACAATGACAGTCCTATAAAACAGCATGTACAACATTACTCTAGGAATAACAGAGACCATGTTTTTGATGATAACAATGCTCAAGACCAAGATGGCTAGTTAGGAAGCGCTTAACCTGTAACCGCTATCTTCTCTCTTCTTTCAGCCTGTTAGTGATACCAACAATTTGACTGCAAGTGTCCTGACTCTGATCATCACGTCATGGTCAGCAAACTGCTGTAGCTTATGTTAAGTGAACCATCTTTTCTGTATGGAGTTTGCATGGGTTGTCTCTGTGTAAACCGGCTTCCTAGCAAAGTCTAAAGACATGCAATTAATGGGGTTAAGTTAACTGGTGATTCAATAGGTGTGAATCTCTCTCTGTGTTAGCCCTGTGTCAGATTGGTTACTTGTCCCGGGTGTACCCTGCCTCTGTCAGCTGGGATGGGCTCCACTTACCTTATTTTACCACAATATCATCAATATAGCAAATGGAATGTAAAAGTCTGTCAGGGTCCTGGGACTGGGCGACCCAGGATCCCTGATCAGGGCTCGTCGGGGGAGCTACTTAGGAGAGTCTTGGAGCTCCCACCGACGCGGGATCATTGAGTTATCTTACCAAGTCAGTGTGTGTTAGCGTAGGTCTGTGCTGTGCGTATATGCCCGCCGAGGGTTAGTGTTGACGGCTGCGTCTCTGGTTTCCCTACAGGAGGAGTGGTCCGGAGAGGCAGCACGCACGGGGGTGCGGAAACACAACAGCGGGGAGCACGAGCACAGATATCGGAGGGAAGCACGCACACGGGGTTCGAGGGAGCAACGGGGAGTTATTGTATTTACAGCCTTTTCACTGTAAATAAAGAGCACTGTTTGCATCGCAGAGTCTGCGTTTTGGGTCCTCCTTTCCCCACATCCCCACGGTCTGCCAGCCAGACCGTGACAAAGTCACAACTGGTGTTTACTTTACACAAAGCTGTATTTAAAAACCTTTATGAAACACTAAGACTGGGGAGAAAACATAACGTTTTTGGACTTAACTTTTTATTGCTGAATAAACACTGTTAGAGGAATGAATCACCAAGTGTATTTCAGCCAAGAACAAACAAAAAGATCCTAGCACAGTGTGTTTGTAGGTGTAAAATTCTTATTAAAGAGCTCAAGGCAAGACAGAAAATGAACAAAGAAAATCTGGATCCAACTGGTGAATAACTCTGACAAAAAAAGCCCCCCCAAAAAATCAAATTATGCTAAAATGATCTAAACACTGTGCACGCAGAGTCCCAGTTTCATACAAAAACCACTGCCAAACAAAAAACTAAATAGTACTGAAGTTTAAATGCAAAGCAATTCTCCTAGGGTGTCATTAAAATCACATTTCAGCCAAACTGATGTTCAAAGCAAATTCTGACCATCAAGAACTGAACATCTCAGCAAAGAGCTCGACTTAAATGGCTTAAAGCACCTTTGGGAGAAGAAAAGAGTAGTAAGCAATCACTGCCCACAATAAAGTCAGAGAGATGTGACCAACAAGGCCACTGGGACTTTTTCTCTTTTATGATACAATCGGTCTTTTAGTGTTAAAGTGACTCATTGGTAACAGGATGTGCGGGAACATCAGCCCAGGCTCATCTTTTGACCCTCTAGATACTGAATAACCTTTGGCTGATGGGATTTAATTGATACATAAAAGCATGTGTGAGGCTATGACACAGGAATGTGCTGCACTGACATATGAGTCAGTAGCCGGTGTCAAGCTTTCATCAGTTATAATGGATGTGCTTTTTGATGGAGTGAAGTGGTAAAGTTTTTCCCTTTCACTCCACTTTTAAGTGCTATCCCTATTAAACCTTTTGTTGTCAAGTCCACTGAAAAGCTAAAGAAAAAACTGCACTAAAGCGAGACTTTTATAATATTCAAACATGTAAGGATTATTATTTTTAACAAAACAGCTTCCCAGCAATCTTTCTGCGTTAACAACTAAATGATACACTGATAGGTTATGCAAGTTCCGTCACACACTTGGGATCTCCTAAGCGTAAAGCCCCATCTCATATTTTTAGCCATGTGGGTAATGTGGTCTCTGTGACACTTAACTCGCCTGCTGCAAGCTCTTAGCAGTGCTTCTCTTCCCTGTACTTATGGAACAATAAAGAAGTGGAAACAAACCAGGTCTTATTTTTTAAAATGTGTTTTCCAACTTACCCCATGGAGAAAGCCATGCAGACAGTTTTGGTTTTTAGGTATAAGTGCTGAGACATCTGCTCTGACCAGTGGGGTGAACAGACTTTTATTTGTGCTGACCTGAACGCGTAACATCTACACATGAAAGCCATCTGTTAGTTTCTTGTCTTTTGCAGTTTACAATTAATATGTTTAACATGTGTTTTTGAAAAGGCAGTAATGATCAACATTTACATCTGCCAAAGACGCTTGATTGATTTGGTTTGTTTGCACAGTGATTCAAAAGGTTATGGAAAGACTTGCAATTTCAATTTAAGAGAGTTGGAGTTTGGCCCAACTTAGAAGTGGGATCCAGATCTGGGAGTCAGTGGGAAAGATCTCATTCCATCTCCTCCTGGGGAAATACTTTCCATCTCTTTTCAGGGGACACTAAGGCGTTACTAAGCCGTCTAAAAGATAGAATCTCTCCAGCGTGTCCTCGGTCTGCCTCTGAGTGTTCTCCCAATGTGACATGCCCGGAATACCTCACCTAGGAGGTGCCGTGGAGGCATCCTGGTCAGAAGCCTGATCCACCTCAACTGGCTCTTTTTTGATGTGGAGGTGTGGCCTTTCCATGAATTACAGTCTTATCATGGTGTAGGGGTCTGTGTGCCGTAATGATCCTGCAAGTTATGTTGTTGGGGGCAATTTGCCCCAAGTAGGCTTCCCCAAGGCAAACTGGTTCTAAGTGAATTATAGTAAACTAAGAGCAATTCACGAGATCTTTTGGAAGAGAAAACACTCCCTACATTACGTGAATGTGGGTTACTGAGGCCTCACCTTGGAGCCAGGTCCCAGGGTGGGGGGCTTGTCAGCAAGTGTCTGGTGGTCAGACACCTAGCTGGGCTGAGTCTTAAGGAGTCAGATAGGCTGGTTCTCCTGTTGTTGTACCACAGGAGGGGCCATGGTCAGACCTCCAGTTACTGCAACTGGCTTTGCATACAAGGAACACTAAGGGAAGGTGTTAAGCTCAAACAAGCACCCTAAGTGTATTTTAAGTGGTTTTTTGAAAGTGTAATTTTCTGTCACTGGAAAACCTTCGTAATGAAATAAAGCATAAACCTGCAAACTGTCTATAGTCTTTAGTTCTGGCCTGAACATCTGTAGCAAAGTATCGCTCAGGGTGGCCTCCTGTCAGCTTTAAATCATAACTTTATGTTTTTGAACACTCTCCATTTGATATCATGTGCCAAAGACTTATTAGATATCTGAAATTGTACTGTAAAACCTACTATGAAATCAGCAGAAAGTTTTCAGCAACTCAGATACACATAAAGGTGGGTGGATTTCCCCGAGTCAGAGTTTCTACATCAAACAGTAGCAGCACCTGTGCAAACCTCTCACCTCAGGCTAAAATATTCTTTTTTCCAAAGAAGGAGGGAGAACCCCCTAACAGGTGCGGGGCTTACATCCTCCTATCTACTAAAAATCACAAGGTTTATATCAAAGCTTTGTACTGGATACCAAAAACCTTGCTAACTTATTTTTTCTGCAAGATGAACAGTATAACTTTCAAACACATGAGCTGCCCTCGGCTTTCAGGGAGATATTTGCATCCTCCAGGTTGTAAATGAACAAGGAGCAAAAATAGGCTCTTCTCTTTATCTTTGATTATTACTGTTACTGGCTTTATACATAAAAAAAATACAGTGAGCTGTGGTTCTCTGGATTAAAATGCCTAGTTGATGCCAGAGGTCAGAGGAGAATGGCCAGATTGCTTCAAGCTCAGAGGAAGATAACAGTAACTCAAATAACCACTCTTTAAACTCAAGCTATGCAGGAGGGCATCTGTGAATGCACAGAATGTCGAACCTTGAAGCAGATGTGTTAATGCTGCAGACGACCACACCAGGTGCCACTCTTATGAACAGGAAACTGAGGCTAAAATTCAGACTGGCACACTAAAACTGGACAACAGAAGACTTGAAAAAAGTTTGGTCTTGATTTCTGCTGCAACATTTGAACTGTAGGGTCATGATTTGGCATAAGTATGAAAGTATCCATCCTGCCTTGTATCAGTGATTAAGTCTGCTGCTGCTGCTTCTGATGTAGTAGTGTGGGGTGCACTTTGGGGCCCTTAGTATAGTTTAAACACTACAACCTACATGAATATTGTGGCTGACCATAACCACAGTGCACCCGTCCTCTGATGGGTGTTTTCAGTAGGATATCACACCGTGTCAAAAAGCTCAAATCATCTCAGACTGGTTTCTGACCAGTTCACTGTACTCAAATGACCTCCACAGTCACCAGATCTCAGTCCAACAGAGCATGTGGTTAGGATGTGGTGGAATGGGCCAGCAATGGGAGATTCACATCGTGGTTGAGTAGCTGACAAATCTGCAGCAACTGTGTGATGCTATCATGTGAATATGGACCATAATCTCTAAGGAATGTTTCCAGCACCTTGTTGAATTTATGGCACAAATAATCAAGGCACTTATGAAAAGGAAAGTGTTCCTGATGAAGTGTCGAGTGAGTGCATGTTTCATTTTTGAGATTTTTTCTTGGTTTTTTTGTTTGTTATTCAACGTATTAACATTCAGTAATTTATTTTTATATATCATAGTTCTTGTTCATGTCAGACTGGATTTGGGTTTAAATGCTGGAGGAATTTCTAAGAATGTATTATCCATGTTACCCAGCCTAATTTTATCTTGCTGATGACACCAATGCTTCTCACTCTGCACCGTATGCAAACAGTACATCCTGCTTCTTTGAAGCACTGAATTGATAAAACACATAATAGGCTTTAATATGAGCAAGAGACAGAAAGCATGGTGTATTTTTGTCCCAAAGGACTGCAGTATTAAACCACTTCAGAACTAAAATCTAATAATGACATCATTTTAACTCAATTAATCTGTTGTATTTGTAAAGTCATCATTGCTTAATGGGATCTGTCTTCACTGAGATAACCTGCAGCGGAGAGGTTATCACATTGAGACCTTTTAACACCGATGATCAGAGAACAGAACAGTCTGGAGGAAAGCAGGACCAATTAGTAATAGGACTGCTACTTGTGCAGAAAAAAAGCATTTCAGCAATTAAAAGTCAGCCTATGTTACACAAGATGTGCTTTTCAGTAATGCAGTACACACGCAAATGGTGGGCAGTCATGGAAATCTACTTATAGGACGTGTCAAAGACCAGATTTTATTCAGATGGAACATAAGGAAAAGTATTCACGCACAGTCACACACTAGCACATGCAGGACTGTGTTACTACAGAGAGTAAATTGGGCTGAAGATCAGCTAAAGAAATATATAAATAATGCTTCTCAGTGCAGAGACACTTAACCCAATGAAAGCACATGGCATCCAACTTCCAACAACAGAAGTATTTATACCTGTGCAGCATCATCAGGCAAGATGGAGGAGTGGAGAATGACATCAAGAACAGGTTGTGAAAAGCCCGGTGAGTAATGATGAAAGGCATATGTAAATTGCCCCGGTACAGTCTCAGCAGCAAACTGAAACTCTACAGAAGCTGCATCCTGTCAACCCTTCTAAATAGGTCAGAATGTCAGTGCATGGCCAAGCACAATGTTGACAAACCGTCATCTTTGAAGCAAACATGCAAGCAGAAAAATCTGGCAAGTCTTACAGCCAAAGAAAATAATCAGTGACCTTCTCCATCAGTGTAATATAGATGACATGGGGACTATAATCACAGAGAGGGGATAACGATCTGTTGGTCATTTTTTTCATAATGAGCAATGATCCCTTTACAAAGGTGGCCCTTTGAAATGGCAAAGGGCTAGCAAAGACGAGAAACACCAAAGTAAACATGAAGAAGGACCGCTGAGGAGGAGAGTTGAGCTGTACATGGGCATCCATTGAGAGCTTGGCTAAAGAAGAAAAATAATGACTGTTTGCAATAGTAAGTGTAATAATTCAAATACAAACTGGAATGTGTGAGGTTTAGTTGCCTGTACAGTATGTTCTGAAGCACATCGGACCCAGCATCCTGTCTGTATGTGCTGCCTGACAGCATGCTTCTTCCGAACATTCCCCTCTTATCTTAGCCAGCTCTGCTAGAGTTTCTAACTCTTGTGTAATTTGGGTAATACTTTTCACAGCTCCAAACAAGTGGATAATTTATCTGGATTAAGAAAAGTTAATGCGTGTGCCACACTGATTACCGCTTGTTGAAAACCCGACATTGTAAAGAGCCATTATTTAAATCCTTTAAGCTTTTCCTGTTTTCAGTGGACTCAGAAGCTCAGAAAATACATCAGTATGATTTGATTTATCTTGCCACATGAATGATGTCAGCGCATTTTAAAGTTGACTGAAGAATCACAGTTAAGCACTTGATGCACTCCTGTAATCAAATCAAGCACAGTTTTCACAAATGAGCACTCAGATTAAGGACGTGTGTCCATTACCTGAGTTTTCTTTGTAAATACAAAGAAGATGAAAATGTAGAACTTCTCTGATTCACTGACTAGAAATAATAATGTAGTAACCATGACAGAGAAGCTTCATGACAGCAGACTTTCATGTGTCTTCTCCTATGAAATGTTCAGCCAGCTGCATATGAAGATATCGCTTTCCTTTCATGTCCTTCTGCATGCTCACACATTTTTAACACCACGCACTCCTGAGCGAGCCTAACTGGAGCCACATAGCCTCAAATAACCTCCAGAGCAGGGTGTCAAACAGGAGGAAGATGCCCCCGTGTTAATTACTGGTCTCTCACCAGGGGGCTAGAAGGACCTCGGCTATATTAAACTTTCTGAGACACTCTGACCCTGCTGCGGCATTCACACTGCTGTCAAAGTTCACATGCATCTCTTACATTTTTGTGAAATGTAGAATAAAACATGTTATTATTATGTGTACTTGGAGACGCCTCTATCATTTTCAGCTGATCAGAAACGCTGAGCTGAGCCTACATACCTGCACAGCTGCAGAGCAAAGAATTCTCTGTGTTTTAAATGTTTCGTGACAACACGGGATTTTTCTTTGAAAGAGCGTCTTACACAACAGCACATGCTTTCTCAGGAGATTTGGCTTGAATTTGAACATGTGAACTTCAGTTGCCCCGACACGCCGCTGCCTGTACATCTCAGGAAAGAAATGGGAGCTCGGAGGACAAATGAAGTAATACTGTTACACCCTAATAAAAACCCACTGTAAGTGAATGGGAAACCAGAGTACTACACTGCCTGGAATGAATAGCAAACACACGGCAGCCCCAAGTTAAAATGCACTTGTGTAACAAATTAAGCACGCTGGGCTCTTTCATTTTTATGAACATCTGTAATTTGTGAAATTTAATGTGTGTGATCGCTACAGTGTTGTTTTCCAGGCTGTACAGTTTAACAAGCGGCAAGAATGATTGGATTTTGTTTTAAATGATTATACAGCAAGGCTCACACTGGTGCTTATTCTAACTGAGTCACAATGATGATGTTAACTTGGTAAGGTTAGCTTAGCCGCCACAACTTCTACTTCCTCTACTTTGTTATTTTCACCATCACAAACTTGTTACACAACTGTCTCAAAGATGATCTCATCATTGGCTCTATGTGAAGTTTTAGAAGAAAATTATACTCGACGCAAAACAAGCCCCAGCTAGCTCAGCCCATAACAAGTAGCATATGGCAAAGTCTGACTGATGCATTTTCCCTTTAAGTCTGCTTCAGATTAATTATTGTGCAACTTGTTTCTAATCTTCAAATCATTGTAATGTTCTTGCGTTAGTTTGGAAATACTATGCAGGATGGACATTAGTTTGTAACATTATATGACAGTCATGAATCTACTTTAAGAGGTGGATTTCCTGGCAGAAAAAAAAGCTGCATTTGTATCTTAGATTTTTGTGTTTGTGGCTGTTTGTGTTTTGTGAGAGGGAGAGAGAATGAGAGAGAGCTCAGCAAACAGTGGACAGTCCAGAGTGATGAAGCAGATGGTAATCACACAGTCTAGACAGGAGGTAGGCGAGTAGGAGATAGGCCGCACTGTTAAATAACCACCCACAGGTGCAACATTTTAAAGCCTCTTTTTTCCAGCAGACTCTACTGCACAGATTTCTGCAACATAATAAGCAGGCAGTAGCTCATCATGATAAACTAACAGGACAAGACTTGAATATTAATATGTTTGAATAGGGGAAAAATGGTCCTTTATACACCATCTTTTATTTGAACTGCACGCTTTGCTAACAGAAGACAAAAAAGCATATGCTAAAGCAAGGCTGTGAGAGAACCTCAGATGGCCAGCGTGTAGCAAGTATGAGTTATAACACCCCCACATTGTCTGTTGTTTGCTCCGGTACTGTTCGCTACCTGTGGGAAAAAGAGCGGATTTTCCCTCTGACATAGTGTGCAGTGCTCTTACCCTAGAGTCTTTTACATAGAAATCAATAAAAACTCATCTCACTCCGCTGACACGGTTTTAACCAAAGTTTTGAGACCACTGACCTGCAAACATTTAAAATTCGCAGCGCATCTGTATTCACGAACCTGTGAATAATGAAGGGCACAGCGGCATCTTTATGTAAAAGATCATATTCTGTCAATAAGACTGGATAATCACAGACTGCAGGGGCCTGCCTGCGCAGCCTTCTGCATAGACTGATAGCACAGAACAACAGGACTGGAGGCCACATCTGCACACTGCACACGAAACATCAGTCATTTCCTGATTGTCAGCAGCAAATTAACTTGGTCAAATGAAGATGACTTTCTTTCATGTTGTAAAATGTAAAGGAAGCGCTATTTCCCACTGGACAGACGATGATGTGTCTGTCATAAAGTGCTGTTACAGTGGACCTGCCTTGGCCTGTGTTGACACTTCATAAAGATTAACACTGATGTAGTTATTCACACATTAACAGCAGTGAATTAAGGAATCTTAATCAAATAACATGTGAAGCACTTAGACACAGAAAAAAACATGCTGTCACAAGAGCTCAGTGGAGTGCTTGTGCCCTCTAGTGTCAGTGTTGTATGTTTTCTCACAGCAAAACATTTCATGAATTTGTCACACTTTTTTAAAAACTAGAAAAGGCCTATTTTTGCCTTATGCAACACCTACTGAGATCATGTTTTAAATAACTTAACTTTTAAATTTATAACTCAAGTCTTAAGATTTTTAATTTTATTTCACGTGTGATTTAATTACATCAAGCACCTACAGTAGAAGGAAAACATTTCTAGAATAGTGTCAATATGATTGTCTGTCTCTGTGTTGACCCTTCAACTAGCTGGTTACCTGTCAAGGGTGTGCCCCCCCTGTCCTATGGCGCTGTGGCACCTAGGACAGGCTTCAGCTCCTGTACTATGGATGGATGCTTTTGAAATCCCAGGAAAATATTCCAAATTATTATTAAATAATAAATTATTATTGTTTGTGCCAAACCTTGCAGTAACACAAATGGCCACTTGAGGCTGACACGAAAAACTACGCGAGTCACTTTACACTTTCCAATTTAACAACCTGCAATTTTAAAAGGGGTCCCTCTACTTTTTCCCTTTGTGACAACTGTAGTTACCTGTATAAAATAAATGAATCTATGGTAATGAACCATTAGAGCTGTGGCCACTAGTGACAGATCAAATACACTGTTCAGTTATTTATTTATTTTTACATGCTTTTTCCCCCTCCTGGCCAAAATAACCATCCCATTTAATATCACAGCGAAACACAGATTCACCTTGCTAACCAAGTGAACTAACCAGTAATTACATTATTGGAATTTCAATTCAAATATGGTCCTATTTTTACATCCTATTTAAAAAGTAAGCAAACAAAGAAGTATGGTCACCTTAAATACCAAACTGGAGGCTTAATGTTAGTCCCAAAGCTATGGCTGCTGTCATGGTTGGACAGTGAGAAAAAATTATGACGCTACATTGACTTTGCCCACTGGGTCCATCTGAAACGTATAAAGACTAAAATGTACAACAATGGACTTATCGTTTTATTCTGTGTGAGCAAAATGAGTAGCTAAGGCAGTACAATCATCAGAGAAGTGTTTACAGGGTTCCTGTCAGAGAGGTGTTATCCCACAGGCTCCGGACCGGATACTTTTTTTGCAACTAGCGTATCGCCCCTTGGTGGCTATAATAATATTGCTGGTTTAAGGCACCAGCGTTGACTTACCTTTAGACCTAGGAGTTTATTATAGGTGTGGAATGTCTGAGCTCATTTTATATACAGTCTATGTTCACTGCATACTTACTTCTGTTCCATATATACACATTTTCAACAGTAAATATTTGCATGCGGTAACAGTTCTGTTTAAAAAATCTTTACATCTAGAGGGTTAGGGTTATCTTTAAAGTGCCCGTGCATCATGGGCGATGCACTCCTGTGTTTGGGATGCAGACATAGTGCCACCTGGTGGACTTTGTTAAGCTCATACAATTGTGTCCAGCACAGTTTAAAAACTGTAAATAAATATGAAAAATAAAACTACCCAGTAAAACAGGTTAGTCCTAATAAGGGTTAGCCAAAAATATGTATTCTGAAATTCTGAAGTTAACATCTCACGTCTTTTGTAGTCTCTGTATATTATTGTAAAGGGTGTAAAAAAACAGCGCAGAAGTATTAATTCATGAAAGGTGCAAAAACATATGATGCTCACTGCGTGGTGATTAACTGTACCTATTAAAGTAGCTGAGCCAGAGTCCGCTGTGGCGTTGAGGAGGAGCTCAGTTGTTTATTCATTCACGTCAGCCCCTCTTCCCTTCCCTTCCCTCCTTCCTGCTACACACAACGGGGACCCACCGTTGTAACTGTTTTTCCCATATTAAAATTAACCACAGCCACGTCGCCACCATAAACCGATTTTGGAATCAGGTGAGTTGCGCTTTTATCTTCCTTTGGAGATTACAATTGGAACAGAAATGTATATGTGGCGCTGGCGCGTTGACTTGTCCGGCCCGGCGAGGCGGAGGAGGAGTATTTCAACCGTAACTTATTAAATTCCTCCTGACCAGGCTCGAAAATGTATGCGCGTTATGTGCGGCGATTTCACCGTCTGTGCGCTTTAGGCGACTGTCTTTCGGTGCGGCTTTTCACGCCGTGCCGAAAACAACCGCGCGATGTAGGTCAACAACTACAGCCAAAATGTCGTCTTTTCTTTTTTTACTTCCACATTCTCTCATGCCACAAACAGATGGCGTCGAGAGAGGGGGATGGAGAGAATGGGGAAAGAGGCGCATAAAGGAGTAGGGGCGACACCAGGCCACATTAGCCATCACTAATCTAGACCATGCACATGCAACATAACCCACCCCGTTCGTGCCAAAGACGTCTTGCAGGCCTGTCTTCAACAAAGTTTTTGCCGTTAAGTTGTCGGGTCTTTCTTTTTAAAGATGCGGTGGAAGTTCTTTTTTGGACCTGGGGATGATGGTTTATTTTCAGTAGGCTGAAGTGTCGGCAGTGCCAGCGTTAAGATAAGGCTGGCCACTTTCAGCTTTGGTGTATGTAACGCATAGTCGAGGCCACATTTTGGTCACAACCCTGCGCAAAGGGGGATATTTCGACACCGCAAAGCACCGGGAAGATGCACTGCAGTAACCTGTAGCCAAAGCGGCTTGCTGCTGCTATGGGAAAGACAAGCTACCACCAGTTGGCTGACTCCTCCAAGGGCTGTCAGAGATCAATGATAGGCCACACAGGTATCCTCCACTGCACTAATGAGGTCAGTGCATCTAACACTGGCTTGTCAAGGGATGTGAAGGTACTGTAGGGCTGTCCCATTTGTGGCACTCTGTGCCATTAAATGTAATGAAATGCAAAGCCAAAGCCAGTAATCGTACTGCTGACCCCTTGCATACCTGCCATGCAGTGTCTAATCATGTAATGAGGACGGTGCACTGCATGCAGCAAGGCAGCTGCATACTGTGCATACCAGTTGGCAGCTCAGGGCCTATAGATGTTCTCTGAGTCACTGCACTTCAGTGGCTGGCAGTAATTAAAAACATATCCTCCCATTGCGGTCTAAGGGTCATCTAATTGATGGTCATTTAGAGGGAAATATTTAAATGACTCAGCAGCGTTCACTAAGGTATCACTGCTGTGCAGATCCTAATTCATGCTGCAGAACTTGCCATTAGCCTCTTTCAAAGTGATGAATGAGTGTCCTGAAATCATGCTTTGACTTAAATGACTCAATCATCCCAGTGCCCACGGGAGAACAGGGCGTCAACCGCCGCCGTTCACCTCAGGCTTCTGTACTGTTACTGTAGCCATTTCGGCTGAGCATCTTCAGTCAGTTTTGTCTTTCTGTTGTTTCTGCACGAGCGTTAGGTGATGTAGGTTCAATGTTTTCAGGTCGAGGAGTCCACTTCCATTGTTGTCTTTCAAAGAGTTTATCTGTTGGCTCCTGTTGTACTTTTTCCTGAACTGTCAAGCCACTATAGTGGATGGCCAGTCATGGCCACATCGATTTCAGTGCTCTGCCTCCCTGAATGCAGTTTTGAGGCTCTTTGACTTCCCCAGTTTGATCATAACAACTCCCATCTTTTTGTGCAGTAAGGCTTTTCAGCCAAATAATTTTTCTTGCAAAGTTATTATCTATTATCTCTGAGCTGGCAGCACACAATTGTTTTGTTTGTTTTTCCTATTTTAATCCCATATCTTAAACTTATAATATGCATACCCCCAAAATGTCAACATCAACAAAAATCACAAGCAAGCAATCAACTTTTACCCGTAGAACTTAGGTCAAGTTTTAGTGTACTGATTTCACCAGTCACAAAATTGTAGCTCGTATTGTTTTCAGTGTGTGTGTGTGTGTGTGTGTGTGTGTGTGTGTGTGTGTGTTTGGCCAGGTGTTTCTTTGTCCATCTGGATGTAAGTGGTCAGATTTTGTCAAAATGATGTCAGTATGCACGATGGAGTCAAAATTTTAGAGGTGTGGTCAAACTAATTAGTACTGAGTGCTCATATCATAATGCAGTAATTAGAACACATTGACGAGCATTGTTACTGGTGTGATCCCATTCCATTGGGTTACGCAGTGATGAATTTCCCCAAGTTTGGATCGATAATGTGTTACTGCACTGCACTGCACTGCCGCTGCTGGTTTTCACAATCTGTATGTTACTCAGGGGATCATAAGCCGTTCGTTTATGGATCATCATCAGTAGGGTGATGGTTGAATCTAGTCCGGCCGGGCCAAACAGCAGTCTTATTCCCCATAATCCAGAAAAAAGACAAATCCAGTCATCTTATCAGAAAATTAGATGCTTCTCTGGCAAATTAAGATAAATGAAAAATAGGCTTTTTCTATTTTCTCCTTCCGCTCTTTATCACGCTTTGGGAATACAGCTGTGGTAAAAGGTTTAGAATAGCTGATGATGGTGTCAGCACATTGCAGCGCTTCGCTGTGCTGCAGGCAGGGTTAAAAAAAAAATGTTTCTCAAAGCACAAAGGCCTAATGTGTGGGGCCTGTTGGTAACAGCTGAACGACCTCCAATGTGCATTGCCTGCTTGTTTGTATGTCCTGCATGAGTGCAGTGTTTAGGCCTGTTTCACCACTACAATGCCCAGATCTTCTGGAAGAAAGCTTTTTATTTTGTAATTGTTAAAAATAAAACCAGATTTAGGGTAACTGCATTACCAAAGCAAGCTGACAATTCATCTTTTAGGGCATAACTCATAACACAATTCATAACTTTGCATTACCAGACTGGTTGAAGTTTTGGCACGCTTGTGTTTAAATATTACACTTTAATGCAAAACGGTTGTGGTACCTAATCTGTCTGTTTTTCTCATGATTGTGAACGGACCAAAAACCAGTGCTGTCAACTGTTATTTTCACCAGAAACTTTGCTACACAACAGACAGAGAAAGGGGTCTGGATTTAACCCTCGACTCGTCTGTGCCAGAATAATTTTTTCCTCGTGCAAGTGGCATGGCTCGAGGGATCGCAGCATCAGTTTGTTAATTCAGCCTGAAATTTCTCTTGAATAATTGCATGGAATGCCGTGATTTATTTATTTATTTATTTATTTTAACACATCCAGAATAGGGCTGTGCGATATGACCAAAATCTCATATCCCGATATAAGAATTCTATCGTCCCGATAACGATATAAATCACAAAAACGTAACATTTTCTGTAAATTCTGTGAATCTCGGGCAGCTCGACTTGCGGGAAGTGTTTCCAGCTGCGCGTCATGTACCTGGAGTCGAGTGTTTTAACCAATGCATGAAACTATACATTTTTAGACATAAGTTGTAACGGCCGCCGTTTTCTTTGTGAGTATTTATTACACGGCGTGCTGCGGGGAAAACACCTGTTATGACGTTTGAGTCTAAGGTTTATTTTTTAGCACCTGGCGGCTCTTTTTTTTTAATTCTCATCCGTAAATAATCTGCTCTTTCAGTTTATTTTTGAAAAGTCTCAACAGGATCTTGAGCTTTATTGTGAAAGGTTTATGTGGAACATAAACAAGCGGACACGCGATGCTGTTACCCTCGTTGTTGCTAACCACAACGCATAAAAACAGGCGCTTGTCCTTCAGTAGTGTGGTTATATTAAATATAAGAGAAAGAGATAACTTTAAGAAATTAATATAACCACTACAGTGACCATCAAAACGGTGAAAAAATATTGCCCTAAACAGTTTATTTTGCGACACCACGAAACAAACCATAGCGTAAAATGAAACGATAGACGTTTTTATATCGTCATCCGATATATATCGTTATATCAAACAGCCCTAATCCAGAATCTCTTAAAGTTTAATCCTACTGCATATGGTAATCAAAAAACTTTTCCTGTTGGTTGTTCCCTAGATTCATCTTGAGAAATACTGGATGCATTGCTAAGATAATATGGTACAAATATTTCTGTTTCCCTCAGGATGGATGTTACTGTGGTAATCCACTAACTTCTCATATACGACTATACTCAGGTCAAATTTTTAATGCCCTTCACTGCCTTAGTTTATAAACAGATTCCTGCAAAATGCTACTGTGCTAAAAATAAATGGAGAAGTTGAGTGTTTTCTACTAGTATGCCTGTTTAACATCACTGTGCCGATGTGCAGAGCCAGTAGCCCGGTTGAGGCTCTTGGTCTTATTAGAGGAACAGTAACTGTCTTAAGCTGATAAATGTGTTAAAACTTGGAAAAACAACAAAAGATACGGGCAATTTTAATGCAGAATATTTTTATCAAGATAATGCCTGTTTTATGGAGTGCCCTCTGAAGGAGTTTTTATTAGAAAGCTCCAGTATGTAATGCTTATTAGGTGCGAGTCATGCCTGTCAGTTTTGGTCTCGCTGCTGGTCTGGCTAAATGCTGTTCTTGCCAGCCTTTGCTGTGAAGTTGCTAAGAGTTGTCTGGTGAGTCTGTTTGGGCCTGCCAGTATACCCCCAATCATGCCAAATTCCCTGCATGAAAAAGATTAGCAGTGCTGAAGTTATTTTGCTGTACTAGGATAACATGCTATTATACAATCCGTTAATTATTTTATGGTTGAATTCGTTTTGCACTAGTAAGTCTTTCCTCCTCTTTTTTTTTTCTCTCCGCTTTCATTCTGATTGCATCCTGATTATTAGCCAGACATGAGCAGACCCATAATCATCCAGGCTGATGCTGCGCACAATCTGCAACTATATTCAGTGTTAGTGTTTACCATTCGGGTCTCTGCAAGCTTCTATTCGGTTTGCTAACCACCGCTCTTCAGCAATGCAGAGTGGTGGCCTAGTTCATGCCCTTTCAATGTAATTTTAGCTGTGTGTGAGTGTGCATGCATTGTGAACGCCGTCTATGTTTCCTGCTCCCTCATGCGCTTTTCTCTCTTTGTTCACTCCGTCTGTACGTCTTTAGTGATAGAACTGTAGTCATGACACACTAGCACAGCACTCTGGTCAGTGATGCTGTACTTTTACCTTTGGTGATGTATGTTTAGCTTCGCTGCACCTCTGGATGATGGTGTTGGCCTCAAGGGAGCTGGAGACAATACAGCCATTTTACAGTGTGGGTGTGATTGACACTTTGTGTTGCTCAGCCATTAGTGCAGATAAGTGGTTCAAACTGAGGAAATGTAGCTGGAGAACTGGATCCGAGAAGACAAGTTAAATGTCTTGTGGATTATGAAGAATGTTAGGCCTGCTGGGTTTAGTTTTTGTGGAGAAGACAAATTATTCACAAGTGCAAATCGAGCATAAATGTTACCATATTTTTTTTTTCTCTACCTACTTGTTTATGGTGTTTATGGTAATTAATCAATTTTCTTAAAAGGAATTACAAATGAGTGCGTGACTCACACAAAAAGTGTGCAAGATGCTGTGGTTTATAAAGATAATTAATAATTCACCAATTTCCTGTCATTATTGATACTGTGTAAAGAGGTGAGTACTTGATAATGCAACAGTTCAACATAGAACTGCAGACATAAGCCATGATATTGCCTGGTCACAAAACAGTTGGAGTCAAATGTGTTCTCAATATTGGAAATGCTGTTTGGTTTAGGTGATAGTGCACCAGAGAAAAACCTGCTGTTTCATATGGATACAACTGGATATCACAGTGGAATGTAATGGGGACCTGGCAGGTTAATGTCTGATTTGCCTGCATCTGTTACTTATGTTCTCACATGCAACTACTGTACACATGCACACACACAGACACATGCCTGGGGTTGAATAGAGTGTGTTTGTGTGAGTGAAGAGTCTCTAGACGGCTGCAGCTAAGTTTCTTTTCCTTGTTTTGATGTCCTCATCTGTTTCTTCAGGCAAAAGTCTCTGAAGCAAGGCCACAGCAGGAATCACATTTTCACATCTGATGCTAAAACGGCAGCAGAGCTGACTTTTTGGACTAAATCCTTAAAAAGTGCTAGAGGATATAGCATCTTTTCCAGAAGTATTTAATGCCGAGTGGCAAAACTGTTGGAGCTCATTTATGAGATTCCTGTATTATCCACGAGTGACAGTGGCGGGGCCATCAAGAGCCTTGTATCGGGTAGGATGAATGTTAGCAGTCTGAAAATTGTTTGGATTCAGCAAAGCATAAAGTTTGAGACAAGAGGAAAGATGAAAAATGGCCTTTAAATTATTCTGATTTTATTTTTACAGACTCTAGGTGTCTCACTCGGTGTTTTTTGTGCTTTCTTGCTGCTGGTATTGGTAAACGTCCTGAACTCTGTGACATATTAATTCAAAAAATGTTTAACCAAAGCTCTTCCATTAAAGATATAATGTTTCACTCCTCATGACAAATTGGCAGAAAATTTGGACCGTGCTTCACTTTTCCCATCACTGCTTCCCCTAAAATATTTCTACACTCCCGACATCGCTCTTCCTTCAAATACCTGTTCATTTTTTGAAGTAATTTTGATTTGATTTTTCCTATGGGAGTAAAGGATAGGATAATTATAAGCCACAAGGCTTCAGCCTATTCCTTTTTTGGTTACTGTTTGATTGAGTACTTTTATGTAAAATGATAATCTGTTGTTGCTGACTGAAATAAATATTTCACAATATTAAAAAAAAATGTTAGGGTGAAGCCTGAAAGTACACGAGGAAAGTGTTGGTGCACCCCTGCTAAAGACTAAACTCATCTGCCGCTCCCCGGGGTAATGAAAGCTTCATGTCTGATGGATTAGTTTCATGTATGTCCGGATGTATGTGGTGATATGTGCAGTGTTGTGCAAATCTCAGATGTTTGGGTTTTGATCAGTCATGTGCTGTCGTCAGGGAAGCGATTATCAGGGCCCAAAATTAATTCTGCAGCATGGCAGTAAGCCAGACGTACCCCCACAGCGAAAAAGATCCATCTTCAGGAACAAGAAGAACAAGTAGCTCTGCAGCAGATGCAACATCACAGTGTCAGTCTGGGATTGCATGAAGAGTGAAGACGGTGCGACCAGAGAACTGAGGCAACAATCTGCTTCCCAGGCACCTTAATAACTTCCACTCAAATGCACCAACTGTAGTAGAAAAACTGCTGCTGGCAAAGAGTGGTTGATTTGGGGGTTTTCAGTTTGTTGGACATTGTATGGGTAATAAATGCAATTTATTCATAGCATGATTTTTTTGTGACTAAACATTTGCACAACGCTGTATATCTTCACACTTACAAACATATTTCTGTCCCCTCGGTTGCCAGGTATCTCAAGACAGTGACTGGGACAGACAATGACTCTAACAGATGAATGTAGTAGTAATAATAATAATAATAATAATAATAATAATAATAATGACGATGATGATAAATTATTAAAAAAAATCGGATTACAGTTCCAAAATGTGCTGTTTAAGTCTCCGTTTTGGCAAGACCTTCTGAAGTGTCCTTGAGCAAATCGCTCAATCTCAGTCTCTTTTGTGGGGGCGCTGTTGTATCGGTAGCAGAAATTCACCTGGTGAGGAACAAGAGAAGAGAATTGACTTGAGGTTATCCATAGATTTTTACTTTCTTTATATTCCATTTTGTACTTTCACTCATGTCTGAGTGGGACGGCTGGATCCTGATCGCCATGCTGCTGTGTGTTAAAGGAAATCTGTAGCAGAGATGTTGGACAAAGATGACAAGGAAGTGATGAAAAAGGGGGGGAATGGCAGAGAGAGGGGTGTATCCATAGAAACATGAAGAACGCGTGATTTAGAGGGAGGGGAGGAGAAAGGAGGGATGTAGTTTGAAAGTGTTACAGCTACAAAACACTGGAACAAAATGGTAGGCCTGCAGCAGCATTTATCTAGCAGCTGAACTGATTGTGTTTTCCCTCACACTTAAGCTGGAAGTGCTGAATTATTTCATTGTTGTTAATTAAATTTGTAGGACAAAGGTGAAGTATAAAATGTAACAATAATGCTGATCTTTGCATGCGGGTTTATGTACCGGTTTTTCTGTCCATATGTAATATATAAACAGACAAGCAAACACGGCCACGTTTTTCTCCCTATATCACGTTTTTCTTTATTCCAGGGAACTTTTGGGTTAAAGGCTCTTTGCTTGGGGTCGGTACAGTTTGACCTCTCGCAAATGGTGCAGGACGTCAGCGCTCACTACTTCTATCCTGCCGTTTTAAAATGGATTTGTCAGGTTCTGTGCGGTGCTGTCGTTTAATGTGCTGCATGTGTGCGCCTGTCAGACTGCTGATTAAACGTGAGGTTGAGGTTGATGCCGATATTTGTTTGTGTGGGTTAATACTAACGTTAACCTGTGAGGTCAAATGTTCGATGCTGCTGTCACTGTGTTTCAAACATGTCTAAAATGTCCTTTTAGGAGCTGCAGGCTTCTTAAATATGTCACAAAAGATGACACATTGCATCTCACGACTCATTTGAAATTGATGCTGGGAGATGAACACCAGCACGAAGTGAGAAATTGATGACCTCAAATGACGTAAACATACAGCTTAAACCACCTCTGCTAACCAGCAATAGTATGATTTCTTCATTATGTCAGCGTAGGATTTTTAGATATAATAATAATAATAATAATAAAACTCCTTTCATTAAAACAAACAAAAAAAAAAGTGTGGCTTCTGTATGAAGTACATTGCAACGGATTTACTTGTATAAGATCAGTGAGCAAGGACCAGCAACATAGTGTGTTGTCTTTGCAGGGTGCCAAGAACTGCAGTTCTGTGAGATGCCATGGGCGTCTAAAAGATGCACACAATGTGTCCTCTAGTTTGATGCCCATGGTGATATTGGAAAGCAACAGTTCAAGTTCAAGTGATGGTGCTGGAGCTTAGGAGTTTTTTTCATTTTGCTCTTTGTTTCTTTACATTGGCTCTCACTGGTTGGTTAGGTTTAAACACCAAAGCTAAGTGGTTACGTTTGGGAAAAGATTCTGGTCTGTGTTCTGTTTGCATATCAAATGAATAATGTTTATCTGGTGCTTTTAGATGTTTTGGCAAGTGTCCCTTTTTAAGTGTTCCTATTTGATGTTGAGAATGAGACCCATGTTACTATTGTGAAAAATCAAGATTTTGGAACCTTTTTATTTTTGAACTAATACTGATACCAGTGACACTTTTATATAACTAAAATTTTAAATAACTCAGTACTTCTCCTTGAAGTTTTTTTTTGTTTTTTTGTTTTTTTTAATTATTTACGTGATTTTCCACACCAGACCAGCTGCCTCGGTCGCTGTCTAATCGTGTCTGCCATGTTGATTTTATAGTGTTTACGTGCTACGATTTATTTATTTATTTAATTTTTTTTAATGGTTATGTCAGACTATTATTAAATCCAAACAGATAATTCAGATTCCTCTTGTTCTAAAAGTTCTACTTTATTTTTCTATACTTCCCTGTGCAGACAAAAACACACAAACAACAAAAAGATGGTCAAACAGATATTCATACTCCGTGTACCTTACTGCCTTAATATCACTTCAGTTTATAATGTTAGCACATAGCAATTATTATTCCTGGATAAACACTTGTGCTGAAGAATGTAATGCAAAAGGTAGAGGTTCATAATTCTCTCAGGTTAGACGTGATGCACAGCCTTGGTTTTAATGTGATCTACACTTTTGGTGATTTTATTTTTAATTTTTTTTATTCAACAAAACAAACATTTGCAGCATTTAAAAAAAAAAAAAAAAATTTCTTTGCATTATTTCTTAAGTCAGGCAGTTTCATGGTATATCACACTATTATTAATGTTATTTTGGCAAAAGTGAACTTCTTTTTTTTTTTGGTAGGTTTACACTATTATTTTTCTTTTAGGACAATACAGAAAATGTAACATTTTAATGTCATAAAAAAGAAATGAAACCTTAAAAAAAACACGCTTGTTTGAGTTGGCAGTTTCTAAGACCATGAACCTCAGTGGTTTGCATGCATTATATAGCTATAATTGCTAGACAGAATATGGGAACGGCTAAGGAAGACCTCACTCTGCACAGCTTGTGTGTCTATCTACTAAATATTGTCACACATCGTTACTACCTTCCTTGTCTCTTATCCATTCTTTCTGTGGGTTAGTTGCCCCCTCCCTCCTTAACTTTGAATCTTTCCCTCTCCCTTAATTGTTGGTAAAAATAGCATGTGACTTTTGAATTCTGCCATCTGTTGGACTGAACATCAGTTTTAGATTCACTTGTGTACCATTTTCCTTCAAATATGAAAATGATTTTGAGTTTTCCACCTGTTGAATAAACGTAAGTTGGCTGCTTGTATGAATCTTCTGTCATGGCCCCCGTCTTAAGTTTAGTTCAGCTCTGCTTTTCCTTCATCCAAAAAACCCAAAACTGCATTACTGAAAACCAGTAAAATGTGTGGCTTTACATTTTAGGTGGGGGGAAGCTATAGAACAGAGCCAGCTGTAGCACGTCTCACAGCATTGAGCAATCCATCCATGTCAATTATGCTCTCGTTCTGATACCCCCACCCCCATTCCAAATAAATTAACACTCCTGGCAGCAACTTTCACAGCTACATCAGGCACAAAATAAGGCATGCTTCTTATTAAATATGGTGCATTTAGCAGTAAATTGCCTGCCACAAATATTTGAAAATCATGTATTATTTATTTAAATACTCTCCTCCCCAAACTTTGCATTCTCATAACTGTGACAGTCGTTTCAGTGCATTTGGGCATCACTACACCTATGCATACAATCAAAGCAATAAGCAGTCCACTCATGGTGACAAAAATTTGGCTATAGATCCAGTCCTTATGACGCTACATGCTGTCATGGGGTACAAGGTAGGCTACACCACAGACAGGTCGCCAGTCTGTCACGGGGCTTAGGGTTGGATATGACACTCCCATCCATCCATAAAGCCACTTTCTGTTTCCTCGTGTGTTGACTAAACGCTTGTTAGTGTGTCTACAGGAGAGCTGTGAAGTGTAGCTTTGTAACAAACTCAATTTTTGGACACAGATTATTCTGTTATCAGGAAAATTGTAGTTATTAGCCTATGTTGTCTGTTCCTCACCTGGTTACCCGTCGATATGGGTGAGCTTTGATCACAGGTAAATGAGGTCACGTGTCTTTTTTTTTTTTTTTAACCATAAAAAACATCTTGTCTTGGTCATAAGTTATTTTGGTTGATCTCTGCTCTTTTCTTCATCTGTTCTTTAATGTTATTGAAAGCAGCAGCAGAGCCCCTCTCAGCTGTTAGCACACCCTCATGCTACATGTCTAGCCAGTCACTTGAGATGTAATTGTTGTTGTGTTGTATTTTGTTTTGTATCATATGATTAGAATTATGTGCAATTCATACAGGTTCCTTTCAGTACCCTTCACAGTGCTCCATTTAATCCACTCACTGATATAACAGTATCTGAGAAATGTATATCATGGATTTGAGTACATTTCGTATACCGCTCCGCAGTACTGCGTAAAGACTTTTTTAGTAAGGGCTGTGAACACATCATGGCATACCTGGATGCAGCTGTTTTTACCCCACAGTGATTAACACAGGTGATAACTGCTGTCGGACTATTGTGCTACTGTGTGTGTTTGTGTGGCCTTGTGAACACCAACATGCCATTCTTTTTCTTCTTTTGCTGCAGCCATGTTTGTGAAACCACAAAACAGAGTGAGATGGGTTTTGTGCTCGTTCTCCCTCACTCGCTCCCTGTTTTTTTTTTTCTACCTCTTTTCTGTTTTTCTCTTTCCAGCTCTCTTCCCCTCCCCCTATTTCTGTTCCTCTTTCCTCCTCTCTCTCTCTTTCATTCTCCCTCCCTCCTTGTCTCTCTCTCTCGCTCTCTCTTTTCTTCTCTCGCTCTGGGTTTCCATCATACTTTACCCCTCCCTCTCCTTTTTGCCTCTCTTTCTTTCTCTCTTCCTCTCTCACGTTGCACACTGCCCCTCCCTCTCTCACTCTTTCTCGCTCTCACGTTGCTCCCTGCCCCATCTCTCTCTCGCTCCCCCCCCCCCCCCCCCATCTTTTCTCTGTCTCGCTCTTCTGTCTCTCCCTCTCTTTCTCTTGCCTCTCTTCCTCTCCCTCTACATCCTCCCCTCCCCCACTGGTGCCTCTCATTTTCTCTCTCTCCCCTCTCTCACTCCACCATTTCACTCACTCACTCACTCCCCCTCCCATCCCTGTTCTCTTTATCTCCTCCCCTCCCTCCCCCTTCAATCCCTCTTTCATTCCATGCAATCATCTGTTCTTTCTCTCTCCCTCTGCTTCCTCTATTACGCCCCCATTTTGTCCTCTGCCATTTCCCTCTCTCCCTCTCTCTTTTTCCTCCATGTTCTTTCTCTTTTGTTGTTTACCACACTTCCATGACATTTATGATACAAACTTTATAAAAAAAACCATTTTTTTTCTATCACAGAAAAACGAACCCATTAGGCAGGGGAACAATTATATTTCTAGAATAAAACCTACACCTTGAACACAATACTCTCCTTCCCAGTCACACACATTTTGCACATTATCTTCTTATTTCACTCGTCCATCTGTGGTGCCATTTACCGTACTCCTCTTCGCGTAGTTCCTGTAATGACCTGGCCCGAATCTACCATTTTTACCCCAAACACTGTAGTGGTTGCTTCTCTTCGGTAGCATTCAACAAGTGGCTTACTTGCTAGACTCCAAAACAACCCCAACTGCCAGTCATCGTCCTCAATGGAACATAAAGTACATTAACCAGGTGCTTTCCTCACCTATCAGGTTTAGGGTGGCCTCATGAGATGATGTGCTCCTTCAGCACAGCTGGGAGCTGCAGCCATTGATGGTTTGCTGTGGTTTTATGGGACAACTGATCTGTTTTTGTTTATATAGGAGGAGGATATATTTGAGTACGTAGAAGCTATTTTAGTCTGCACCAGTTCTTTTTTTTGTACATGAACGACATGTAGTGTTTGTCAAAGTTTAGAGGAGGAGTATTATTCTGACCTGGCTAAATCATCAGAATAAAACCTGTTAGAAAGCACATTAAAGACAAATGTTCAAACAATAATCCTGTTTACATAACCTCTCAGACAGTACACGTAGTAGTGGTAACAATAATTTTATTTTGGCACTTTTCAATACACTCAAGGTCATCTTACAGCATGAAATTAACAACAAAAGTAATATTAGGAGAAATTTAAAATCCTGAATGTAAAACATATTAAAAAACAAGCAAACATGATTATAGTTGATATGCTGATCTGAACAGGTAAGTGTTCTGTGATTGAAACTGTCAGAGTCCAGCTGATAGAGGTGAAGCGATGCTGTGTTCCAAAGACGAGGCGAACCTCAGCTTCTGGCACCCGTGGTGTTAAGTCTGATACATGGAACAGTCGGTAGAGTAGCTGAGCTGAGTATATGAAGGAGTGTGAGGATGAAGAAGGTCTGAGAGACACTGGGGTTGTCAAATCATTAAGCACTTTGAAAGTGAGGAGAAGAATCTGTATTGGATGCATTGGCGAATGGGGAGCCAATGAAGCTGGGTGAGATTATGTGTAATGTGATCGGTGGACTTGGTGCAGTTGATGATTCTTGCTGCAGAGTTATGTACCATTTGGAACCAATTAAGCAATTCTTTGGGGAGCCCAGAGAGAATGGCATAGAGGGAATAATCCAAATGAAAGGTGACCAGGGCGTGAACCAGAACTTGTGTGCTGAGTTGAGAAAGAAACAAGTGTAGTTTCGAAATGTTACATAGGTGGAAGAAGGCTGAACCTGAGACATTATTGGAGAGGGAAAAGGCTGAACCTGAGAGGAAGAGTATTTCAAGATGATTCCAAGACTTTTGACACTTTTTGCAAAAGTGTGGACTTAAGAACCACCTATAGAAACAACAAAAAATAGACTTTTGATTTAGGATCATTTCACGTTTACTGATGTCTAGTTTGAGCTGATTGATTATTTTCCCAGTGGTGATGGCCTGTAGGTCATGGCGAGGATAGAAGGGGGAAGAGAGGTGTTGGGTTTTGCAGAAATACAAAGCTGTTTGTCGTCAGCATAAAAATTAAACTGTTTTGTGAGATGGGGGGAAAAATATTTTCAAGATAAAGAAGATAAATTCATTATTTGCACAGAAAGATACCTGAGGGATACCATGTGTGACAGAGGCTGATGAAAAGCCTTATTTGTTTTTGTAAGTCTTGCCTTGAAAAAATCATTTATGTCAGAAAGTCTCCTTGATTCCAATATTGACCAGTTGTTGGCCAATATTGGAATGCGGAATGTAAAAAGTGGCACTGAGGTCAAAGAGGAGGAGGGTATTAAGAAAGCAGGTTTCTAGTGTGAGGAGATCAGTGGTGATTTTAACAAGCTGCTCCAAATATGTCTAGAATGGAATTGAAATGGCTTGGGTGGGTCTGAAGATGTGATGCCTCTATGCTTTCCAAAACTCAGGAAATGGATGAAAGGCTGGAAATGGCCCTATAGTTATTAAGGTTGTTGGAGTCAGATGATGAGCATGTTAATTTAAGTTTTAAAATCTGCTATGACTTTACAGCTCGTGGCTCAAATCGGTCAACAACTGCTTCACTGGGTGAATGGGTTAAATGCAGAGGAACTATTTCCCTATGGGGGCTAACACATACACATTATTATTATTATTATTATTATATCAGTTTCCTTCTTACTGGATCTTTGGTTCTCTCTCTCTGTTTTTGTTTTGTTGTTTTTTTAATTAATGAGATTGTCAAAAAATTAATGAAAATCACTATTCGTTTTTACGGTAGGAAAGGTATTGGTTTAAATACACATTGCTTTAGTAAGAACACAGCTGTAGCTAGTGTAGCTACCAGTATTAACTGATTTGACAGCACTGTTATAAGTACATTTGCCAAAGTATCATATCATCGCAGGTAAGATGCATTAAAATTCTTAAACTGCAAACTTGTGGATCCACAGATTTGCAGCAGCAATGTGGAGTTGAGATCACTGCTAGCAAATATAGCCATGGCTCTTCAGTGGCTCTCTGACAGGCTCTGTAGGTCAAAGGCAGGGAGATCTGTCCAGTCCATGTTTGGCTCTGTCCCACCTTGTTTCTTTTATGTGAATATAGCCAGATCCACATCAAGTCTGGATGCATTTGAGACAGACACCTGGCAGGATACATGGGAGAAGCCACGTTTGGTCAGATTTCACTTCCTGCTGCCGTTTGATTTTATCTTTAGGAAACTGCGACTGTTGCTGAACAGGAAAAAAAGTGTTCATTCGTTCTTGAGAATACAGCTTGCACAAGAGGTTGGAAGATGCAGACTCTGCAACTCTTTCCCAAGTGTTTTGGCATTTCCAAATCTACATACCTTTGTGTTGTATATGTACTGCATCCTTTTTCATTTGTAAGTTTATTTGGCTTCACGGTTTGGTTTCTTATTATTTCAGGTCACAATTTCTCCTTAAGCATGTCTCCCTGCCTCTGACCATCTTGCTTTTAAATGCTTGAACTGTGAACAGGGCCCAAGAGAGTAGGAGTTCTAGCTGAAGCAGAAGTCACACCCCTCTGCATTTTGTAAAACTGCATTCAGAAATCATCCATTTAGTTTGTTCTTCATAGACAAATATGTATCGCTAATACTTTTCTTTGCATATGTAAAGCCAAAGTCAAGTAATTTTAAAGTAACTGATGGTTTTGTTTAAGTTTAAATGAGCAACACAATCTTGCATTAATTCTTACTGTGGAAAAAGTATGCAAAATGTTACATAAAGACTAGACTATATGCCATGATCCTCTCTGCTTGACTTGCGTTGCGTGACTGACAGGAAGTGTGCTGTAGCGTGACCAAAGGGAAAGTTAACTATTTTTGGAAAGTTTTATTTGGTAAATAAAAGCATGAAAATCAGTGAGGCTCAAAGTAGAGGCACCATAATACCTGCTCATTGAAGATTATTCTAAAACATAAATTGAACTTAAGGCAGGGAATGAATAATATGAAATCAGCTTATTATGGCAGCATATAAAAAAGACATACTTGAAGCATATCCACACAATATACCTTTTGCAGTTTACTTAAACAAGGGATAAGGGAAACAAAAATATGGGAAATGATGGATCGTCTGTAACTATTTCTTGTGGACCTTTTATGTTCTTGAGTAATCACAGAAGTGTTAAATTTGTTCATTTACAGAAAATTGTGGGAAGATTTGTTCCCAGTTCCTTTAGAGTCCAAGGTGACATTTTGCAGAGAACCAAAATATGCTGATTTTTATCAGGAACATTGTTGTAGTCTTGTTTCTGATTAATATTGTCTTGATTGCCTAATCAGTTAATAAATTAATCAAACCTAATATGTTTTGGGTTTTTTTCTCAACTTTGCATATTTGTGTCTTCATTAGAGCCTGACTGATATTTTGGTCCCCTGATATTATCAGCTGATATTGGCCTATTATACAGTATATACACTAGCCAGACACTTCATTAGGTACAGCTTGATAGTACCAGGTTTTACCGTCAGAACTGCTATAATTCAACATGGTGCTGTAAACATTCCTCAGAGGTTTTGGTCCAAACTGACATCATGGCGTTAATTGCTGCAGATTTGTCTGCTGCACATACGTGACAAGGTGCTCTGTTGGATTGAGATCTGGTAACTGTGGAGACCGTTTAAGTACAGTGAACTTATTCTCATATTCAAGAAACAAGATTGAGATATTTTGAGATGATTTGAGCTTTGTGACACGTCATGTTATCCTGCTGGAAACAGCCATCAGAAGATGTGTGGTGGTCACAAAGGGATGGGCATGGTAACAGTACTCTTTAATACTGTTTAAATGATAATCGTTGGTAATAAAGGGCCCAAAGTGTATCAAAAAATATCCCCCACACCTTCACGTCACCTGGCCTGAACTGTTGATGCAGGGCAGGATGGATCTGTGCTGTAAATAGCGTTTGTGGATAGTTCAATAATTATCTGAACCAAAAAATCTAGTATTGGTCAGGCATCAGAATTTCTATCAAAGCTAAACTACAGGCATGAAAAGGGGTAACACTTTAGGTTTTCATAAAAAACACAGTAGCTGTACTTGGAGTGAACTCAGTCTCTGTAGACGTGTTCTGCGACAGGGGGGTGATGTGCGATTGATCTGATTGAAGGAAAGATTGTCACTTTTTATGGAAATGAATGTTGTGTACCCACAGTATGTTTTAGAGCAAACACTGCTTTGGCTCAAACACTCATTAATAATGTCTTCCAGTGTCTACAATTACAGTCATCTGTTGATTTATTTTTGGCAGCATCCACTGACTCACTCATGAGATTTTTGCATATTTTAAAATTTAAATAAATTCTTGGAAAAATGATTAAGTGATTGACAGACCCGTTTGTGTCTGTGATCAGAGTTTTATTGACAAAAACAGCGAGGTTGGTACCTTAGGCCCACTATTTACGTGAATCAGTAAAATAACAGATTGGTTGATTATAACACTAATAGTTTTTTGAGTCCTCAGTCTTTGTGGACTAATACACCAGTACAAAGTATTTCCTGCAAAGTGCATACAAGACACTATGCTGAATGTAGGTTTTTATATGTCTGTCGCCCTTTTTCTCATTTCGCTCCATAATTTGCAGCTTTCACGTTGTCTCGCTTTCATCATTGGCAGGATATGCATGACCATTGTGGACCGTGAGGCCACCGTCTCGCCGCTCAACATCTATCTGATCTCTCCACGCATCCCATTTCACTGAAGGTGCCATGGTCGTCAGATGACGTGAAAAGAGATGAAAGTTCTTCACACTTGAACTTTGACGTTTCCTCAGGCGTCAATCAGCAGCTCATTTTGTGTGTGTGTGTGTGTGTGTGTGTGTGTGTGTATGCATGTGCGTGTGATCCATGGGACTGTTTGATGCATAATTTCAAGCAGAATAATATCTCCGTGCTATTCTTTTACTTTTCATTGCTTCTTTTTCTTTTACCGCATTCTGCTCCCATCCCCCCGTCTCCTTTCTTTTTCTCTCTCTCTTTCTGTCTCCCCCCTCCCCTCTCTTTTCCTTGAGTATTCTTTCCTTTCAGTCTCTCCTCCTGCCCCCCCATCCATTTGCTCATCTCCTTGTCAGTCACCTTCCATCTCTTTCTTTCTCTCACCGTCTCTCTTCTTTCTCCTCTCTCATGTAACACGCTCGCATCCGAGACTGTGCACGAAACAATCTTCCAACACTTTCCCATACTTGTAAACCTCACTTGATCAATGAGAGAGTGAAAAGATACAGAGGGGAAGGCGCAGGGATGCATGGATGAAACACAGAGAAGAACTCAGCTGCAGATACAGGAAAAGAGACAGACAGGGATGTGCAGAAACAAAGATGAAGAATGACACACAAAGAAAGAAGAAAGGAGGGCGAGTTGCTTTGGTGGAGCCATAATTTCAGACGGATATGATGCTGATCTTGTTTTTGTTGTTGGTGTGTGCGTCTTTTGACTTTGATGTGACTTAACCTATTGATTACTGGACTGTCAAGGAACCTTGTGCATCAGTGCTGCGCCTGTGTATGCGTGTGTTTTTAAACCTACTGGCCACACGTGCTCATTTGGCTGCAAGAATATTTGGTTTGTTTAGTGTCTGCTCTGTGTTTGCGCTGGTGCGACCAGACTCGCTACCGAAACTGTGCTGAAGACTAAAGAGAAGGAGGCGGAGGGTAGCGTTAGCTCCGCCTCCTCACATCCCTCACGTATAAATAGGAGGCAAACATAGTCTATTCTCACTCAACACTCGCACTGAAGAATGAGATCCTTGAAGCACCTGAAACCTCACAGCAGGAGGAGCGTGGTGAGTTCACTGGCTCTCGCTTGTAGCATGTTAAGTGGTAGTTTGCTGAGGTGGTGGGCAACGTGGGTTTGATCCCGGCAAAGCTGAAATGATACAGATAGAAAACTGCCATCAGAGATGCTTTGATTGTATCTGGTTTTCTTTTGTTTGTAAAGTTCCTTTCTGTGGAGTCTTTTTTATTCTAAATGAAGAGCTGCCACTTGCATTAACTTATCGCAATCTCTGTTTGAGCTTTAAAAAAAAATCTTTCTCCCAAACTCTTCTTCGGTGTCATCTTTTTGTCTTCTTCACTTTTTGTTTTTATCTTTCATTGAGTGTCTGGCTTTCATTTTGGCATTTTCCTTTCTCCTTCTGTCTCCTGGTTGCTCACTGCCTCTCCCTCCCTCCCTTTCCCTCTGTCTCTACATGTCTTTCTTTTTCTTTCTTCCTCTTGCTCTCTTTTGCCTGCTGCCTCACACTCACCCTCTCACTCTTTCACTCAGCCCTCTCCTCCTCCCCCTCCCTCTCTTATGTGTGTGTCTCTCTCTCAGCCTTCCTCCTTCCCTCCTGCCCACCCCCTCCTTCTCCTTATCTCTCCTTCACTCTCCCTTTACCTTACATTTTCTCCTTTTTTTTCTTTTTTTCCTCTCCCTCCTCCCTTTCACTAGACTCTTGCATGCTCTAAGCTCTCACTCGCTCACTCTTTTTCCTGCTTCTCTCCCTCCCTCCCTCCATCTCTGTCTCTGCTTCTGTTCTCACTCTGCTCTCCAGTGTTTTTGTCTTATCTTGTGCTTTTCTATTCTTTTTTCATTTCTTAATCTTGCTCAGTTTTCATTCTTTTCTTTTCTTTTTTCTTTCTTGCACTTGAATGTGTGTTTGTGTGGAGATCAGTAGGCCATCTAATCCACCACCACACACACACACACACACACACACACACACACACACACACACACACACACACACACACACACACATACACATCATGCATGGTTAGCACGTTGGATTAGGATGCTGTCTTTCATAGTTCCTGTCTCTCCAGATCTGAAGGTTTGTTTTTGGACACTGTTCATTCAGGTTGACTACTTGTACTAGGAAGAGTGATTTGGGGATAGATTTGCCTCAGTGGGAGGAAATGTCTGCTTTTGCGCATCCTTTCTAGTGATGTAATAAACAGCTCCTGAAAATCTAAATTGTTCTTACTTTTTCTCCTCTCTGTCAGCAACTAGCTCAAATAATCTGATCAGATGAGTCTCACCACCTTTTTTTCTTCAGTAGCTCATTTTTAATGGAGTGGAGGATGGTGCACAGTAGTTCACATTGAAAACATAACTTCCTGCCTTTATAAAAATTTACACTGAGCTTGATTTTTGTTCCCCTCTACAACACTTGGCAATAAAAAACATTAAAATGCTGATCTCTTTACAAACAGTTTGTCTCTTTCCTGTTCCAGGAGGAGGCGAGCCGGCGCCTGGGTAGATGTGAGCCCAAGGTAATGGCCAGGCTGGTGGACATAGGCACACAGACAGATCCAGTAGTTGTGCTGTCCTTGGCCCAGGCCGCCGTGCTAGGTCTCATCTCCCAGAATGAAGTATTCGGAGCTACCATTGCACCAAACGGCTTCTACACTGGTGAACCAAAAGAGTCCCCTGCACCCCCAGTAGACGGAGTTGACTACGAGTACGCAGACCAACTTATCGGCGCCAACGGAGATTATCTTGGAGAAAACTTGGGAGAAGACGGTCAGATGCAACCAAGCTGCAGCCAGCGGCGGTGGCAGCAGGGGCCGCCTCAGCATTCAGATGGGAAAATGGTAGTCCCCGATCGTCATGGCCTTCAAGCAGGTGACATGTCCTCTTCCCACGTGAAAGGGGAAGGGATGAACTCTGGAATGTCCTCCTGTGTCCACATGCTGAACAATATGGCTCCCAGAGGTGGTCTGGTTCAAGTAGATCCGGCCACCCTGAGAGGCACCAACAAGAACTGTGCAGAATGTGAGCGGGAAGCTACAAACCAGCAGCAAGCCAACACACATGTCCACCCTCCTCCCCCCCAGGTGGCCCACAGGGGACCGGAGCAGGGCCACAGAGGACTGCAGGCCCAGCGCCCGATGGGGGGCCACGGTCGAGGTGGTAGAGAGGATGAAGAAGAGGTAGAACACCAGGGGAACACAATGATGAAACCCACACAGCAGGAGGAAGCTATCAGCAGCTACTTCCAGACCAGTGAAGTGGGAAGCTACGATTCTACAGAGATGGGAATGGGGGGCGAGTATGAAGACAGCAGCCAGAGTATGATGTGGACAGACGGGAGTGCGGCAGGGCAGCATCCCCAGCCTCCACACCCCCAGCCTCCACGTAGACACGGTGGCCGTAGAGTAGACCGGCTAGATATCAACATCCAGATTGATGAATCCTACTGCGTAGACGTGGGAGACGGTTTGAAACGCTGGAAGTGTCGCATGTGTGATAAATCCTACACCTCTAAATATAACCTGGTCACACACATCCTGGGCCACAACGGCATCAAACCGCATGCCTGTCCACATTGCGGAAAGCTTTTCAAGCAGCCCAGTCACCTCCAAACCCATCTGCTAACCCACCAAGGTACGCGGCCTCACAAGTGCACAGTCTGCAAGAAGGGCTTCACCCAGACCAGTCACCTGAAGCGACACATGCTGCAACACACCGACGTAAAGCCCTACAGCTGCCGCTTCTGCCGCCGTGGCTTCGCCTATCCCAGCGAACTGCGAGCGCACGAGGTGAAGCACGAACGAGGCCGCTGCCATGTGTGCTCGCAATGTGGCATGGAGTTCCCCACCTATGCTCACCTCAAACGCCACCAGACCAGCCACCAGGGTCCCCACACCTTCCAGTGCACCGAGTGTAATAAGTCTTTCGCCTACCGTAGCCAGCTCCAGAACCACCTCCTGAAGCACCAGAGCCCGAGGCCTTACACCTGCTCCCAGTGCGGCCTGGAGTTTGTGCAACTCCACCACCTACGTCAGCACTCGCTCACCCATAAGGTATCTGACTGCTCAAGTTGCACACATGCTGTAAATTTTACCTGTAGATCAGTATTCGGCAGAGAGGTTGTTTTTCCTTTGGCTTGTACAAAAATATTGAATGCTTTGATTCTCTTTTTTTTAATAGAGAGTCAAAACAAACTAACATAAAAAAGATAATTTGCATCTGCAGTTCATATATAATTCACCTTAAGCCTTGGGTGTAGTTAACAGATACGAGCATCCACCTATCTGGCATCCTTTGTTGTCTTTGTCAGATTCATCTTGTTACAAAAACACATGATTTTAAGGTCAAAATAGAATCAACGTATCAGTCTAATATAAGGAATTTAGCACCTGGATTTAGTATGCTTATAAAAAATAACAGCTGGTAGAGGCTCGAGCCCCCACCTGCAACCACGAATTGGATAAGTGCAAGAAAAAAGATGGATGGATGGGAAAAAAGAAACTATTCCATCAACATGGTAATGCTAGACTTTTCTGTGTGGCTTTTTTTTCCATTCATTTGAAATCTTTAATAATGTAGTGCCAACAAGTCACGATGAGGAAATGTATTTTTCTTTTTTATATTGAGTCACTTTGAGTGGTTAATTGCCCAGTGAATAGAATAAACTCCAGGTGGGTCATAGAAACAAGAAGAAATTTGAGTTTCTAGCCTTGAATAATTTTTTTTTAATGGCAACAAAACCAAGTCTGAGTTGTTAAGCAAATAGTATCAATTCTCATGTGAAATATGTTTTCGTTGATGCCATTTTCCCTGTGTAAATGCTGGTAAATCTTTGCAAAGGCTTCATCAGCAGTTAGAAACACAGCACTTAATCAAAATGGTGAAAAATCAAAGGAAATTAGAAGCATAGTAGAATTATCTGGCAAATGTTGCATTTTTAGAAAGACCTTCAATCTCCTTGTCACGCTTTTTCAACCCTTGCTGTTTCCCACACTTTCACACAGGTGGGGAAGAGAGAGATGAAGGTGCGTCGGATTACCTTGTGCTTGTATTTGTGATCATTCTTGGTTATTCTAAAATCAGTTCCTTTTGAATGAGACTTTTTTTTCCCGCCCCAACTTTTAGTCATGCCTAGTGGGTGAAGGAATAGAAGATATAGCTGACAGATAGAAATCCCACACGGTGACAAATGAAAATGCTGTGTTGCTAGGGACGGGCTCAAATGTGCTTTCTACTGGGGCAACAAAAACCCAAAGCCACGTTCATCATCAAATTGAAAGTGATGAGAGCAGTGAATGTTCTCAGTGGAGAGAGAATATTCTCTTTTGTGGCTTGTTTGAGCTGGTTGTCTGTTCACTGCTCCCCCTGGTGGACAACGTCAGCTCAACCCATTTGCCGTGCAGACAGTGGGCAGACGGACAGTCTGCCAGATTTGTCTGCTTATACAAACACTGTCTCTCGACCCACTAGTGTCCCGTAATACATATTTGTTCCTCGCAATAGCCTTGAATCCGCTCATTCAGTCGCAGGTTTTTGTCTACTGACACTGACTGCAGAGTGGAGTGCAGGAGGCAGCAGCACATTCATTGAGACAGGCCTCAAGGCCTTAGATGACAGTTGTCTGCTCCTGTGACCCACTGCATGTGTTTGAGAACGTTACAGCAGCTGAATAAAGATGATTCAAAGGGCCTTTTTCCTGTATTCTAGTGATCTCCTTTGGTACACCTAAAATGGCTGCCATAGATTTTGATACGGTTGGAGGAATGAGCAATAACTTGCAGGCAGGATTAAAATATTGCCCTGACATTGTATGCAGGATGGTGACTCTTTGGCCACCCTGTTTTACATGCATGTTATACTCTTGCTGTTGTTTTTGTAGGTAAAGTTGTATAATTTAGTTGTTGTTTCAGACAGATACTCTTGGATCTGTATCAGTGAGAGCCGATGTCTTTACTTAGGTCATCTTAAGCACACAGCTCCGTCTGTGAGCACCAAAGCCCCGCCCACCTGCTCTGTGACCCTTCTGTTTACAAGGGCCAGCAAATCGGAAGAAGCGGCTTGTTTCAGACGCTGGCTGTCAGCACCAAAGTCCAGCGTGAGATAAATTTAAATAGTTTTGTATTACGACACATACAAAGCTATTTTATTATAGTCCAAGAATAACATTATTAAGCTGGAATAGCATAGGAGCATAATAGGTTCTCTCTCAGCCACATTAACCTGATATTAAAAGTGTTAAAAAAAATATGCTGACTGCTCAGTAATTTTTCTTTCCTTTGGTAAAAAATGTAAGGAAATTTAGTCACAATGCAGATTTAAAGATAGCCTGGAATGTGAAACTCACACTGAATCTGAAAATATGTGTCTGCGTGCTCAGGTTTGGGTGTGTTATGACTTGGAAAAGCAGTGAGCTTTTAGACCCCACACATTCAAATTAATCAGTATATCTGCCAACGTCTCACACTCTTGGAAGCAAACAGAACAGCTATTGCTGTATTTGACTGATGGACCTTTGTCTTCTCTTTGCACTCTGCAGGGGATGAAAGGCCACAAGTGTGACGTGTGTTCCCGAGAGTTCACCCTGTCTGCCAACCTGAAGAGGCATATGCTCATCCACAACAGCGTCAGGCCCTTCCAGTGTCACGTTTGCTTCAAGAGCTTCATCCAGAAACAGACCCTCAAGACCCACATGATCGTCCACCTGCCTGTGAAGCCATTCAAATGCAAGGTGCGTATTTTAACTCCAGACTGATAGCAGAGTGTGCAGGGCTGTTTAATTAACTGGCGTGAAATTAGTTGTGATGATGCATTTTTAGTTTCTATCGATTTAATTTAACGTAATAGGATTATGAGGGAGAAGAAAGTGCTCCTAGAAAGCATCTCATAAGCGTCTTATAACCTGATATCAGTACGTTTTCTAAAATTAAATGAGAAGAAAATCCCAGACACGAGAGGCCACTATCGCCAGGCAGGATGCTTTTATCACATCTGGTATAAGTTTTTTCTCTGTTTATATCAGTGCACCTAAATTATTTTTTTTGTATACTTTTTACCAGGTTTGTGGCAAGTCTTTCAACCGAATGTATAACCTTCTGGGTCACATGCATCTCCATGCTGGCAGTAAGCCCTTCAAGTGTCCTTACTGCACCAGTAAGTTCAACCTGAAAGGAAACCTCAGCAGGCACATGAAGGTCAAACACGGCATGGATGTCTCACCAGAAGGACAAGGTTAGGCTCACTTTTTTTTAACATTAATATCAACCTTACTTTCTATCATATGCATTTACTGTGAAAGGGATGGATCCTTATATTAAAAATGGCCAAACTTTCATATGTCATAGAACAACAAAAATGTTGCACCTTTTTTACAGTTATTTTTGCGCTAATATTGGATAATAATTTACAGATAAGCACATTAGCCAGGTGTTTTATACTGTTTCAAAAGTAGATGTTTGCAGAAGGTTCAGTTAATGACATCAGTGCATGTACAAGTAATCCCATATGAGCCAAAGCTCAGGCTTCGCACAGCTCCCAGTGCTGTTCCAAACAGTCTTTTTTCCTACTCTTGAATCTGTGTCAGTGAGAGCAGATATCCCTAAAATGGTCATCTCAGGCACACAGCTGTGGCACCTCCTGTTCAGACGTTCTGTTTGCATCAGGCCACAAGTCAGAGGAAAGTTGCCTAAAAGCAAGAAGATCTGAAACGGCTTGTTTCAAATGCGGGGGACACCAAAGCCCAGTATAAGATAAATGAGGATTATTTTAAACTATGAATGCAAAGAAGAAGTAGAAATATGGAGCTGAAAGTGAGCTTTTTCTATCCATCTGCCCAACCACCTATTAATCTTCCATTTATACAAAGTCAGCTCATGGTGGCAGCAGGTTAAGCAGGCATTTTAAATGTCCTCCCTAGCAACACTTTCCAGTTCCTCTTGGCGGGTCCTGAGTCGTTCCCGAGCCAAATGAGGTATATCATTTCTCCACTGAGTTCTGGGTCTACCCTGGGATCTCTTCCCAGTTGGGTGAGACCAAGCAACCTCCAGTGGCTTATTTAATACTTCCTCCACAGTCTGCCTCTAAGGTTAGGGAAGCTCGTTTTAGCCGCATGTATTTGCAACTTTATTTGGTCATCAGCCAGATCATGACCATAGGAGAGGGTTAGAACATGGACCGATCGGTTCAGCCTAAATAGTTAACTTTTGGCCCAACTCTCTGTTCACCATAACAGCCGGGAACATTCCTGCATTACTGGTGTCACCATACCAATCCCGTGCTCAAACTCACACTATGCCCATTTTGTTTTTCTTCTTTTTGCTGTAGACATGTATTATTTGACTAATTTCTGCTTGTTTTGAGTCTAAGACATAAGATTAATTCACTGATGCAATACGTTTGCAAGGTTGAGATCATTACATTGTCCAGGATTAGCTCAGAAGTGCTAAAAACCTCACTTTTCTAATAGATGGGAGTTGGCTGGATGAGCGTCATGCCATGTTGCCAGGCCAATGTCAGTCAATGCCTTTTTGTATTTTCCAGAAGTTCTTCCAGAAATGGACAGCCAGGGGGAATATGAAGGACAGAACTTCACCTTTACAGCACCGGACAGTATGGACAATGGTGGCTCCCAAAACCTCACTAAACTCACTACAGCAAACATGGAGGACATGGAGGAGTATTACAATTTTGGAAAGGATACAAGCAGCTACACTACACCTTGAGTGGCGATGGACCAGAAAACTTTTTTCCTTTTTTTGTTTCTGAAGGCAGAAGGAAATTACAGAATTGTTGTTGAGACTTTGGGAGACTCTGGGAAAAGGGGTTTTCATTTAGTTTTGGCCTCCTTCCAGAAGCGCCAGACTTGGCGGACTATGATGGGAGGCCAGGGAGGAGGAGGAGTGCTTCAAAGGAGACGTTTCAACTCTGTTGCTTATAACCGAGACACTGAAACAGTTGACACGGTGTGAAGCTCTTCTTTTGGGATAACTACGCTTACCGGCTCAGACTCTCACTGGTGGACAGTGAAATCTGTATGTTGTGTGTATGTATCAGTTATTTGAAGAGGAAAAAAAAGAAAAAAGTTGCAGTTGCAGAGCCATTGGTTACATTTAATGTGATAGAAATTTGTTTGCCATTTTTGTCATTCACAACCAATGTATACCCTCATATTTTTGACTGAAAGTGCCAGATAGACATTTTGCAACTAAGCTTCCACAGTGTCAGCTATTTACTCACTGTATATCGAAGTTTTGATACATAGTCACAACATATTCATAGGTTTGAATGCTCTTAGTTAACAACTCCTAATTGTAGTTGCCCGTTCCTGCCTATTCCTCATTTGAAAGTTCAGACAGGTCTATCTTTAAGTGCATTTGTACTTTTTGCACATGACATTGTAGCCTTTTTTGTTTTCTTTTAAAAAAAAAAAAAATCTTAGTAGGGCACCGACTACCAAAGTTGCTACTGTCTCATGTCGGCTACAACCAGAAAACAAAACTGCCGGCATGTAAAGCCCTCTCACTGTACAAATGATTCTGCAACATGCAGTGTGTTTACCCATCTTTTTTTGTTTCACATGGTTTAGCTTTGCATTAATAATCTATCCCGTGTAGTGAATATACTGCTCTAGGTTTTGAATTACCGAGTGAACAGAACAAAAAGCACTTTTTCATCAAAACCTGTCATTTTTTCTGTGAAGGCGGTCTTCAGTAAGAGTGAATTCATTTGCCTCAAGGAAGAAGAGCTGGGGATGGAAGATAAAATCTTCCGACCCCTTATAAAGGCAATATTATTAAACATAGTTATGCTTTTTCAATCTTTTTTTGTTTTTTCTAAACTGCTGTTTACCTAAAATGGATATTTCATGGTTGTCAGTTCAAATACGAGTTGCAGAATGAGCAGTTTGAGCAGAGAATCAGCAGTTTGGGTTTTTATTTGTTGTTTGTAGTTTCAGCACTCTTAAATCCAGGGCTGGGTCCACTTTACTTTTAATTCAATTTATTCAGAAATATTTTTCCCATCATGGGGAAAGTAGCATGAAAAACAAGAGATGACACAAACCGAACCTGTGAATTTAAAAGATGAAAATAAATTATTTGGAAGTCGTGCTTGCTTAGATTTTGAAATGATTGAATTAAAAGTGGACTGACACTGGTCCTGCCACTCAGAAATTCTGTTTAGGGGAAGATGGATAACTCCCCCTGTCCTGCCATGCAGGTCAGCCTTGATATGCACACTAAGCCAGAGGAATGGTCTACTAGTTCTTTTGTTGAGATGAGAAATATTAAACTGAGACCTCATGGAAATTAACCATGAATTATTTAATAAAGGTTCTCTAGTTTAAGTGATGAAGACTGGTGTTTTAATCCATCACTATCTGGGGGATAATCCTTATGATCTTTTAGAGATACACCCACTTTGTGTACGACCTCAAATTTGACATTGTTTTATCATTATATCTCCAACATTTAGTTGGATTGCCACGAAAGTTGGTACGCGATACATTTTGGGTCAATATTACTGTGATTTGTTGCTGAAGAACAAGCACATTTGAATATTGATGGAGCATTTTAATTTTCTTGGTCTGCTGCATGGATGCTTTTGGCTTGGGACCAGAGAGCACATTTTGGGTTAAACCTGAGGTCTTTAACTCCCAGTAGAGCTTATGGACTGGTCAGCTGCTTCATGGGTGCTTTAAACTTCCATAAGAGCAAGATTGATCAATTTTGCTCAGAGATATAGCTCTTTTATTGCTGACGATGAAGTTAAGTTTTGGTTTTTTGTTTTTTTTAAGACTTTCAATGGGAAGTTTTAAAGAGAAGTGAGATTAATCTAAATGTCAATAATCAAGAATTGTGTTCATTTTCTTTCTTTCTGCCTTGTAACAATTGGGGTAGAAAGAGCAAGAATCTACCATATTTTCTGAATAGTGTTTAGATCTGTTAATGTCTGACAACACTTTAAATACCAAAAATATTTTTGAATATGTCTGAATGCTCATGTTTCTTTAAATTTAGCAGTTTTAGATGAACAACCAGGCCTGGGATAAATCATTTCCTTCCTTAGGGATACATATAGATTCTTATACAGGATGAAAAGAGCAATGGTGAACACAAAGGAGGACAACCATGGCTGGGAGGTTAATTCAGGTAATGTGATTGGCGGTCTACCTGACATGAAATTGGACATGGAATTTTCCACTGCAGCAAACCTCAATTATTCTGTATTACAAACGCTAAACGCAGTCTGCAGGTGCACTTTAGCCAAGGATCAGTTTAAGATTGGAACAGTGAACCAGTTAACCCAGTTTTCTTTTCCTTAAAGAAATATTCATAATAAGCAGCAACATAATGCATAGACGTTACAGCAACCGACTGGATGACTGTGACCATGTCGACATCTGCTGGTCATACACCGTGGCTGCCAGCACAGCTAAAAGCTTTGCCAAAACTCCCATCAGGCTTGGCCCCCTGCTGGTACAACACTACTCGGCATTATGCACTGCGGGGTGCATATGATGGCTACAAAATGAGCATACAGCACCGCATGAATGCACTGCTGGACAGGAGCTCATGAGCAAGTGCATGAAATTAAAATGTGCAATAGAAATGCATGTGGTGGCTTTTCCTCAAATGATTCTGTACAGTCTGTGCTGAGAAGTGTTTTTTTTCTGTCCCAGGATAAAAGCACCGGCCTGACAAATGAACATGAAAAAGGCAACTCCGCACACACGAAGTGTAATTAAATGACAATTTCTTTTTATAGTCATGCTGATTAAGTACAATGTGACGTTAACATAATGATATCCAAATTTTGCTATTCCCTGAAGGTATGCTCTAATTTAATGAGAAAGCCTGAAACATCTTTAAACTGTCCATAATAAATGAATATTACCATTAATAATTAATTATAAAATTTACTAATTTGTACAAATGTGGCAATAGGAAAAGGCAAACAAAACAAATATACAAATTTTAAATAAAGGCATGTATTGCGGAGCAGCTTCAAAACTGGATACAAAGATTCATACAAACAAGAGGGTAAAATGTTATTTTATACAAATCTAGAAACAGTTTTTGCCTGGTTTTTTTTGCTACATTAACAAAAATCTTCATATTGTATTCTAAATGTTATTCAGTTGCCGAGAGCTTTATCGAGGTTGGTCTTTATGGCATCAAGGAAGTCTGTCGTGTTGACATAGTGTTCATTTAGCTTGCAGCTACAATGGAGAGGGTAGAGAGTGATTAGTTGACATAAAGTGTGTATTTATGTCTAAATATTAGAAAAAAATTCTACAATATGAATTATAAATGAAAATGTGATCTCACTTGGCCAAGCCATGGATGCAACCTGCAAGATCCTTGGTCATTATACCATTTTCCACCGTATCCACGCAGACTTTTTCCAAAGTTTGGCAGAACCTGGAATTTGTAGTGCAATAGCAGTTAAAATGATATAAAACTGTATAAATATATAATATATGTCAAATGAGTAGATGACACTAATAAGATATGTACTTTATCAAATCAGGATTCTCATCCAGTTTGCCTCTGTGCTCCAGCCCTCTGGTCCAAGCAAATATGCTTGCGATGGGGTTGGTACTGGTTGGTTTTCCCTGTAGAGCAATGTTAGCATTGGTCATTTAACTCCCTGTAACCCATAACCTAACATATAGTCAAAGCTCTGAGTCTTTTCAGTTTGATTCAGTGGCCCTTACTATCTGGTGTTCACGGTAGTGCCTGGTGACAGTGCCATGTGCGGCCTCAGCCTCGATGGTTTTACCGTCGGGACACACAAGCACTGATGTCATGAGACCCAGAGAACCAAAGCCTGGTACAAACAGAAACATGGAATTAGAAGGAAATCACATCAGCATGAAATCACGAAAACATGAACATCACGTCCAAATAATGCAACATTGGGAGCTCTGCAAACATACTCATTATCTAACCGTAGTCTACTTACCCTGAGCCAGAATGTCTGACTGCACATCTCCATCATAATTCTTGCAAGCCCAAACAAATCCTCCAGAGGACTTCAGGACCTGGGCCACCATGTCGTCAATGAGACGGTGCTCATACCAGATCTTCAGCTTGTCAAACTGCGGCTTGTAGTTTCTAAAGGAAAACAAAGAAATTCAGTGGCTTTGTAGATGTTAAACAACCAATAATAAAACATTTTGATGGCTCAGTGAATAATGTTTTCCTCTAGCATCAGAAACAGCACCAGGTCTAATACTCTACTGCTGTGTGTCTTACCCCAGCTGGTTACCCCAGCGACATGTACTGCACATTTCAGCTTATGGCCATGATGAATCTGATGAATGGCACAAGCTGAAACATGGGGGTTTCAATGAAATTAAGAACCTCCAAAGCAGGTGTAGCTTTCTCAGATACCTCTGCTCTGCTCTCTTTTTAATGTACATCTTACTTCTCAAAGATGTCCTGGAAGATGTCTTTAAAGCGGCCATCGTAGGCCTTGAGGATCGTGTTCTTGGTGCTCATGTATAGGGGCCACTTCTTCTGGATGGCATACTGGAAGCAGCTGTGAGCAAATCCACTGATGGACTGAGCAAAGAAAACATAGCACTTGCTTGATCAATAGCATCATAGAACATTAAATTAAAAACAAGGAGAGTACCCCAAAGTATCTTATCTTTCTCATGTAACCAAACCTATAAAGAAAGTTACTATTACCTCATCCGTGTTGTACATCCCCATCCCACAACCTCCTGCTGGGAAGTCATACACCTCCCACTCCTGCTTTGTGCTTCCATCAGCTGGGGTAAAAACAATCTTAAACTTGCCAGGCTGGTTAATGACAAAGTCTGTGGCCCTGTACTGTAAGACAGTCAGACACTGGTATGTGAGTCTGCACTGCTTTAAGTCTGGACAGAAAGAGAAGATGCACATTTGTCTTGTTGTTTTTTGTTTACCTGATCTCCAAAAGCATGCCTGCCAATTGTTATGGGTTGTGTCCATCCAGGAACAAGACGGGGAATGTTTTTGCAAAGGATTGGCTCACGGAAAACTGTGCCGCCTAAGATGTTCCTGATGGTCCCGTTGGGACTCTTCCACATCTTCTTTAGTTTAAACTCTGAGGAGAAAATATAATAAACACATATAATAAGCACAAGAAGGTATTAATTTGTGTAAATATAATAGAATTAAAATGCACTCAAATGCCTCTAATTCTAATGAATCTGTACAAAGTTAAAACAAGTCTGAGTCTAACTTACCCTCAACTCTGGCCTCATCAGGGGTGATGGTGGCACATTTGACAGCCACGTTGTATTTCATAGTCGCCAGAGCAGAATCTATGGTGACCTGGTCATTCGTCTGGTCTCTGTAGGGCAGACCCAGGTCGAAATACTTCAGCTCAACATCCACATTGGGCAGGATGAGCTGTGCAAGATGTCAATGTGTAAATTGCCTGAGGATAATTTGGCACAGAAACCACAAAAATGCATACATGCAGAGTTACGAGGAAACATTTTGATTCCTTGACACGTCAAGTGTCACCTAGTGTTTGATTTACCTTCTCTTTAATGAACTCCCATATGATGCGAGTCATCTCATCACCATCCATTTCCACGACTGGCTGGTCCACTTTGATACGTTTTGTTGCATCTAAAAAAAAAAAAAAAAAAAAAAGTTACATTACTGTTGTATTAAAGCCGTAAGAGTCTGAAAATGACAGGGGAAACGAAAGGTTAAGTTTGCACACTTGTGTAAATAAAAGGTCAAATTGTTTTCGATGTTAGGAGTTTATTCACAGCTTTGTATTATACTTCTTAATTGACTCCAAGTCTTCCAATTCGTGTCACTTTCGGGGAGCCAGCCATTGAGCTCTGAATATCTCTGAGCCGACTAGGCTTACTTTTATCATCTGAGACACCTGCATATCATTTTTACATTCCTGGCAGCTGGGTTTCACTGAGGCAGTGACCTTCGGATTATAAGAGTGCTCCGATATCATTTATTACCTGTCAAGCCCTTTTTGTACCTGACAACATGTGGACTAAAGTAGCAAAGCAGGCTGGCACCAAACTTACTTACATACATTATTTCTCCTTTTTATTCTTTTCACGTTAGAATACAAACTCTTTAGATTTTATTCAGCATGACCACACTGGCTTTTCTTTATGTTATTACCTTATTTATTTGTCATTTTGTAAAAATGAAACCCCTCTGAATCACTTTTTGTGTAATCTTACAATGTATGACTCACCCATGGATACTTGCCAAACAGCAACAACGACTCACCTGTTTCTATCATTTCCAGTCACTCGCTATAACTTATGACTCTGCCACACTGTGCATCTAATGTAACCACATTAATGTTATGAGCAGTTCATTCTGAGTCATTGTGTTGTCGACGGTAAACTTACAGTTTCTCTGTTGCAGTCTGTGATGGCAGACGGCGGCCGGTGAGACCACTGCGGGGTTTTGCGACAGCGCAGCGGCGGCACTCCTCGACACCGTAGTCAGAGCTTTAAGGTATCCCGCCATGTATACTAGTGGTTACTTAGGGTCAGCAACTGGTCCACTGGGACTATAGCTTCTTCCTAATGAATGGACGTAAGGCCTGTAGAACCCGCTAAACTGATGACGCTGGACGTCGGCGCTAATAACTTCCACCCACGTCAGCTTGGAGAAAGACCGCTTCGCCCCGATTGGCCAGTGGAGCCGGCACAGGTTCAAGTTCACTTCAACTCTTCTTCCTATTTCCTCATTTGAAACACAGTAGTAGAATGCAGTATACACGCTCCATGTGTATGTAATGTGGGGGTTTTCCACATTAAAAGCCCCAACGTAATCCGCATAAACAGCTAATGTACAGTGTAAACATCTGTCTTCTAATTTCTTTGAATGCAGAACTTCTTTAAAGAATAATAATGACAAAGAACTTAGAAAAAATAGAAGAAAAAAAACAAAACATAGTAAATATAAAAAGATAAATAATATAAATTTGTTCCAGGTTAAAAATTCATCTGCTAGATACTAAGAAGTGGTTTCTCTGTGTTTTAGATTTATTCACTATCAAACTACTGTTGATGTCTCTGTGAAGGTTCTCAGTCATCCAGGTCATCGTAGTCTAAGGAGCTTGGAAAGAAAAGCGTCTGTGATTAGGTAGAGGATCATTAGGGGGTCCATTGTCCCTCTTGGGGGGATACTCCCACAGGGCTTAACTCTGGGACTCTCCAGCATGTGACCTTAGAACTGAAGAAGCTTCTCTGATGAGAGGTGAAACGTCTTCAAACAACTTAAAGAAGTCCAGACACTGTTCTTTTCCAAGCTCCTTAGACTACTGTTGATACCACAAATGCTCCTAAATTTTAAAGTAATCACTAACAAACTTTAAAAAAAAAAACCCCAGGGAGATCAAGTGTCTCTGTAATGCCTCTGGCAACTTTTTACTGAGTTTGAATCCACTTCAAACTACAATCAAACTACTTGGATTCACTGCAAATAATTGTCCTCAGTGATCACCTTTATTACATGCTTAAACACTTCTTTCCTGATGTTACTGCCCCCCAACATCGGCTGCCCAATAAAAAGAGTATGAGGGCTCACTGACTGATTTGATAAGTTTGAAAAATTATGTAAATCATATGTTATGTCTTCTGACTTATTTTCGCAGTAACTTCCACAGGAATCCCCTGTGTGCCAAAGAGCACACAGGGGATTTGACATTATAGCCAAACACCCTACAGAGACACCTTGTGTTGGGTTTTCCTTTAATTTGCCACATTTCTATATAGCATTATGCACAGTGAAAGTCAAATGTTCAAGTCAAGCTGCAATAAGCGAAATACATTTTTAATGTGGCAGGACATTAGGATTAGAGTTTCCAATGGAGCTTCTTGAAAACATGGAGACCTAAAGTATTAAAGACTGTTAGAATAGCTTTAAGTACAATCTATAGTTTCCTTAATCTCTAAATTTTTAAAATTAAATAACATCGCGTATCATTGGATTTGAAAAAATATCACAACACTCGGTGCCAAACTTTAATTTGACAATGTCTAAAAACTTTCTGGCATGATTACTCTCATAATTGGCTGAAAGTAACCCTCTTTCAGGTTAATGAAGATGTTTCACCTCTCATCTGAAAATGCTCTGGTCAGAACTGAAGAAGCCTCTAAGATGAGACGTGAGAAACAAGAACCCAAAAAAGACATCCAGTTACCTTCGACTCAAGTGCTTGAGACTATCATGACCTGGATGACTGAGAACCTACACAGCCGTATTTAAAAAAATAATAATAATAATTTGTCTTCAAATCGAATTGAAATGTCAAAGAAACTATTTGTGCAAAAAATGATATCTGGTTGATACTTGGTGACTTTCCAGTGAAGAAAATGTAAAACATATAAATGAGAATCCAAAACAACAAACAAACAAAAAAACAGTAGTTGCGTGTATATGTATAAGGTTATATGTATTTAAATTAAAACAGTAAACTTCAACTTGGTTGGCATGAGGAAAAAACAAATGCCTAAGCCACTCCGTATGAAACAGACAAGACATGAGAGAAACGGAGCTCTCATAGCTCATAATGATTTTGCACACATAAATTAAGGTAACAATACATATAACAGATGTTATACAACAAATAAAACTCAAATTTAAACACAATTCCTCTTTGGTTTTTATGTGTGATACTACTACAGATGACAGAAATCCACAAAGCTGCTTTTATAAGTGAAACTAGGCTACTTAATAGGCAGATCAAAATAAACATGCCATCTCGTCCACCTCTATAAAAATAAAGTCTCTAAAGGCTGAAAGATGTCAACTGCATTTTAAACACAGACGTGAGTGGGGTTTCTTTTCAGTAGAAAGTTGTTGAATGAAAACAACTTGTGTAAAACCTGAATTCAAGTTTTGCCCGACAGGAATGTGAAAACTCCTTGATCTATCCATTTACCATTGGCTTTGATGAAAATACTAACAATATGTGTTCACATTAGCAAGCTTCCACTTGAGTTTCTTATGGCACACTGAGACCTTGGTTTAAGTGGTAGCTGCCACAGAGCCTTTCTTGTCAGAGAAGAAGCTCTTAAGCATCATGACTTGACCGATGCCGATGACAAACAACAGGACGGTTTCTCCGATGGACCAGTAGGTGACGCGCTCCAGCAGGTGCTCTGCTTTTGTGCGATCCTGCGCCTCTCTCAGCCTGTACCATGTCTGCGAGTCAGCCACCACCTTCAGGATCTCATGAATGGCGACGCAAGACGACTCCAACTGATAACAGAAAGATTAATGGAAATTCATCAATATGTACAGTAGAAGGTGGATCGCACAGATCAGAGTCACATAAACTCACTATACATTTGACCCTAGAGGTCTCAGTACTTGAATTAAAGAGTAGTAACACTATGCTATCCTATAGTCTGATATGAAATGCACAGTCACAACTCTTAACAATAAACACTCAACCTCTTTATTTATTTTATATATAATTTTATATTTATTTTACTTTATTATATTTAAGATATCTGTTATGTCATACTATATTCTACTGACCTACATACCATTCTACTTATTTAGGTTATTTTTGATACATTTCTTGAGATTAACAACAAATGCTGGTTTTAAGTTGCATCAAAGGAATTTCCAAACTCTTTTGAGAAATAAAGTATGGCTTATCAGATGTTACACTCTGTGTTTTGAGAAGCAGCAATGCTGTCAAACTGTTGACATTTCCTCTTTTGGGTGATCTGTGTAATTCCAGGAACGGAGAGTGCATTTAAATACAATATTTCCTTGTGAGCTTAATGTGAATAACTCTTGCACCACCTTGTGGACATTATATAAACACCTTTAAAGCAGCAAAAATACTATACCAATTTTAGATTACTTGTTATCACCTTACTAAGCATAACTGATATGTCTGTACTCATTTTTCATGTCAAAATACATCCTGTTTTTTCTGATTCAAATCATGATACAAACGTCTGTGATATGACATTGCAGTTCTGTCTTCTCAAGGCATGCTTGTCTAATTGAAGGCAGCAATGTTTAAACAGTGATAAGGTAATAAATTAGCTATCAAGTAATCCAGCATGTTCTTAAAAACAAACAAACAAACTGCACCTGACACACTGAAAGCACCGTGTTCATTACTGACCTGAGTCAGAGCTGTGGTTCTTTTCATGCTGTCCAGAATGGGTTCCTCATTCCCGTGGCGGAAGTCCAGATACACTACTTTGTGTGTAAAAGTGGAGAATTCATTGCTGAAGCAAACCTTGTAGACTCCCTTCATAGTTGTGGTGTGAGAGAAGCTGTCATACTGCTTCTTCTTCTCATTATACAAGGCATTGTCATGAGGATCTGTGACAAAGCAGTCCACATCATAGTTGCCCCCTGAAATAACCTAAGAGAAAATAAAACATATATAGAAGGAAAGAAAGTTGCAACGTTGCGTCGCTGTTAAATATATTGAAGTTATTGGATGTGGCTGTGTGTGTGTGTGCCAGCTGTTCCTCTGGGAATTATTGGGCTTCTCTTTAAAAGTCTTTATCTTGAAACGGAAAATAATCTGAGATAACATATGTTTTCAATTGATTGAAAAAAAAAACGGAGCCAAATTTAAGTAAATCAAAATATGCATTCTGCACTATTTTACGATTAATAGACAATTATAAATTTGTTCTTGATTTCTGGAAGCCGGAGAAAAAAACTTCAGCCTAAAAATTAGTCTGACAGCATCTGCTAAGTGCACACACTGACGTGATGGAGCTCTCAGAGGAACTTACTTGAAAGTCTATGTCAAACTTCACGTCTTTCTCCAGCTCCTCGTAGAAACACTGCTTGTCATTGTCAGGCAGTTCAAATGTGATCTCAGTCCCAGACACCACACATGCACCACACAACAGCAGCAAACAGGTGAGTGACAAATACAACATCGCGACAACAAAGAGAAGGTGCAGGCAGACAGACTATTCTTCACTATTCAACAATGATGTTAACAGTTTGTAGTTCTGACGTGGCGCGAGCATGAAGAACTTCCGGGACACTGTTGTTTAGTTTTTTTATTTGAAAAAAAAAAAATCCAACTTCTTCCAAACGTAATATAAAGACAGACAAGACCCAATTTAAGCTTTTAACGCAATTTAAAATATTTTAACACAAGTTTAGACCCACAAAGCGAAGAAATACGCTTAACCAGCTGTACAGAGATTTTAACCAATAACAGAGCATTACAACAGGTTTCCCCCTTTCAAAATAAGGGCACGGGATTAACAAAAGAAGCTGGAAACGAACAGACAAACGAATTTTAATAAATAAGGGAAGTCAAGTGAATTTTGAGTTCCAAAGTAGATTAATTTGCATGCAAAATTATTACTATATATTATTACTTGCACCAGTAAAGGTTTTTAGTAAAATTATATTTTCATGGCACAAATGTACTTAATCAGTAGTTAAATCATTCACTAGTGTTCAAAGGTTCTAAGATGACTACCAGTTTAATTTCATCTGTTTCTACTAATGACAGTGTTACGTCAAATTATTAATTAAAATTGTATAAATCTGTTTTACATGGTGTTTTAATTTGAAAATCCCTGTGAGAGATGTCTGACGAGGCAGGCAGTATTTCTATACCTTATGCTATAGTGGGAGTATCCTGAGCACATAATAGTACTATTACTACCATTACAAACAAACAAACAAAAATAAATCATAACAAAGTAATACACAACCAAGGTTCTACTTTGCAATGCATATTTAAAAATGTATTTTACCTGACATTTAGAGCATGCCTGCACAAGCTGAATGGCTGCTTTAATAAGTAAACTCTTTAGTACATGAGTCAGCAAGCTGCCGCATTACGCCCTATTGTCTCTTGATGGGTGTGTTTTGCGTGGCATTCTATTACACAAGCACGCTGCACAGAACTCCTATGGTCTGATCTTTGATATATATTACCAGATACATTTCCCCACAATGCCAAAACAAATATTCACTGTACTTGAAAGCTTAAACAAACCCCAAACCAAAACCAAATAACACACAACCAACAAAAACAAACAAACAAACAAACAAAAAACAAGTATGGCGTACATGACAGCAAGGAAATACACATATTTAAACCAATGACTGTTTTCTACAGTCATTGATTTAAATCATTGATTTAAACCAATGATTGATTTAAACGGAAGCTTATTCTGAAAAATCTCCTTTAAGTTCCACCACGCCCTCCACTTCCGGCTAGTTTATCGTTACAAATACGAAACGGGAAAACACGTATTTGTCGTTTTCGCCGTTGTTTGTGGTAGCTGACGTAAAGTTCCTTCCACAAAAACAGATCGTTAACTGCAAGTCTGCAGCAATATTAAAATTTCAGCTTCTTATATAAGTTCCAGAATTGCTTAAGCAATGCAAAACTACGCAGAGGCTGTTAAGGACTTCACCGAGAGACATGCAACTTGCCTCACGGTTGTCTTTGTTGCAGGTAAGCCTAATTCTTTATTAAATGCATACTGTTTAAGCTTTGTTAACTTGCACATTTAGTAGGATTTCTGATACGGTAATGAAAGGAGATCAGGTAAGCACTTTGTTCTGTCATGACAGATTATTGCTGTTGCTCGTAGGTGTGAAATTGTAGAAATATATAACAGTATGTAGCTGCTTGATTTAGCTTAGAATAAACATAAGAGTAAAAGGTAGTAAAAGGTCGAATGGAAAGTCTTCGGAACATTCTCTTACACCCTGTTCATAGCATAAATATCTTTTTTGTCAGGGGTAGGCGTGCTGGCCTTCCGCAGATGGATGGCAGGAGGAGTGTGTCGGAGCAAGGCCAGGCTGGAAGGGAAAACGGTCCTCATCACTGGAGCCAACACTGGTATTGGGAAAGAGACGGCCCTGGACATGGCCCAGAGAGGTAAGACCCTCCATGTTTGTTTGTTAAAGAAAAGTACAGAAAAACAAAAACATATGCAAAGGCTGTGTCTCACGTCCTGTACATGGGTGTAGGTCAGGGGTGTCAAATCCTCAGGGCCAGAATTGGTTTGACTTCTTTGGTGAAGGATGGCATAAATTTTAACCTTAACTCTAAACTGCATCATCATAGGTTTTACAGCCTATGATGTCATGCTACACTAGAACAATGAATTAATTTATATACAGTTATATGACAGAAAAGTTCATATTTTTCAAAGTCTGCTCTAGAATTTTTATTTTTTTTAAGAGTGGGTCCACAGTAAGAAAACAAAGAAAACAGACAATTTTCTGTTATTTAACAAAAACCTTCTGCACAATGAGCTACCAGAAGTTTTTCTGTATTTTCGCAACTTATTTCAGTTTAAGCTGGATTTCTATTGTGTAGAAAAAAGACACACTGTTATAATTGCGCTACTTTTTCTCATATTAAAATAGCACCAGGATTAAATATGCAGATAAACATCTGTACAGTGTCAGACAGAGGAGATTCACTGGTCTAAACCACTTAAGTGGAATGTATGTGGCCCGTGGTGTAAAATGAGTTTGAAATCCTTGGTTTTTATATCAGCCGTCTGGAACCATGAATTCTGCTTTCCGGCCATCAATCTGTCCCTGAAGCTCAAGGTCACTTGGGTTATACAGCAGAGCAGTGATGCAGAACACATCAGAAAGTCTACTTCTGAATGGCTTCAAAAAATAAAGTAATAAAAAGATAAGGTTTTAGAGTGCCCTAGTCAAAATCCAGACTTAAATATGATTAATATAGTTTGACATTACCTTAAACACGCCATTCATAAACGAAAACGCTCCATATAAAATAAGAGTTTGCCCTTATATTTGGATATTGACTCCTAAGAGTTACTTAACTTAAAATTAATAGAAGGGTTTTGCTGACATTTTTATTTTATTTTATTTTTTACATTTTTTAAATTAAATGAAGCACTGCCAAAAATGATTTAATTAAATCTCTATATAGTTGCGTAAAAAGAAACCATATCTACAGTCCTGTTTTGGACATTTGGTACTTAATGAAGAATATTATATAATAACCATTCAGTAACAACCAAGAAATGATAGAATATTAAATAAGTATCAATGACAGTAGGTAAAAATAAATCTGTAACCTCAACTAGTACTTTGGTTGCACATCCTCTGGTGTTTACATGTAAATATGAGTTGCTTTTGTATGTTTTTTCTTTTTCTCCAAGGGGCCAGAGTGATCCTGGCCTGCAGGGACATGACTAAAGCCCGTATTGCAGCAGATGAGATCCGTCAGAAGAGTGGGAATGGCAATGTGGTGGTAAAGAAGCTTGATCTGGCCTCACTACAGTCTGTCAGAGACTTAGCCAAAGATGTGGAAAAGAATGAGGAGCGCTTAGACATCCTCATTAACAATGCAGGTATTGCAGCAGTTCTACCTGGTTTTTTTAATGTCTCTGTAAAGCACTTTAAATCACCTTGCTGTTGAAATGTGCTACATAAATAAACTTGCCTTGCCTTACCTTAGTCCAGACCTTCCCAAAGTGTGGGGCCCGCCCCCTAGGGGGCGCGCAGAGCCATGGCAGGGGGGGCGTGGTATGAAAAGGAAAAAAATAAAATGCTTGGTCACTGCTATCATGGGGCGCCCACAGAAAAGCAAAGCAGGAGATGAAGCATAGCTGAATATGTTTCTAAACCAACTTCATTCTAAGCCAAAGGCTAGAAAATCTGGTGAAGCGTATCTGCCCTTTGGTTTCACCTGCACAAGTGTCGAGGTAGGTCTCCCCTGCAGAACTGGTTTTCCCTTCGTCGGGAGCAGCGCTGGGCTGTTTAAATCACGGACAAACAGTATCCCACATTCTTGATTTTTAGTTCACAAACACTTGTTGTAATGACTAACTACTCCTGACATTTTGTAGACGTTAGCTCTTTATACAGTAAAGTTACAGTGGGATACAAATAATATCAGGCTGATCCTGCCACGATTTGTCCCCCCGGTTCAAATCACGGACAAACAGTATCCTACAGCTGTTTATGTTTTTAAACCTATTTTGCACAGAGAGGCATTTTTTGAAAAATGTATTGATAGCAATGTTGAACATTATTACACAGGAAAAAAACAACTACAGTAAAATAATCACACCGCGACGCCTCTGTCTTTGTAAATGGAGGGACAGTAACTGCGTGTAAACCTGCAGATAGTCAGATTAACAGAAACAGTATTTTGTCTCTATCTGCCATTCTGGAATTCATCTCATGTAAACAATAACATGGCGCACAGCGTGACGTGAAAAAGGCACATACCTTTGACGTTGCGTGACGAACTCTGTATTCCTCGTCCACACGTAAACGCAAAAAAAGGTTTTTAAAAAATCTCAGCTTTCGGTGATTTGAAACGCCGTTTACGTGTGGACGAAACAGCTGCGTTTTCAAAAACACCCGTGTAGGTGCGGACGTAGCGTAAAAGAGTTAGTAGTTTATTTCATTACTACCTGTCATTTATTGCAGATTACTTGTATTTGCTTAATTGTTTACTAAATGTTTGAGGTGTGAAATAAACCGCAATGGAGCAAAATATGGGTGTGTGTGGTTGGAGGGTGTGTTGGTAACATTTTTCATGTAAAACAAAGGGGGGCCCAGCAAAAAAAAGTTTGGGAACCACTGCCTTAGTCAGTTAGTAGAAGTTAAATGTTGTCATCATTTTTATATTGTTAAGCACTTTGTGCAGCATCGGCTGTTTGAAATGTGCTATATAAATAAATTTGACCTTGATCTTTATGGGATCCTCATACAGATTTTTAGGAGGGTAGAATAAGTTATTTGGGGTTGAATGATACTGACAGACACTGAGAAATTAGTTATTTGTATGTTTTTATTTTTTATAATTTTCTTGTTTTGTTTTGTTTTTTCAATTTTTTTTTCAGGTATTATGATGTGTCCTAAGTGGAAGACTGAAGACGGCTTTGAAATGCAATTTGGCGTCAACCACCTGGGACATTTTCTTCTCACCAACTGTCTCCTTGACCTGCTGAAGAAGTCAGCACCAAGTCGCATTGTGATCGTCTCCAGCCTGGCGCATGAGAGAGGTAAAATCTTGGTGCTAAAGTCAAACAACCAAAGATTTTTCTTTGTCACACCTGTTTAAAATAAATTTCTTGCAGGTCAGATACACTTTGATGACATTAACGTTGATAAAGACTACACCCCCCAGAAGAGCTACCGACAAAGCAAGCTGGCCAACGTTCTCTTTGGCAAAGAACTGGCTACAAGACTGAACGGTAGTGTGACAGGAGTTCAGACACATGTATAATATACAGTATGTTACAAATAACCATTTTACCTCTTGTTTTCTATCTTTGTATCTTGAGTTAATGAGCATTGTTACCATGATTTTTACACTAGTGCGGTGTTTGACGCACGCCTGTTTCTGATGGACCTCTCATTAGGCAGCGGTGTAACCGTCTACAGTCTTCATCCGGGGGTCATCCGCACAGAGTTAGGCCGCCATCTATTTAATTCATTTCCTATGTGGAAGATAATGCTAGCAAAGGTCTTCATGAAGTTGGTCAAAAATCCCTGGGAAGGAGCCCAGACCACCATCTACTGTGCTGTGGACGAGAGCCTGGCAAACTCCAGTGGCCTCTACTACAGGCAAGTACATCTGACTGGAGAAAAATGATGTTCTCACAGTAGAAAAAGAAATGCTCTTATCCTACCAATTAATTATTCTAATATTAACAGAGGCTGAGATAAACAACAATAGAGTAAAAGGTTTTTAATACAAGCAGTTTGCAACCACACTGTATGACACTCTTCATGATTTATCTCTTTTCTTCATTCCACCGTACAGCGACTGTGCTCCCAAAAAGCCAGCACCACAGGCCCTGAATGATGCTGCAGCCAAGAAGCTGTGGGACCTCAGTGCTTCCATGGTTGGTCTGTCTTAAGCACAGCAGCCTGCCATCCCTTTATCAGCCCTGCTGTTTTTTGGCATTTCAGCGACCCTGTTTATATGGGCAAATAAAGTGCTAATCTTTACAGCCTTGCACATCACAATACACAATTTGATGTGCAATAAGATTTCTTTCCTGCTCAAATTTTATAGAGTTTGCAGAACCAGATTTTGCACTATTTACTCTACTCAGTATGCACTTATTAAAATCATTGGTGTTGCTTAGTCTTTATTTTATATATACTCTGTATACTTTGCATACTTTATCATTTACACAGGTACCCCAGTGTGTACCTGTGCATTACAGCTATATCATTATGAGAACAAGGCGATAATTACTTTTTATTCTGCCATTTGGGCTTATTTTGACAGCATGTTCTCATATATAACATTTGCTTTTATTCATGGCATTTAACAATTACTGACACATTGTAAAAGGATTTTGTTTATTTTTTTTGGTGTGGTTGATTTTCTATTGGGTAAACAAGAAAACCGAGAGGTAGAATGTGTTGAAGCAGGGCTGAACCAAAGGAAGTGACCTTAAGCGCTAGCAGCCGTGGGAAGATTGTTTTACTTGACAGGAGAGAGTTGTCTACCAGGTGTAGAGAGAGAGAGTAGATGCCTGAGGGGCAGAGAGCTAGTTGGATACACCCAGTACTGTAAGTCCAAAACACTCGTCAACTCACAGAGAGCCCTCCTGTCTGTGTGTGTGTGTGTGTGTGTGTGTGTGTGTGTGTGTGTGTGTGCGTGTGCGTGCGTGCATTTACAAGAAAATTGTGATGTTGTGTACTTTTTGTTCTCTAAGTTGAGAGTTAACTTAAAGACTGAAGGTAACATAAATAAGTGTAAAGCAAGAAACCACCAGCTGTTAAAATCTTTTGGCAATAAATCTGGCGACAAGTGTCAACACGTGCAATGACTCAACACTTTCAATGCATTTATACATTTTCTTTTTTATTTATGGGAAGTTATGGCTGTAAAGTATCTGCAATATTTGAAGCTTGTAGGTCATACAAACCAAAAATTGCGCAGCCATTTATCAGCACATTTGGCAATGATGAAAACAGCGAATAAGACCCCATTCTGATATAAATGACTCTCTCGTTCATAGATTTTAAGAGTTAAAAGACGAGGAAAAGAAGCGGAAAATTCTCGGGTGTTTGGAGGGATCTGTCATTTGATACGAACAATTCAAACTGCTTTTTAAAAGTAAAAGTCACAAGATTTAGTGACGTGAATGTAATTCCTTTGACCATCCTGAATATTTGAGTTTGCAAACTGTAAGACATCGCATACGTTTTTTTTCTGTATCAACGCCTTTAAACCCACACTTCTTTCTCCTATAGTTCTTATGCAGTATGATCCTTATGTCAGGCCCACTCAGCTGTAATTAAAGTGTAAAAATGTTTGTGGGTGTGAAAGTCATGTCAGTAAGCTGGCACGCATCACATTCAAGTTACTCACCTAGTTTTTTTTTGTTTTGTTTTTTTTTCACATTCAGCAGTTATGTCATTTTCCATGTACAGTCAATGGATTATGCTAGTCATGCTGTGTCATGTCAGGCTGAGACCCTGTTGCTTTCTAAACTTTGTGTCGTGGAAACCAAGCTTTCAGTATTGTAACTCAACTGTTCTTGTGTTAAGTCTTACAGCAGAGCCCCAAACACGCAAGTCTTTTTTTTTTAATAAGTCACTCTAGACAGATCACAAATTTGCAAGGTTACATAAGTGTCATTGTAGATAGTTATACATTCGCACAAACCCCATTCCTTGTTTTAAAGCCACATTTTAAAACGTGAAACTATCCATTCTAACGACTCCCAACATGTTTAAAATGCAAACATAAATCAGAAAGCACAGAAACTAGCATTCAGCATGTTTCACCAGTAATAAACTCAATGACTGAATTACCCCACAGGCTCTGTGGCTCAGATGTTACCTCTTCAGTATCTGTAGGTAATGTCATGCACATGCCCTTATCAGTTCTCCGTCCAACGGATACAGAATCTATAGCTGGGCTGGAAAAGTGATAAGGAGATGTGAGTGACCACAGTACCAGAAAAGCATCTGTTTAATCTGTTAAACTATGACGAAGTACCTATTTCTTAGGACAAAATGACTCCAAAGAGTGTTGAAAGTTTGTGTAGTTTTCAAGTTGCATAAACCTGGCATCCATTTCCTCGAAATCCCGACCCTGAAGGTGGTGTTCTTGAGATTTGGAGCAGAAGATTTCTGATGTTTCACTCCCATTGTTGAGCCGTGGAGGAAGTCGGTCTGCCGAGGAAAAGAAGTCCCTCTCTGTCTTTCTTTACTTTGTCTGCCGGCTTCTCAGATCCTCACTCAGCAAAGGACTTGTTAAGTCTTAACCAGTCAAAGTGGGGTCCTGTAGCAGTGGCCTTTCACTGTTTGACTGCTGACAAACTTTAAAGGACACACCCCACTGATGAGTTTTATTTCACCGCAGCCCCGCCTGGCTTGGAGGATTTCTAGTCTGCCATTGGTTCGTTTTCAGAACTTACCATACCTGCCCCCTGGCTCCTGAGGACAGAAGCCAAATAGTTCTTCCAATTGTCAATCATGGTCGATATCAGCCAGTGGGATGAGAGAGACCAAACTTGGTGGGTGTGTTTCCCACAGGTGTGGCTGAGAAACACATTCCAATATGTACATACCTGTCAGCTCCTCTGGTATTCAGCTGCTCCTAGAAAGTGAGACCTCTGTTGACCACTGGCTCTCCCCTTTCCTCCTCCTGGGGCCCATGCAGAGGTAGAAGGAAATAGCTCTCATTTCAGTTGCACACATAAGCAATTTTATATCCATGCAGTTTGTCTACTCAATTCTTTCTGTAAGTGTGCGCCACTTCCTTTAATATGATGGGATCCCATACGAGATGCCAATAGGAAAAAAAATTGCTTGGCTTATGCCTTGAAGGCTTTTTTCAGTATAAACACATGTGAGAAATATTTCAAAAGTGGTTTTTCAGTGGAGAAACAATATGGCATATCATGGTATATCAAGGCAGCTTTAGGTTCCTATGAACCAGACTATCCTGACATTTTTTATTATTATTAGTCCTTTATTTATCCAGGTAAAAAATTGAGATTAAAAATCTCATTTTCAAGAGAGACCTGGCATCATGGCAACAAAAGTCAAAATACACATACCACATAAGTATATAACATTTAAAACAAATACAATATCACATAACATGTGTAAAATATACAATAACCACCTTGATATGTGGTGTCAGCTAGCACACAGGTGTAGGTGCTGGCATGCACTATCCCTCCCCCAGCAAAGAACATCCTTTTGCTTCCTCTGGAGATCATAAAGGCTTGCTGAGAGTGTTTTTGGAGTGGAGATTTTTTGTTGTTTGCCCTTCTGGTATGCAGGTTCCCCTTGTTCCATAATCAAGCTCTCTCTCCTGCACCTCCTTTGAGAAAGGAGAAATGAAGGGACACAGAGTTTTTCTTCCTCTATGAGACCACAGAGGTAAACCATGTGGGCCTGAGGCAGGTGCAGGATTGCAGGTTTATAGCATTTGAGGGCCTAAAGCAGAGCAGCCTATGCCGCGACTACCTTTGGACGAGTCTGTGCATGCGTTGAGCTAAATCAGAGCAGTTATCGTGGCTACGGTTTACTGTCGCCAGTCATTATGCTTAAAGAGAACCTGCAGATTTCTCATCATTGCACTGTTTGCTGTTTTTACTAAAATCCTTTAACCCAGGAGCAACCCTGCTACCCACTTTGATGAAGATGATTCAATACATGGAAATATTAAAATCTCACAAAAAAGAGTTATAGTGATATTATCAATATATTCCCCCCAAAATTCTCATCTTTCTTTGAGTTATAAGGGAATTCTGTTTGCGCCATGTGCCAGCTGACTTCACGGGTTCTCAAGTTCACAGACACGATTCATACATACTGAAGTATGCTAATACAGTTATTTTAAAAAAACTACTCCACAGGTTAAACCAGTGTCCCTGATGCCAATTGCCATAAAAGCTGAAACCACCAACAGCTTAAATGAGCAAAAATATAATAAATATTAACAATAATAATAATGCCCAGTTTTTGTGTTTTTTCTGGGGTGTATTCCATAACTTACTTGCAGTGTAGGGGTTAGACCACAGCCGGCTTTAAAAAAGATGAAACTATGCCTCATGTACTGCAGAGATTTTGGCACTGAAATGCTAGTGGAATGATGTGGAACTACAATGCTGTGAAATGTGATTTTAATGGAGGTGTTCAGTTGTCTCTCAAGGGTAGAAAATGCTGCTAACATGAACACATTTGTTGCATAACACAATGTAGTTGAGTATTTGAATTTTAGGCTCTGGTTCAGGGCTGGACTGCATTATGTAGTAAGGCTTTATTTTAATTCTTTGTATTTATTTAATCCCTATCCTTTCTTTGGAGTCCTGAAAACCCAGTGGCTTGGAAATAAACGCTCAAAACGATTCTTTAATCAACATGACACTTTGTGATTTTTCCCAATTTCTAAGATTCGTTCACAAGCGTGACTTCAAAGTGATAAAACATTTCTAATGGTTAAATACAACTGATGTTTTTTTTAATATGCACTTTACTCGTAATGGGCGTTGACAGTTGTCTTTACACAGCACCACCCTCCAAAATCCCAAATAAGCCAACTGGAATTTCTATTTTTGGAGTTTTATTGCAGATTCTTTATCAAAAATCTAACAGGACCTCTCTGGTGTTGAATTGACCTAAAACACATTTATGGGAAAGGTTAATATACTCTTTCAGTGGCTTTCAGTGATTCTTTGTTATTACAAAATGCTTTTTGTACTTTGCAACTTTGTCCCAAAGGTATAAAATTAGAGAATCACAACTGTGTCAACTTAGTCTGTGTTAATTGACCATGTGCATTTTGTGCCCACATGACCCTGTAGTACTGAAATTGCATTGTTAGCATGACATTCATGCTTATATTTGTGGGACTAGACAAAAAGGGCATATCAGGATCAGGGGTGTCTGTAAGAATTCCAGGGTCCAGGCTAGAGGGAGGATTTTCAGAGGGTTGTGAGGGGTTGTTGGGCCCGGAGGCTGTGTCCTGTCACAGGGGATAACAGCATTGTTGAGTGAGCACATAGACAGCAGGGCGGGTGCTGAGTCAGCTGTCTGCCTGATTTAGCATACGCTGTGCTGCTCTGGATGTTTCAACGTACGATTCCCACCGGCTTCTCGAGTCAGGAGATACAACCCCCACAAATCTCCTCAAAAATCAAATATTGTTTAACATATTATACAAAGGACATCAGTTTAAATAAAAAAGAAATATAAAACCAAGCAACCTAAAATATTCTAAAGTTAAAACGACTGGTAAAGTCAACTTTATCTGTAGTATTTTGAAATCAATTGCATGTTCTGAACACATTTTATCTGTAAAAAATGTTTGAGGTGTCATAAAGGTTTAGTAAATGTAAAACTGCTTTAAAATGTGTCACTAAAAGGGGGAAAAATACTGGAAAAGCATCTTTTGACTTTACTTAGTAGTATAGTATTCTTCCCCTCAGTGTTATGCAGCTGTTTTCTGCCTGATTTCACATCCTGCTTTTGATATTTTGTGATGTCTTAGCATACCATCAGGGGAGGAAGAGCTGTAGCCATCTCTGCCTGCATTGTTATCGATTATTTAGTTGACTTGCTCTTGCCAGTGTGAAAGTCTGGTGCTAAGCAAACAGGCATCAACCTCTCTTTATTCAGTTCCGGGATGTTGTGGGAACATCTGAAAACCAGAGCCACTCATGTGTACCAGAGGAGATCTGCTAAAACATCTTCTGTCCCTCACTGGGATTAGTGGGCACAGATTCCTGGCCCCTCTGCTCCGAGGTTCCCGCCAGTGCGCTTATCGCTGTACTCTTATGCTTGCAGAAGTGTATCATTAAAATCAGAGTAAAATATGTAAATAATGAACATGTTTAGATGAAATTCATGATAGTAGGGCCAAGATAGATATCTAAATCTGATGCCCGTCTTTCTAAAAATACACTAATCTAATGTAAGTCTCTCGGGTCACTACAACAGTGCTTGTTTGACAACACTATTATAAATTACATAGACAGAAGGTGAAACCTCCTCACTCACTCATATTTTGGAAGTGTTATTTTATGACCTTACACTAACACCAATGATTTGAGTATTAAAAAATTGTTAATTTGGAAAAATGGCTACCAAAAACAAACTCATGCACTGTAAACATTTAAATTAATATCTAGCCACACAAGATCATTTCCTTTGGTTTCAGAACTCTGCATCAGCCATGAAATGTCGTCCATGTATCACACGCAATCTTAGCCCTGGCCAGGCAGTGAGGAGAAGTACCCCATGGTGTGTGAAATCACGCCCTGGATGGACTCCGGTCACTGCAGAAGGTTTTCCACCAGATTGAAACAAACAAACAACCAGATTATTTATCCTGAAATTCTAATCCCTGTGTAACTGTTGCTGTTGAGTTTAGATCAAAGGGCTTAAATGAGTTATTCTGATGAGCTCTTTTGTACAACCTCTTTATGAAGGAGTAGGCCTGTTTTGTTTTTGGGTTTTTTTCACAGCAAGAAAGGCACAGGTGCGTTTTATTAACCGGTAATGGCCAAATTCCATTTCGCTGGTTTTGTCTTTTGTACCCTTGTATCGAGTTATTGTTAATCAGCCATTGTTGGCAGGTCTGGGGGACTTCCTGCATTATTCTGTTATTAATCAAAATACCCATAACACTTTATTTAAAAATCCTGAACAAATGTTTATTTTATTCCAATTTTGAACAATACACACCACATATATGGTTAAAATAACAAAATTACCTCTGTTGAGACTCTAACCAAGATATGGCTGGAGAAAACCATGTTTAGTTTGAAGAAAAATAAATGAAGTGTGGTTTCTGATCACTGTTGATATTCACTTGTTTAAAATTTACAATTTATGTTAACAATTCAGAGCCATTTAACAAATGCCCTATTTGTGCAAAATTGATGTCCTCACGTAATGGCCCTGGTTGCATCATATTGGCAGCGATGTGGGGTGGTTCATTTCCACGCACAAGATGGCCAATCAGTTTCACCGTTTTTTGACATCAGTTGATGTCCACATTTCTCCAGTTACTGACTGGTGACTTATGTCCTTGTTTTGGAATGACCAGTGGTCCTCCTCCTCTTCATCATCTTCCAAATCTTTAATCTCAGAGAATATTTTTGCCATTTTTATAAGCAGCCACACGAGCAAAGCTATAAATTTGTTGTATCCCACCTACAATTTGCTGGTTGGATAGAGTGTGAGAACCTATAGAGGCTTTCTAAAAGACAGAGGGTAGAACATGTACGGGGGGAGGTTACAGTGTGAAGATGTGCTATTATACTTGCTCTCAGAAAACGAGACAAAGCATAGAGTCATATCTTAAGAAATCCTAATAAACATACAACAGTACACAACGGGTAAAAGTTGGTGTTTTTACAAATCATGTTAAATAATATATATATATTTTTTGATTAACCTAAGTTTACAGTTCTTTTCTTTTTTTCAGCTTATTTGCATTTTAGTATTTGTCAGTATTTATAAATGTCATTCTGATGTTATTGCTATTGTTATTATTTTTGGTTTGGTTTCATTTTGTTGTATTTGCTGTGTTTTGTTTTGTGTTGTTGAAAAACTGATAAATTTAATACATTTTAAAAATTATGTAAAAGAGTGCTACACAAGCACTTGACACATCTGTTGTGAAAAAAGGTCATTTGTTAGTTACAAATGTCTGAAAACTTTAAGCATTTAAAAATATATAATTTATTTTTTTTGTGTATGTGACTATTCTATATTTTCATATATGATGTAACTCAGTACAAAGTATAGACCACTATACAATACAGTTCAGAGTGAAACCTTTGTCTTCACAGTAAGTTTTGCCTTGTAGTTTCCATACAAAGTTCAACTTCAAGGTTTGTTAAAAGCAGAGAAGCGCTTCCAAGCATCTTTTCATCAAACATCAGGTTCGCAGGGCTACGATGACAATCTTTATGTTTGTGAGGAAGTGATACAGCTAAAACTGTTGAGATAGCTTTTTAAATAAAAAGAGATTTCCTCAATGGAAAAGAAATTGAGTCTCAGATTAAAGTATTTGGAGTTTGTTTTTTTGTTGTTATTTTTTTTAACTTATTGAGTATGTTGTTTGCCAAATTTTCAATTGTCATTTCTCTTCAAAAAAAAAACATTAAAACCCATAAAAACCATATTTCTAATAATATGGTTTTACGAGATAATACGAGATTTTTTTGTTTGTTTGTTTGTTTAGACTGTCAGTGAGAGAAGCTGAAGGAGCCACATCTCCATTTCTCAATGCTGCCCTCTACTGTGAAACTTTAGAACAAACCAAAAATACCCGCTCTAGAGCCAAATACCCCAGGACTCTTTCTATGGAGGTCTGTCTGTCTGTCTGTCTGTCTGTCTGTCTGTCTGTCTGTCTGTCTATCTATCTATCTATCTATCTATCTATCTAGTCAACATCAGAATTAAGGCAGGTCTGAAGGCAAAAGGGAGTCAAGTACTATCAAGATGTACCTAATATCCTGTGAGTGAACATATGCACTGCATTTGCCTTGATTTGCCCACATATGCAATACCTATTTATACAGTACATAGTCATTATAATGTGTTTTTTGTGTTACAGTTTCATGTAATCTGTTTCTGCAGAGTTGTTAGAAAACCTAAAATTCAAAATTAACAAATTAACAAGCAACTCCATGAAAAGATATCATCTTCAAACTATTAATCTCATTTTCTGGTCATCCCCTGAACACGTTATTAAAACTAATACCATAAAACTCATAGCAACAAACACCACAGTAGTGGCTCTACTGACGAGCGGAACTGGCCAACCTCATCGGGACCTGAAGAGATGAGAAACAACAGTGTGGAGCTTCCAGAGCTGCTTCTGTTGTTGTGCTGTGCTACACCCCTGCTGTTCACTGGAGGGTGAAATGTGATCATGGAGGGCTGCCAGCACGCATCAGGACCAGGCAATTGAAATGGCAAACCCAGCGAACTGATATCTAACGTGTCTCTATACATTCACTGTCAGGGTCTAAACGCTAGAGGGCGCACTGCACCTAATCTGACATTGTAGGGTATTACAGTGAAAACAGTCATAACAGGCAAAATACTACACAGCCTAGCATTTTTAGAGAAAAGCATCTATGGTTTGAAAAAAATGTTGTTGTTTTTTTTAAATTTTACAGTAGCACATATATCATAAATGACTTTCCACTATAAGTACATTTGGTGTTATTTCCAGAAACATATTTCATTTACTGAATTTTGTCTGTTTCTGTCCTCATTACAGGGACTCTCAGTCACATTACTTGAATTCTAAAAATCCCAGCTTTTCATCTTACAATAAACTCAACAATTTTCTTTAAAAAAAAAAAACTATGGTAGCTTTTTGCACAGGCACTAAACGCAGTATTTACAGATATGTCTTGGATCAAACTATTTAAAATAAGAGTCAGAAATTAAAATCTAAATGCAATAAATTTATATTATAGTGTTTTATCGAGGAGAGATGGAGTCACTTGGATGGCAAAACTGAAAAGACTATTTATTTTCTGTTTTTATAAAAAGGAGCACAAGCAAAATTCCACTCACTTCACTATTTTCACTTCCCTGCCTTGAATCGGTTTTCTGCTTCCTTTCCTCTCAGCACCTCGTGTCTCTTGTTCTCTTTGTTGAAGGCTGTCCTTGTCTGCCTCTTGTCCTCTTGTACCTCATCCACTCTCCTGGTCTCAGGAGGGTCTATGAGTCTTCCTGAGGTTTTAAACCTTTGTATAAAAGTTATGTTCACATGCTCTTTGACAAATGAATTCGAATTTGTGGCTTCATAAATAAAACACACTTGATTCAACAGGCTATTTTTTTTTAAGCTGGCTGACAAGCTGCACTGCTGCACTTTATTCAGTGTGCTAGTGTGTAAAGTAAACAGAAAACCTTAAGTTAGTGTTTCAGTGTATTAGAATCACATAGACACTGCTGTGTTGTCTTCAGGTACAACAGACAACTTCCTAGTTGTGTGACTGTGTCAGTGATAACATTACAATTACTACTGCTGATATGCCCTAATCAATAATAAACAGTTTATTTATTGCAGACTGCTTGTGTCTTACTGTTTCTTAGTAACTATCAAAGCTAAGACAGTAAAAAATGAATTCATAGTTCCCATAGTTCACCTGCTTTGTTGACAATTATGTTGCCAACTGTTGATAAAATCATTCAAGTTCTAAGTAAGTATTATTTTAGGTACTTATTTGTAAAATAAATAAATAACAGTAATTAAAAAAATAAAAATCACCACACTTTCTGGCCTGTTATCTTAATACTTATCCTTTTCTTTCCTAGTGATGTCCATGAAGCTTGAAAGCAGATTAAATCACTGCTGTGTTGAAATATATCATTTTAGGATGCATAACCAGGTTTTTTAATGAACTCTTAATTTGTTACACAGTTTAATACAGTGATTATGCAAATATGTAAACGCAGGTATTGATTATATTTGATTCATACTTATGTGAGCAAGACCAACATCAGATTACACACTTTGGGCCATTTTTAAAATTGGCCCAATATTTAACACAAAATATTTAATATAGTGACATCTTTAAATATCACTGTTGCCTATAACCCCACTTGACTTTATAGTGTAATTTATATAACTTGTGTTATGTGGCAGAAAGTAGTGACCTCTAGTGGTAAGATGGTGAATCACAAAACAATAGGTGAGTTCAGGACAAACCACAGCTTAGTTTTAAGTACATTTTTAAGGCCATGGCTCTAACCTGCAGAACTGATGATGTGACATTTCTTGCGTGTTTTGAGGCCTTCTTTTAGTCTCTGATGTGACACAAATGGCCTGTTTTCTTCACCAGATCAACTACTTCACTAACAGCAAACTCACTCTATGATATTAGAAGAATTGGAGGTTCAGAGTTCTTCCTCTACTCAATGAACAGAGTGAATAACATACGATGCTTTAAATAGCTTATAAAGTTCAGTCTCACAATAAAAAAAGAGCCTAAAGGAAGAGAGTGATATGAAACATTAATTCCAGCATGCCCTCAAAAGTAATCTAATTATAGATCCATATTAGTTACCTCATGCATTGTTTAAAACAACTAGTTTAACGACCGCTCCAAAGTCCTGTCTATTATTGAACAGAAAAGGTTTAATAGGTGATTTAAAAAAAAATCTTTTGAGGATTTTAATCATCATTTATGCTTGCTGTTGTTTTCTAGAGCATGATCACTCAGGTAAAACTCAGAGTTATTGATGTTCAACCCCAGGCTATGGCGAGGAGGGATATAAAACAAACCGCACAGGTCGGACTGTGTATTCTTCGAGTTGTGTCGACCCTCAGTACTGTGCCTATTTCAGTGTATCAGTATGTTCGTGCTCTGTTGTGCACTGCGGGCAGTGAGAGGCTGTTCTGCAGCAGTTTTGAAACTAAGCGAGGCATACTCTTGGAGGTTTATTAGTCCCCCCCCCCTCCTCTATTTCTCTCGCTCTCTCTCCTCGGGGCATGGCAAAGGCAACTGTGGAGAGACATTGCCACAAATAGACTCTCTAAATATGGAGGGCTTCAGTCAAGAGAAAATGCATGATCGAATTTTGGGCCTCTTCACCAAACAGCTTCTATAAAAGGAACAAGACAGAAGAGAGGTTGAACGGTTGATGACACTTTCTGCTGGAATATGTGTGTTTGAGTGTTTAGCTCGCTGTGGGTATGTGTGTGCTTGCACCTGTGTGCAGCTTTGTACATTTGCTTCAGTGACAACTTTTTGTTTGTTCATCTTTTTATCATTGCTGCCCTGCTGCATCAGTGCGATGGGGCATCGATTCAATCTGCCTTTGAGTTATTTTTAATTATCACTAACACTTTTGCCCTGTCAGACACTGTCATTTGGTTTAGTTTACAGTATGTGCAAAGCATTACACCACCTCAACACAGAACATTATTACGGTATGGATCAATGTCAAAGTACAGTCAGTAATTTTATATCAGAAAACTGAAAGAAACTAGTATTTTTAAGCAGGTGTACTTCAAAAAATGTAAAATAACTTTTGCAGACATCTAACCTTGAAGAACCATAGTACCAGCTTGTTTGCCAGTATTTACTTATTAACACTTTAAGCAGTGAGGATGTGTTATCATTTTTCTAGAGTTGTGTTTTACGGAGCCCCGCAGGGGACATGGGAGAAAAAAAAATTAAGACGGACTTTTGCGAGATCTCGCAAAAGTCCGTTTTAATTTTTTTTCTCCCATGTCCCCTGCGGGGCTCCGTAGTGTTTCCCCTCACCTATTAAAAAAAACATACAAATCTGGTCTCTTTCTAAATGCTCTACTAACCATTGCAAGTTGGTGTACTCTGTTTACTGTTGCAGTGATTTTTCTAAAGCCAAAAATGACGAGCTAAAACACAAGAAAACTCTCACTGTACAACCAAATACATTCAGTTGTGTATTTTTTCCCCCCAAAGATTCTAACAAGTGCTAATTCTGTTTTACTCAATGAAACAGAATATTTGTTTATTATCTTGAACATTTTTTGTTGATTAAGTCACCTCCAATTAGGGATATAATATAATCTATATTTTGTACCTGTCTATTAATATTGTAGCGTCCTGTGTATGCACCCAGAGCGTTTATGTGAAAAGAAAATTTTCATATGACTGTATGCACTCCTGTAAAATCTCGTGTGAATCATGGGGTTTACTTAATTTTTCACATGACTGCAGGTTTGCTGTAGGTAAGTATTATGCACACTCTACTGTGTTGTGTTCTTATTTGATAATATCATTTCATTTACAGTTTTATTTTCTGGTGGTGCTTCAATTACCTCTCAGTTGTGTAGTTGTGGAATTAATCACAAGTGATTACAAGCTCCAGAATTAAGCTTACCACTTGTCACGGAAGGATAAAGCTCCATAGGCGCCCATGTTAAAATGTCCAACTTTACTTTAAAAAATATGTTTGCAGCCTGGTACAATGAACGATTTTGACCTTTGTGGATTGTTTCCCGTTCTGGCAACTCTGTGGAGAGTGAACATTTTTAATATTCATTCACCACATACTTGAGTTGAGGGTAGGTACTTTGATTGACAGGTGTCAATACGCAGCAGTTGTAACACACTGGTGTCTCCTAGGCCTCCCCTGGCTAACTGAAAGTATTGAACTTGACCAACTACCTGTTGGTCTCTTTCTAATGTAATTATCTGAATAATATGACTTGATTGTTCTGACTATTCAAGAGGTTTGTGCTTCAGTTTTGGTAAGCAAATGTTTAATGAGTTAGTTACTTAGTACTAATTAGCACAGGTGTGTTTATCCTTTAGTTCCATGTAGAGTACAGATGCAGATGACCAAGATTGTTAGTGTTAGCTAAAAAGCTAGCTTAGCACTCCATAGCACTTAGCACTCTGATCCATATGTGTTAGCTACTAGCTCTAGAAAAACAACATGCTAGGCCAACTTTTTGGTGGTTTTGTCACAATTTGATGCTGTGTGGCAGGCAGGAAGTAGGACCCAAATGCAGGACTAATGAGATGCAGAGGGATGAACTGAGGAAGGCAGCTTTATTGCGCTGAGAAAACATTCCATAAAAAATAAAAATAAAAATAAAAAATAGAGAAAACCAAACCAAATCTTGAACATGAAACTAGAAAACAAGGTAACGGGAAACAGTAGATTAAGAACAAAGAAAACCTGCAGCACAGCAAAAACAGCACTGAGAGGGTGTGGTACAACACAACAAATGGCAAGGGAAAACACAGGGCTTAAATACACAAGGGAGTAATGCGGGAATGGGAAACAGGAGGGAAACACAGCTGGGACTAATTAGACATAATGTGAAAAGGGGAAGCAAAACTAGATACACTTACAAAGGAAATGGGACCATCAAAGTAAAACAGGAAACACAAGACAGTAACAAAGATGCAGACTAGACACTGAGAAAAAGAGACACGACTGCCTGAGGAGACACAGGGAAGATGGAGCACAGATCACAGGAACAGAAACCAAGAGACTAGAAATGATAAATAATGAATTCAAAGTCTATATAATAATTCAAAATACAAAACACTGGGTCAGCGACCTAGGACCATGACAGGTTTACAGTGATTTGTATAAGAAGCACTTATATGTGGCAAGGTTATAATTCAAAAAAGGAGCTTATTAATCATTTTTATAAACGACCTCTGTCATATACAAATAGTTACTATAATATAAGAATTCCGATGGCAGTTAATTAGGAACTTTGATGTGTTTTGGAGCAGAAGGACATTAAGCAGCTAGATATTTTGACCCGAACGGACACGTGTGCTGAACTGAATAAGCAGCCACTTCCACATGCTGTTATGCATCACCGTGCTTCAGTGCCCTGCACTTGACCTTGTGCTCTCACTCTGTGTTTTACACACTGTTGGAACTGTGGAGCTTAAATGCCATGTCTCTAAGTATCTTCTTAACTGGTTAACTAACAAACACGGTTTTCACAAGAAAGCATTGAAACTCTGGAAAAAAATGTTCTACCACATATTTTATCTGGTCCAAAATATAATCAGCTAAAGATGTTTCAACGCTGACTATATTTTAATAATGAGCACATTCCTTCATGAGTCAGAATCCTCCATCCCACTGCCAGGACTATGTGTTTGTGCATCTATGTGGGTGATGGTGGATGGTGTCTGGAAGGGCAAGTGCACAAATGCGTGCATGTTCAGTAGCACACGAGAGCCCTATGCATGTGTCCTTGCAGCAACGTGCCATGGCAGATGCTGCCTCAAGGCGCAGCAGTGTCTCAAGTGATGATCTGTCTGTTGACCTTCAGTAACATTTGAGGATGTGGAAGCTTTCTTGTCAAGGACGGTGCACTCTTCGGGCTGATTGCCTTTCATTAATATGCCTCACCTTCAGATGTGCTATATGGCATTTGCATGACATTAGCATTTATCTTTGGGCCAGCCATTCTGCGCTGCAGCATTCGGAGCTTCTGTGAATGACACCTGTTAGACTGAGACCCAGATGCCTTTCTGGCAGGGTCACACTGTGCAGGTTTGCAGAGGGTGGATGAGGGTGGAAGAGAGAAGACAGACCATACTGAGGGCTGTCTTTTAGGACTGGTTGTTTTTGACATTTGTTAAAAGATAAAATTATTAAGGTTTGGTTTGTTTCTTCCTGGTTTGGCTCTATTTTCTAGGATTTCAGATTTAAATGATCTTGGTTTACCTGCACCAAGCAAAGATGTTTTCTTTTATTTGTCTGTCTGTCTGTCTGTCTGTCTGTCTGTCTGTTTGTTTGTTTGTTTACACCACATTGGGCGTTATGCTATCAGCTGTGCTGACAGTGTTTCAGAGCTGCGCAGTATTTTCAGGTGTCTGTCTGCTGGTCAGAAAGTCTCAGTCCAAGTTTCTGTCAGTTAAAACCTTGTGGGCAAAATGACAGATCCAAATATTCAGATTTGCTCTTTGTTTCAAATTATTCTTGTTCTGAGTCACATCTTTGTCCCATTTCTGTGAAGTCTTTTCTCAGTACTGTTACGCAGTGTGGCATCAGACATCATGACTCATTGTGTAAAACAGTTGAGCAAAAAAGAAAGGTAACATTAACTTTGGGGTGTAACAAAATTCCTTAAGCTTATTCTTTTTCTTTTTTTTTTTGCACTGAAGAAAAAAAGATGCTCTTGTATGTGTTCATTAACTAATTAACCTCAAACTACAATGCTCAAGAACCAACAGAAAATGTAAACAATAACAATGAGATGAATTCTCTAAAAAATGACATATTTCCTGTTTTTGTAGGTGGTTGTTTGTTTCTGTCTGAGCTCATTCTCTCTGTTAGTCTGAGTGCTGTTCGGCTTGAGGATGGTGCAGCCAGGTGGTGACCCTGCATGCAGTATCTGGCACACAGCAGAGCACGTAGAGATGGAGCCAGATCCCAGAGTCAGAGACCTGCCGACACCGACCAATCTGTCACCAAAGAGGCAACAGTGTCACTGATACAAACACTGTGGAAGGTGAAGGCAAACCTTTGATGTAGTGTCAGAAGAATGGCATATAACGCAAATGTCTTCAATTTACCTTAAAAAGTGTAAAATGATCATTTTCTGTGGCGTTATTTTACTGATTAAGAAAACAAATGGTCAGTAGAACTCACGGCTATGTTTAATAGTTAAAGTCAAAGCATTTCCACATGCACAGTGAAAAGACATCTCAAATGATTGGGACTAAACAAGTGTGTAGTCTTAAGAAAATCACTTATCAGGGAGGCTAATCAGAAAAAGAGGTTTCAGTTTGCTAGGGAGCTTAATGATCGGACTCTGGATCAATGGATAAATTCGGAAAGAGTCATGTGGTCTGATAAGTCTTGTTTTTCACTGTTCCATGGTGATGGGTGCATTAGAGTAAGAAGAGAGGTGGATGAAGTGATGCACCCATCATCCCTAGTGCCTACAAGCCTATAAAAACAGTGTTATGATCTGGGCTTTGGTCAAGGTTGAGCAACATTATGTGCCCAAAAAAATTAGGTCAGTTGCCTACCTCAAAATACTGACTACCCAGGTTTTTCCATCAATGGATTTCTTTCCTTCCCTGATGGCACAGGTATGTTCCAAGATAACAATGTCAGGATTCAGAGGGCTTGAATGGTGAAGTAGTGGTTCAGGGAGCTTGAGCCAAGGTTTGACTCTGAATGGAAATAAACGTTGTGAGATTGCACAAGCTTACTGAAACATCATGGTGAACACAAGCTGCTATCAAAGTTCATATTGAGTAACTATTTTTATATATAATAACAGTATAATCGATTATTCTTATAACTCACCATATTTCAAACCCTGACAATTAAACACAAAAAACGGTAGTTCCTAGATTTAACTGCCTCATTTCATTCTTATGGCAGAACAGCCCTTTTGAAGTTACCATTGTAACCTCACAACAAAAATATCCTCGTTCTGAGCCTGGTCAGAGCCTTTTACATTCAGTATGCTTGTCTTTTCCCCCACCTTTCAAAAATGTGCTAGGGTAATTCTCCCGTCACTGTACACGTTAACCACCACAATAAATCTGGAAAAAGTGTTTTCCTACTTGGATCAACGAAAGGTCTTAATCAATCTAATTATTGGTGCATCACAATTAAATATGGCTTTGCATTATCCATCCATTCTTTTCCGCTTATCCAATTTAGGGTCATGACGGGAGCTGGAGCATATCCCAGTTACTGTAGGGCAAGGCCTGCTGAAAGGTTATTTCAATTTAGAATCACCAGTTAACCCAACCCAACTAAGCGCATGTCTTTGGACTGTGGGAGGAAGTCTGAGTACCCAGAGAGAAACCAAGCAGACATGGGGAGGACATGCAAACTTCACACAGAAAGGCCCACCACCTGGCCTTTCCTTATATACATTATCTCACAAAAGTAAGTGCACCCCTCATATTTTTGTAAATATTTTACTATATCTTTTCATGGGACAACATTAAAGATATGACACTTTGATACAATGTAAAGTAGTCAGTGTACAGATTGCATAACAGTGTAAATTTGCTGTCACCTGAAAATAACTCAACATACAGCCATTAATGTCTACAATTGCCGGAAACTAAAGCGAGTACACCCCCAAGTGAAAATGTCCAAACTGTGCCCAAAATGTCAATATTTTGTGTGGTCACCATGTTTTTTTTCCAACACTGCCTTAACTCTGTTGGGCATGGAGTTCACTAGAGCTTCACAGGGTGACACTGCAATCCTTTCCCACTTCTCCATGATGATATCATGGAGCTGGTGGATGTTGGAGACCTTGCGCTCCTCCACCTTCCATTTGAGGATGCCCCGCAGATGCTCAATAGGGTTTAAGTCTGCAGACATGCTTGGCCAGTCAAGTACCTTTACCCTCAGTTTATTTAGCAAGGCACTGGTCTTTTTGGAGGTGTGTTTGGGGTTGTTGTCATGTTGGAATACTGTCCTGTGGCCCAGTTCCTGTAGGGAGGGGATCATACTCTGCTTGAGTATGTCACAGTACATGTTGGCATTCAGGTTCCCTCAATTAACTGTAGCTCCCCTGCACTCATGCAGCCACAAACAATGACATCCCACCACCATGCTTGACTGTAGGCAAGACACACTTGTCTTGGTACTCCTCACCTGGTTGCCGCCACGCACCCTAACACCATCTGTCCTGTTAGTCTGCCCTATGGTCTTGACCACTGTGCTGCAGCTCAGTTTCAGGGTGTTGGCATTATACTTATAGCCTAGGGCCATCCTTATGTAGAGCAATACTTCTTTTTTTCAGATCCTCAGAGAATTCTTTTCCATGATGTGCCATGGGAAACCTCCAGTGACCAGTATGAGAGAGGGTGAGAGCAATAACAGCAAATTCAAACCACCTGTTCCGTATTTGCACCTGAGACCTTGTAACACTAACAAGTCACATGACATGAGGAAGGGAAAATGGCTAATTGGGCACAATTTGGACATTTTCACTTAGGGGTGTACTCCCTTTTGTTGCCAGCTGTTTAGCGAATAATGGCTGTGTGTTGAGTTATTTAGAGGTGACAGCAAATTTACACAGTTGTAGAAGCTTTACACTGACTACTTTACATTGTATCAAAGTGTCATATATTCAATGTTGTCCCATGAAAAGATATAAAAAATATTTACAAAAATGTGAGGGGTGTACTCACTTTTGTGAGATACTCATACTGTATATAAAATGTATTGGTTACATAAAAAGGCTAAACCAGTTATACAAAATTGAGAAAATCCTGCATAACCTTTGAGAAAGACCTACAGTGGACATTCAGTCAGTAACAGAATAAAGGATGTCGTGCAAGTGGCACATTTATCCCACTGCAAAACCAGCAAAAACAATAGGATGCTGGTGCAGACAAAAATAGAGCTTAAACAAGGGAAGGTACAGAAGTTAGGTGAACAGAATCACAACAACTAAACTGCTAATATTAGTCTGTCAAATGTTTGATTCTATCGCCCCCTCCCCCTTATTTATATATCAGAGTTATACAATTCTCAGTTTTTCTGCACCAGTGACCAAAAAAGACATAATCATGCTCCTGTTTCATTATCTGCACTTTTCATTAACCCCATTTTTATCCCATCTCTGATAATGAACACATCTGACTTGTCTTTTTCACCATCAACCCAGAAACCCAGAAACAATATCTCAAAAAATCCTGTTGCACAATATGTCTCCACCTGTGGATGTCTCCTTTTTGAAAAATGCTTTTCGACTGGATAGAGTTGGTCTGAATCCCATTTAAGACTTTAACTCATCACCTCAGTCTTTCTAGTGTTTTACATTCCCTTTCCATTTTAACCCATCTATTATCAGAAGTGATAAAAATAATCTTTACTATCAGTCCCAGTCGCGGAGGAGAATCACCACCTCATTACCACTCCTGTCTGAGAGGCTGATTATGGGACGGAAGAAGCTCGGCAACAGAGCTGAGCCTGGGGCGTCCTAGCAGGCTTAGTCTGCTAATGGCTGCATGGGGTTGAATTGCAGCTCATCTCATTCCTTACTACTGGATCTCTCTCTTTCCACATTGCTGCCAATCTTCACTGCACCTGTTACCAAAAAGATAAAGAAATGAAATGCTTGAGAAAAGTGGAGTGTCCTCTTTCCTGTTCAATAAAAACAGCAGCAACAAGAGCAGCAGAATCTCACTCAATTATCCCCTGTTACCTCCCTGGATCCTTTTAATGATCGCACATAGACACTGCACTGTGATCCCACTGTCAGACACCCTGTGATGAAATAAACCATTGTGTGTGTCCTCGCCCCAATATGCTAATCCAGGATTAATTATGGGCCAACCCTAATGAGTATCTCTCTCGCCCTCTTAGATATGTAAATGCACCAGCAGTGGACAGTGTTGAGAGGCTTTTGTTAACTCAGTGTTTTATAAAAGGGGGCAGAACAGGATGAAGCAAGCCAAGGACAAAGGTTTCATGTTATTTCAAAAGATGGAAAACCCCCCAAAACAAAACAATTTATGTGAATTTGCAGTGATATGGAAAGAGCAGTGCAAGCCCTCAGCAAATCTGGCTTCAATTTTACCTGTGGGAATAAATTCAGGAAGAGCAGAGGCTGTACTGAAATTGTTAAGACACTGGCACATATGATATGGTTATTGTGAGGCTCTTCACCATCAGCAGCTGCCCGGCTTGCTGACATCGTGGATTCTGAACTTTTTAAACACTTAAGCAGGAAATGTGAATGTGGGCAAAGCCAGAGAAACTGTGCTCTCACAACACTTTCATTTTTTCTCTTTTCAACTTGGAAGATGGGGAACAGACAGACAGATTCACGTAGCAGTTATAGTTTTCTGTTTTTGTAATAAAAACAATATATAAATTGCTTTCTTTGCCATGCAGTTAGGTAAGTAGCTGAGAAGGTTAGAGCAAAATCAGTATCCCTCTTTTCACAGCTTATAACTATTACCTGGAATAAAAGTGCAGTGTATTTTCTTTTAGGGGAAACAGATATGTTCATAAAGTGCAAATCCCTTACACCTGGACTTAAACGCAACACCTGATTGAATATTCCCTGGCATGAGCACTATGCTTATAAACCCTCTGCATCCAGTGGTAGAGGATGAATGAAAATTCTTGTTGCATGCTCTCCTGTGCCTGCATGGGTTTCTGCTATCCAAAGACGTGCTTCTTAAGTTAAACAACGACTCTGCAGCTGTCCATGTGTGTGATTTCTGTCTCATTACATTATCCCTGTGATTGACAGGTGACCTGTCCAGAGTGTGGCCCACCCTTTCACCTATGACAGGTGGATGTCATGGATGTTTAAGCATTCTTACAACTTTTTCCAGACCACTTGCATTGCTCATGTTGTTTAAAACAGCTTTGTTTTCTCGCCTGTGGTTCTGTGCATTCTGTGTTATTAACAGTGCAAGCCAGTCTTCTTTGGAATAATAATAAATATTGCAATATTGCAGTATTACGTTATTGCATTACACTGATTCTACTACGAAAATGCTTTGAATTGGCTAAGCAACTGGATATTCAGCGGGGGATCAAGTGTTCCTTCCGGACTTTCTCGTGCTTGTGAGTTTCAGTGCACACACAGAAAGACGCTCTCACTGCATTAGTCGCGTGTGATATTAGGTGTGTACGTAAACGCGCGTGTGTGCGTGCGTGTTTTCATTCCTGAAAAGCCTCCCGATAAGCTTTGGGATTCTCGACGTGAATCCCGTCTTTCTCCGTCTGTGTTTATCCTCGGAGTTTCTGTCCAAGGCGCTGAAATTTGCAGCTCCGGGGACCGGTCAGGTGACTGCGCGTTCTCCCTGCGAGAGCAGGGTGCTGAGTGTGTGTGTGTGTGTGTGTGCGTGCGCGCACGCGCTCGGTAGACTGCACGCGGACACTTCAGTCCTCATCATGAGCGATTGCGCTCATGAGGAAGGCTTTTCTGAGAAGGCGTCGGGGCTACGGTAGTAGCCTAGGCTTGCAGCGTGGATAGGTTTTTGCAGCCGAGTGTGTGACTGACTCTTCACGCGCATCGTCTCTTTCTCTTTTCCTTTGGCTGTTGCAAAAATCAGTGCAGCAAGTGTGGATGGCCACACTGGAGTGGGCTGCTGCCCACCAAGTCTGACTGTGTTTCGGAGGTGCTGAGAAGGAGAACATGTAAGAATCCGCAGGCATCCCCGCAGATCCTTTCGGATTCTCAGCCAAAATGCAGAAAGGGATCAGACTCAATGATGGCCACATCACCTATCTGGCTCTTTTGGCGAAGAAAGACGGGACGAGGCGAGGTTGCTTGAGTAAAAAAAGCTCAGACAACACAAAATGGCATTCAAAGTGGTTCGCTTTGTTGCAGAATATGCTTTTTTATTTCGAAAATGACTCGAGCTCACGCCCCTCCGGACTGTACCTGTTGGAGGGATGTGTTTGTGACCGGGCACCGTCACCGAAACCGTCTCTCTCAGCGAAGGAATGCTTAGAGAAGCAGGTAAGATATTGATCGCACGGGGAGCCCCCTTAAGTCTGACTGACACTGTCAAGGCAGTCAGTCTCACTGAACGAATACACAGAGCGGTCCCCTCCTACTGTTTTCCCCCCTTAAAATCCCTTTGATCAGCTGGGCTCTGCGTTACAGCCACATTTATAACAGGAGGTATCGTGTAGACACTTTTCACCAGAAGATATCGCCTATTCATCACGCAAACAATTTCCCAGAGATGCTTTTGCATTACAGTTGACTTGACGTTTTAGAGTTACGTAATGGCGTCATCCTAACCGATTGATTTTCTCGATTATGAACCAAAATAGCCTCACAGCCTTCCTCCGAGGTTAAATGCACGAAAAATACCACGTCAACAGCAAACAAAGTTAGCAGAATTCACGCAAATATCTGCAAACTTTGCACATTATCTTAGCCTCCTCTTTTCTGTTCATCTGTTGCATCACATTTGGATGCAAGACGCTGTATTTTTAGACACCCCAAATGTTCCGGGAATGCAGCACATATAAGGAGTAAACTTAAACTGCATCCAAACTTTGTAGGTTGCCATCTTGCGGAGGAGAGCTGCCCCTTCCTTGTTGTTTTGACGTATTGATTTAATTCCTTGTCTTGATATTAATAGCATCCTACCTTGGCAACTGTGTCTCCCCGGTTTATAGCGGCTTGGCTCATTTGATAGCTCTCTCATTATCATGGGTTGTTAACGACGGCCATGAATGAAAACCAAACGATGTCCCAGCAATGCTTTTCTTTCTCAGTGCATCCCCCTATTCTTTTTTTAATTCCCCTGGCGTTTAGTGCCATGGATTAATATGTGTGAGGGATAAAAACAAAAAAACAGTTTACAGTGAGGGTTTTTATGCCTGCAACACATTCAGAAATAATTTTAGTGAGAGCGTAGTTTCCCATGTTGGAAGTGCTTTGGTGTTTTGAGGCAAACTGGTGCTGTATAAAAATATAAAAATAAAAACTGTGTATAAACGCATTTGAGCCAGAGAAGTGGTCAAGCTGCTGTGAGCTATGACTGCAGTCACCTTCTGAAATCAGCTCTGCCAGCTGCAGTCTCTTCTGCTTTCCCTGCAGCAGAGGGGATGAAGAACTGAAGGTAAAAGTCAAAATGATAGGCCATTTTATTTGTTCAGTAATCATATTCTTTGTTTATGAATAAAACAGATTCTGAATGTGATTTTGAACCAATTACACTGGAATTTTAAAAAAAAAGAACTAAAGCAAAAAATTCTAGAAAGTCTGAACTTTTGGTCTTGTGGATGTGTTCCACTTTTAATATATTGTATATTTGCACAAAAAAACTTTCCAGGAAGTAATTGTTGATAGTTTTGAAGATAGTTATTGTGAAGGTGGCGATTTTGGTGTTCAAGGTTAGGAGATAAAAACCTAAAGTGTTAGACGGAAAAAAGTGGAAACCAGTTAACATGTCTGTAAAAAGATTTGTGTTTTTCCAAGTTCAATAAAAATCTATAATAATAAACTGAAGAGGAAGAAAAGGCAAGTGAGGTAAACCTATACTGAACTTTCATAAAAGAAAATCTTCACGTCCTAAATATCCAAATCTTAAATTCCATGTGGCTATTTGGTGGCAAATGCTAAGCTTCACTATATTGTAACCAAAATGTTGCTAAATGATGCCTCAGAGGTCTTCTTTCCTTAGATAACCCTCCCCCAACAATCACAAAAAATAAGCAAACAAACAGAGGATCTGATCCAAAACACTGATAAATCAATTATGGAACTGCTTGGTTATATTTGCATGTGTGCCATACAATTTTTCCCATCCACAGTAAAAATCTGTTAAATTATTCACAATCTCTCCAAAAACAACATTGTCTGATATTGTGTTAGACTGGGATCACAGCCCTCTGTTGCAATAATTGTGTTTTACTGTATAGCCTCTAAGAAGAATAAATAAAGGATGGGAACAGGGTAAATCCATTATCTGTGAAATCCACAGCTTCTGCTCCAAGTACAGCTGTACCCAGTTTGCTGTCCATGGTGCTGAACTCAGCTGTCATATGTTCCTCAAACGCTCTTGCCCTCTGCTGTCTGCTGTCTGCAGGCAGAGGAGCCAGGATTGTAGGGGATACTACGAAGAATATATATATATATATATATATATATATATATATATATATATATATATATATATATATATATATATATATATATATATATATATATATATATATATATATATATATATATATATATTTTTTTTTTTTTAGTTATATTATGCAATTTAATCGTGAGGATTGCACAGCTGTGGGAAGAGGGGGTCAGCAAGAAAATTCAATATTGGTCATTTGTTGTTTAAAAGATAGAGACAACTAACCCACTTTTGAGGACTTGTTTGCTTTCGTTTCGTGAACTATTCAACTTTGTTTACTGCTCACTGTCTGTTCCCTTAAAACCGTATCAGGAGAAGAGAAATGCTCTATTCTAGGGGTGCAATATGTACTGAGTGACATCTCCGATGACAGCTGTTCATGCAGACTGCTCCAGTGAATTTATTTCAACAATGAATTAAATGAATTTGAAAGCCTTCACTTAGCATAACACAGTCTTCTGTTCCACACATGTCCCTTTGCATAATATGTGTCAGGAACATGTTCTTTCAGTTTTTTTTCTAACTGGCTTCTTTTCTTAGTTTAGCAAAACTATATACATATAAATTTTGAAAATGTATTCACACAAATATGTGGCCTTCTCTCAGTGTGAACAGCACACTTTGTAGTTTCCAATCAGTCATGTCTTTATGTGTCCACATGTGTAAATCTTGCAGGGCTCATTCTGTGTGCATGCTACTAAGTCTATATTTGCCTCTCGGTGTACTCCTGTATACGCCTGTATTGATCCATAAACTGAGAGACTGCACAGAAAAGGTGAAATGCGGACAGGGAGACTGATCGATTCTCAAGGTGTCTGTTGGCACACAGATTTCTTTTTCACCATCCTCACTTGGGAAAAACATAAAATGACACCTAAGTCAGCCAGCAGACTGCAGAGGTGGTCACAGACAATGGTGCTGTACAATCCTGACGTGGAAACTGGTTCATGTAAGGATTACAGCAGATTCCAGATTTCAGTGGTGTGTATGCATGTACTGTATGTCACCGACTGTGTGTCAGAGCTGCAGGAGAAATGGCCAGGAGAGCACTGGATCTTATCTGTGTGTGACAGGGAGAGGGACAATACAGCGAATAGATGCCAAGCCAACTGCCACCTTGCTGGGCTACAGCGCTTTTTATAGCCCTCACTCCTCAAAAAGGCAGAAGATCTTTCTCTGCCTCCCTCTCCGTCTGGCTCTCTGTTCTCATTGTGTTCTTTGGAGTGTTCTACTTTTTAAATGTTCTTATTCCCCATTTAGAAGGCGAGTTACGTTTAAGCCCACAGTTACTATGGCAACCCCTATTTGCATCTGAAAAAGTACATTTGAAGGGGCCAACAAAATGTGCAACAACATGCTTTGGCATTGTACTCCATTTAGCAAGTACAGCAAATATGGGCTTATAAGAAATGGGAGGTGAGTTTTCTTAGGTAGTGGCGAGTGCAAATGCTGGATGGGCTATATGTTTTCCTTTGTTGTTAAGAGTAATCAGCAATGGTGTTCCATCAGTCTCTGTGTATACTCACTTCATTGACTTTATGATGTAATCTGAAAATATAGGTCACACATTAAATCATCTATATATAAACAGCATGGCTTTGGCCAGTTTACAGTAATCGTGATAATCCACCTGGCAATATTCAGTGGACAATATCAGTGTGAATTGGCCAATTATATAAACTGAAATAGAATCTGTGGTCTTTGTGACAGAAATGTATACTGTAACGACTAAAGTCGGAGGGTTAAAACATTATTTAACCCTCCAACGTACCCTGTGTATGGGTGTAATACCATCCTGAAGAACACCACTAACATAAGAATAGAAATATTTTATCATAGGAGGAAGGTGCTTATCCTGAGCTAGCCATCGTCCATCCATTCATCCTCACTTTTGACTGTCTATCCAACTTAGGGTTGAGCATAAGGTGAAAGGTGGAACACAACCTGGACAGGCTGCCAGTCTATCAAAGGGACACCCAGAACTAGTTCATATTGATTTTGAATAACCTTTCCATCTAAGGGGACCAAGCCATGCCACCAAAAATACTGCTTGCAATGCATAACTGAACCACCCACCAGATCTCTTTGTTTTTGGGGTCAACAGTTTGGTTTTTCCTTTCATCCATCACCCATCTAGACTGTGTTTATGATACTGGCTATTCTTGCTATGATTTATTTATTTGAATGAGTAGCTGAATAAAAACATAAAAAAGAAGTCATTCTGTATTTTTGTGATTAAAACACGCCTTTAACATTAATCTTACATAAATATAACATTGTCTTATTTTCTGTATTCCAGATGGAATTTAGTTGCTTTGTTCACACATTATTTTAACAAGAGCTTACTTACTGGTTGTGCTGTCTCACTTACCAACAGATACTGTATCTTTGGCAAAAAAAACCAAACCCTGTAATGACTTGGATTTAAATATAGCCACCTAAAAGGTTTAACACAACAGCTCACAGGATGTGAGAGATGGGAAGCACATTACTGACAAAGGCCCGTTCTGCTGCTCGTCAGAAAATAAGGAACATTACTCTCATTCACAAATGAATTGCTCTTGGCATTTGGGAAGGATAAATGAAAAAAATCCAATATATTGGATTTGTGGTGGTCTGTTTACAATGCATCAGTGTTATATAATTTGATGTGTTTCTACTACAAATAGGTTAGCTGTTTAGTAGTGCGGTGACCACCACTCTGGTGATTTGAGGATTTTATCCAGTAAGCCTATTAGAAAACAATTGAACTGCATTCGCCATAATTACCATAACTCAACCCTATGATAATTGGTGAGAGTGTAAAAAAGGGGTGAGGACCCAGGGGTGGTTGTGTCGCTAAAATGCAGCCAAACCACTCGAACAAAACAAAACAAAACATGGCGTCAGTCAAGAGGCTTCCGCCAATTCAGAGGTGAGTTGCCAGGTTACAGACAGAAGGCACAAAGGCTTTATAATGAATCTCTCAAGACTTTTCCCTCAGGATCTCTCTCTCTCTCTCACTCATTCACACATACAGCACATGTATGCATGTATAAATACACCTTTAAGTAAAGTAAAATACAGATCAGTGGAAGTGGCTGCTGATTACTAGTGATTAAAGGGTAGCAACATACATTTTATAGCACAATAACAGATATCCTGGTTATTATATGCTGAACAAATATCTGACTCACTCACTATGCTTTTGTTTTCCCAGTATTATTTCACTGTCACGTTCAATCATGACAACCAGAAGGCTTTGGAGCTGCGCACAGAGGACGTCAAGGACTGTGATGAGTGGGTGGCTGCCATCACGCAGGCCAGGTAGCTCTCACACATGACCTTTTACCTACAGCTGTTTAGATAAGGATGTTCTGAGGGGTGGAGATCTTGATGAGAACTGTGCTTGTAACATCTACAGTCAATAAAGATGTGAAAATTTAGTTTGGAACTTATATAGAGAGTGTATAAAAAAGCATAAAAAGCTGTATCCTTTAAATGGCAAACAGTGGGTCACTTCTGTATCTGCAAAATGAATTCAACTTGTAGAGACATCTAGGAAAACATCCCTTTGTTCTTAATCAATTGAAAATGTTTGCACCATAACCACAATTTAGCAAACTAAGATCCCTTTTAGAGTCAGGGTGGATAAAGCATTATATGCTTTAGTGTGAGCTTACCTGACGAAGATGATGAAAAACAGCCAGCTCAAGGATTCACAAAATGAACTCCTTAATGAATGTGCAACATCATTTTGGCTCAGTCAGTCTTTTATACCATCTATAAAGTCAGGTCCACTATAAATTACCATGTAATTCTTGAATTTACAACTTGACAAGTGGAAACTGATAGTGTTTGTACTTGCAAACATAAAAATGGTCAAGTATGTTAACTACTGATATTTGTAAAGTGTACCAGCAGATTGGTTAGGATCCTAACAACAGTCATTAGTTACGATTTTTCCCTGTGTGTACCTGTAAGCTTGATGTGTGTTACAGAGTCCAAAGTATGTTGTTTTTTTTATACTATTATTATCATTATTATTATTATTATTATTATTATTATTATTATTATTATTATTATTATTATTATTATTATTATCCATTCCATCCATCCATTCGCTACCGCTTATCCTTTTCAGGGTCGCGGGGGGCGCTGGAGCCTATCCCAGCTGTCATAGGGCGAGAGGTGGGGTACACCCTGGACAGGTCACCAGTCTGTCGCAGGGCTAACACATAGGGACAGACAACCATTCACACTCAGATTCACTCGCACATTCACACCTAGTGGCAATTTGAATTATCCAATTAACCTATCCCCACAAGCTTGTGGGGATAGGTTATTATTATTATTATTATTATTATTATTATTATTATTATTATTATTATTATTATTATTTTGGCATGCTCAGAGGGTACATAGTAGAGACATAAGAAAGACACATGGCAGTAGGACAGCCTCTGGTTGAAATAACTAGATTAAGTAAAGGCTGAATGGTTTCTTGGCCAGGTCTACATTGAAAACAATATTTTTTAATCTCAACAGACTTTTTAGTTAAATAAGGGTTAAATAAATAAAGTAAATAAAATAGAAAGAATCCTGATTTGAAATCCGTGGGAAAACTGACAGTGGTACAAAAATAAGTGTTAAAATTAAAGCAAAAATTTAATTTGGGCCAAAGTTGGGCAATTTTTCTTAACTTTTAAATAAGATTTGACAAAGTTGAAATTACAGCTACTCTACATAATGTTGAAAATAACTGTCCCATCTGCAGCTAATCATCAGCTTTAGTAAGGGCTGGCTAGCTATCAGGTGTAATTCACTGTGATGAATAAATAAATAACAATTTCAGTTAGTGAAAATCATGCTGACTCGAACATAGGCCTGCTTACTACTAATACTGAACATGAAAAACTGTCTCCACTTATCACTAGCTATTAGTAACAAGTGGAGGCTGTTGGTCTGCAAACTTTTTGCATCAAAGATAGGCTTTTAACTTGGAAATCTACAGAAACCAATTTGCATTTGGAGTCAGTCTCAACTAGATTTTGGGGTTTTTTTTGCAGGGATTATGGTGTTACCTACATTTTTAACATAGGTTGCTGCTTGGTTTTTATTCTATTAAGTGGGCATAGAATAGATTTTTCTCTGTATATCTGATGGAAAATGCAAGTGCTATGACTCAGTGTGCCGCAAACTATCATTTGGACCCTTTTGGGTTTGTATTGTTGTATGATTGCTTGTTAATTTGTAATGTTAAAACAACACAGCGGTCATACTATAATGAGAGTAACACATGTATGCATGTATGTTACTTATCTCCTTCTAGATGATTGGACCTTTGAATAAACATTTCCTAGGGAACTGTGAGTGCCACTTTACCAGTTTTACTGATAATTTACGACACCAATTTAAAGTATTAAGTAAATCAATAAAAAACAAAGTGGTTATTAATATTGATTCTTGATTTATGGAGTCCTCACATGTCTAATGAGTGAAATGGCCACTTATGATGAGGGCACAAAGAAGGTTAATGAAAGCAAAACAATACCATCACTCTAAATGTCAACAGTTTGCAATTCAGTGACAAAAGGTCGACTGATTAGAGTCATTGAAGATTAAATTGATTAGTGCACCATCAAGGCAGCAGCACTTACTGTAACACTGTAATAGCTAGCAAGTAAATAAGACTTGTATTAAGGTATCTCAATTAAAATTTTCAGCCGTTCCTGGCATGTAAATGCCATGGGGCTTGAGTATTTCTGAATTACTCTTTATTTATGGTTAACAATCTGCATTGTTAAAGTTAGTTAAATTTGTGTTTTTCGAATTGTGGCGCAGGCCCCTGAAAGTTTAGTCAAGAGAAAAGAGGGGAAAATATGGAATTTATTTATTTACTTTTGGAGAAAATATAAAAGAGTTTACCAAGCTTTATTGCATTAAAACGAGACAAAAACTGTGGTACAGTGGGGCAAAAAAGTATTTAGTCAGCCACCGATTGTGCAAGTTCCCCCACCTAAAATGATGACAGAGGTCAGTAATTTGCACCAGAGGTACACTTCAACTGTGAGAGACAGAATGTGAAAAAAAAAAATCCATGAATCCACATGGTAGGATTTGTAAAGAATTTATTCGTAAATCAGGGTGGAAAATAAGTATTTGGTCAATAACAAAAATACAACTCAATACTTTGCCAACAAAGGTTATGTTACAATAACAGAGGTCAAACGTTTACTATAGGTCTTTACCAGGTTTGCACACACAGTAGCTGGTATTTTGGCCCATTCCTCCATGCAGATCTTCTCGAGAGCAGTGATGTTTTGGGGCTGTCGCCGAGCAACACGGACTTTCAACTCCCGCCACAGATTTTCTATGGGGTTGAGGTCTGGAGACTGGCTAGGCCACTCCAGGACTTTCAAATGCTTCTTACGGAGCCACTCCTTTGTTGCCCGGGCGGCGTGTTTTGGATCATTGTCATGTTGCAAGACCCAGCCTCGTTTCATCTTCAAAGTTCTCACTGATGGAAGGAGGTTTTGGCTCAAAATCTCACGATACATGGCCCCATTCATTCTGTCCTTAACACGGATCAGTCGTCCTGTCCCCTTGGCAGAAAAACAGCCCCATAGCATGATGTTTCCACCCCCATGCTTCACAGTAGGTATGGTGTTCTTGGGATGCAACTCAGTATTCTTCTTCCTCCAAACACGACGAGTTGAGTTTATACCAAAAAGTTCTACTTTGGTTTCATCTGACCACATGACATTCTCCCAATCCTCTGCTGTATCATCCATGTGCTCTCTGGCAAACTTCAGACGGGCCTGGACATGCACTGGCTTCAGCAGCGGAACACGTCTGGCACTGCGGGATTTGATTCCCTGCCGTTGTAGTGTGTTACTGATGGTGACCTTTGTTACTTTGGTCCCAGCTCTCTGCAGGTCATTCACCAGGTCCCCCCGTGTGGTTCTGGGATCTTTGCTCACCGTTCTCATGATCATTTTGACCCCACGGGATGAGATCTTGTGTGGAGCCCCAGATCGAGGGAGATTATCAGTGGTCTTGTATGTCTTCCATTTTCTGATGATTGCTCCCACAGTTGATTTTTTCACACCAAGCTGCTTGCCTATTGTAGATTCACTCTTCCCAGTCTGGTGCAGGTCTACAATACTTTTCCTGGTGTCCTTCGAAAGCTCTTTGGTCTTGGCCATGGCGGAGTTTGGAGTCTGACTGTTTGAGGCTGTGGACAGGTGTCTTTTATACAGATGATGAGTTCAAACAGGTGAACTCATAGGTGCCATTCATACAGGTAACGAGTGGGGGACAGGAAAGCTTCTTACAGAAGACGTTACAGGTCTGTGAGAGCCAGAGATTTTCCTTGTTTGAGGTGACCAAATACTTATTTTCCACCCTAATTTACGAATAAATTCTTTACAAATCCTACCATGTGAATTCATGGATTTTTTTTCACATTCTGTCTCTCACAGTTGAAGTGTACCTCTGGTGCAAATTACTGACCTCTGTCATCATTTTAAGTGGGGGAACTTGCACAATCGGTGGCTGACTAAATACTTTTTTGCCCCACTGTATATGGGACGTTTTAGAGGTTTGCAAGTGGGGCATGTTAGAAAACACCTAAACTGAGTAAGATTTAACTAAAACACCTGCCAAACATTTCTTTTGACAGGACATTTTCAAGGCCAGGTTTAGGCAAGCTGAACATAATTGACTGTATTGAATATAGGCCTTAAATAACATGCACGTGAACAGTTTAATTATTGCTCACACAAAAGCATCCAACATATGGAGTGCTATCCCATCAAGTATTTAAAGACCTGGTTGTGTAAGTAAATCCTGCACTTTCTGAGGATTTAAGGTCCGTGTTCCAAACATATGCTGATCAGAGGTCTGTATTTGATTTGATAAAGCTATGGAGAGCCCCTGAAACATGCGTTAATGAGGTCTTTGCGTGTGTGTCTGTATAGTTACAGGAACCTGGCTACAGAGCATGAGACCCTCATGCAGAAGTATCTTCATCTACTCCAAATAGTGGAGACGGAGAAAACGGTTGCCAAGCAACTTCGACAACAGATAGAGGATGGGGAAATCGAGATAGAGCGACTGAAATCAGAGGTAACTTGCCTTGTAATTTCATGCTAGTAACACAGTACCTGTATATGTGTGATGTGTGTTTACTGGATAGCATACAGAGAGAAGCGATCAAAAACAGGCAGGCTGAGAGGATAAAGTGAGAATGTGGTCACAGGACAAAGGTCATGACCCAGATTCCAAACCACAATGTTCTGAGTTCATGATGAGCTTTGTAGCTTGCAGTGCCCCTGGGATGTCCTTGTTAGAGACTCTGTAATGCTGTTGAGTGTTTTGTATCCTAATTATTCAGTCTAAACTAAATCAAATGCACCTCTCTTTAATGTGCTAATGGCTAGCTTCAGCTGAACCAAATGTTTTCAATATGCATGAATCGGCTTTTGTTGCACATGATACTGGAGTCTGTGGCTGAAAAACATGATCTACTATCTCACTTTTCACAGCTAAAGAGTGTTCTAGTAATGGTGTTTGTGTTATTTTGTTTAATTTCAGTCTTTTATCAGAAGTTTTGTATTCACATGCTGTGTATAATGGAAGCAAATGCAACAGATTTGAATGAAATACAAAACTGGTATTTTGATGTGTCTGGTGCAGTTTCTGTGTTTATAATTCCTTTGAGCCAGCTAATGGATAGCTGGACAAAAAGTAATTCAAGAACATGAACTGAGATATTAACAACCATAGTGAAACATATTTCGGAATAAGAGATGATCATGAGTAGAGTTTATCTGGCCACATATTATATTCCTCTTACTGAGTCCTGTACTGGTTATGATGAATTTCAGATTGCTGGACTTCTGAAGGACAATGAGAAGATCCAGTCAAATCCAGAGGTGCCCCCCAGTGAGGATGATACAGAGATCAAGAAGATCAAAAAGGTGATCTGTATCAGTATTGCACAGTTTTAAAGGGTAAAGCCTGACTTACCTTTTTTAATCAAGAAAACCTAAATTAATGCAAAGATGCTAAAGGTAAAGCACTGATGATCTTTTCCAGTAGGGATGTTGTTCATTTCTGAAACAGATTTTTGACATCTTTGGGTACCTGCAGTTTTTTAAAAAAAATCCTAATAAATTCAGGGAAGCTCACACTTGATCACGCTAGATCACTGCAGTCATCAGCTTCTTTTGTCCTCAGTTCTACTGAGGAGCTGCCTGATCTGAATTAAGGCTGGAGAGCTTGGAAAGCTTTGAAATGTTAGTTACTGTACAGCTGGAAAAGATGATGACTAATAGTCAGTTGAACATAGTTTGCATAGAAAATGTTGACTTGTCTGGTAATATTTGCTATTTCCTATTTCCTAAGTGGTAGAGAAACCGTGAAACTTGTGATGCAAACTCAAGATGGACATTGTTCACCTTCAAAGTAATAGTTCCATCATGTAATATATGTTGGTTTCATTGTAAGGCATAACTTTTACTTTGAAAGTAAATGTTCTACATTTCTGGGTTACAGTACACTTTTCAGAGTTTCAGCGCCACTTGGTGAACAGATGGGACGTGTTTGTGGGCAAGTTGGCATCTTCCATGTAAACTATGTGTAACTGCACAAATCTGCTAGGAACCAAATCAATCACAAAGATTTATTTGGTGCTCCACTCTTTTTGTGACTGATTTCACCTCCAGCCTCAAGCAAACATTTACCACCCAGTTGGGGAATAAACATTCTACCTCACTTACCAGTCTATAGATGTGAACCAGTGCAATAATTCAATGTGGGCCCCTCCCACCAGCATTCAGCACTGTAAATAATCTGATCTCAAGCCAGCAGAAGTGGACACAGTAGGCTGGTCTGCTAGCTAGTGATGGTAGTTGAAGTGACTATATTGTACATGTACAATGACAATAAAGATCGATTCTATTCTATTCTATTCTCAAGTATTTCTCTCACACAGCTAAGGCTAGCCTAGCAATGTTTAGTAAATTAAGATTATATTTAACTGTTATTATCTGCTGATATTTCTATTTTTTCTTCTTTTTTCACTCCTCTTACACTTTGAGTGTATGCATACCACTTTCGACAGAAGTGAGTCGAGTCAGGTGGGGTACTCTGAGGGGGGTCAGGTCTCTCCTACTGTCAGTGCAGACTTTGCACATTGCCACTGGCATAGTTCCCTGCCTTTCCTGGTGGAAAGCAACGCCTTTGACTGAGGCATTATTTAATTTGAACTTACCTAATAAATGGACACGTCTAAACTTGCCTTGACTCATGTTTGCTCAGTTTGGGGCAGCACTTACAAGATATAAACTATATATAGATATAAAGATATATATACATATATATATATATATATATATATATATATATATATATATATATATATATATGTAAATTATAAGATCATTATTTTGTGTCTTAATGGAAGGCTAATTATCAAATATTTTAGCATTTTGTGAGTTTGGTACAGTTTTTGGCACCTTTTGGTCTCTACTAAATATAAAATTGTTTATCTGGCTTTTAATCACAAAAAATGTTTAAGCATCTTTAACGGCAAATTATTAGATCCACTTTTCTGTCTATTTTTTGTGCTGATAGTGTCGTCAGTGTAACAGCTATGAGCAGAAACACGACATCACACACATTTGATTCACTGCATAACTCAAGGTGCTTTATATTATAAGATAAAGACTATAATAATACAGAGAAAACCCTATAAAAAAATCCACGGAAGTCATGGAAATCCATTAAAACTCAAATCTCCAAAATTATAAAAAATTGTGTTTTTTTTTCAATGTTTGATAAATCTTTTTGTCACAGGTCCAAAGTTTCCTGCGAGGATGGATTTGCCGCAGGAAGTGGAAAACTATCATCCAAGACTACATTCGCTCGCCCCACGCTGAAAGCATGAGAAAGAGGAACCAGGTGGTGTTCAGCATGCTGGAAGCCGAAGCCGAATACGTCCAGCAACTCCACATCCTGGTCAACAACTTCCTGCGGCCACTCCGAATGGCCGCCAGCTCCAAGAAACCGCCCATCACCCACGATGATGTCAGCAGCATCTTCCTTAACAGGTGGCTGGTGGTCATGCTGTTTGTGAGAGTGGTGTGACTCGGCATGGCGGGAGCTGCCAACATTTTTGGACAGCAGAAGGAGAAACAATAGCTCATGACTGCCATTTTGCTTATTTGTTTCATTAGTGAGACCATCATGTTCCTCCATCAGATCTTCTACCAGGGCCTGAAGGCCAGGATAGCCAGCTGGCCAACACTGGTGCTAGGTAAGAGGCACAGAATAATACGTTAATTTTTCTAAATTGCAACTAAGAAAAATAATTTCATTTGGTTAAATGTATACATTTTTTCAGATACAACAGAGGTTTCTTACAACACAACACAATGAAAGTGTTTTCATCATTGAGAAGCACTGTCAGTTTTACACACATAGTTGAAATCATACCATAAAGATATGAATTCAACTAAAAATAATGAATCTACGCCCTTCCTTCCTTGCAAAAAATAATAATGATTTATTGTCTGTCGGGTAGGCGACTGAGGGTGAGAGTATAAAAAACATTTTTTGAACATATACAGATACCGAGCACATGACTTCTCCTTCAATGGTACTTTGTGTCTGCACTGATTCTTCCAATTTTTATGGTTTATGGAATTTTTTGTCTCGTTTTTTTAGCTGACCTGTTTGACATTTTACTGCCAATGCTAAACATCTACCAAGAGTTTGTGAGGAACCACCAGTACAGCTTGCAGATTTTGGCTCACTGCAAACAGAACCGTGACTTCGACAAGCTGCTGAAGCAGTACGAGGCCAAGCCTGACTGTGAGGAGAGGACGCTGGAGACCTTCCTCACTTACCCCATGTTTCAGGTAAAATTACAATGTGGATGACTTCACTATTACACATTACTACACATATTATGATTCGGTGATGTATATATATTGACTGTATGCTAAAGTTAAAATTCACATAAAATACACGAGGCATTAGTGCTGCAACACACTGTGGTGAAATAGTTTAAAATGCAGTAATGTTTTCAATTTGGACTGAAAAGATACATGTAACACAAAATAAAACATTTTCAGTCAAACTCATTTAAAGCGCATCTCTTTCAGATTCCTCGTTACATCCTGACTCTTCATGAGTTGCTTGCTCACACTCCCCATGAGCATGTGGAGAGAAACAGTCTGGACTATGCCAAATCAAAACTGGAGGAGCTTTCCAGGTAGAACTATCAATGTAGCTCGACAACACAAACATACTCAGTGGGATCTTTGTCTGATGTAAATCAGAAACTAGTAACCCTGAATTAGTACCTGTATTTTAATATATCTTGTACTTGGCATAAGGATACAGAAAACAGAGCTATAATAGCCAGTGACTCATCCAATCGACGCAAAGTACCAAAAATATAACACAGTCAGACACAGACACAGTGTCTATCATTTCTAACAGTTTTAATTGATTTTGTGGTCACTGTTCTCATTTCACGTAATAGAACAGTGGAGCAAATTCACTATAAGAGTTGATGAACTCTATAGAAACAATAAGAAAAAACATATGGCTTTAATTAAGAAGTACCTGAAATCATTAGTATTTGTTGTCCTTTCAGAATCATGCATGATGAGGTAAGCGAGACGGAGAACATCAGGAAGAATCTAGCCATTGAACGAATGATTGTGGAAGGTTGTGAAGTGCTTCTTGATACCAGCCAGACCTTTGTTAGACAAGGTAAAGAGAACGTTTTCTTGTGTTGTTCTTATATGACAAGGTTTGCAGTTATGGTCAACAAATAAAAACAAACTTGAAACTGAGTTTTTATCGTGCAAAAAAACCCAAAAAAACTCACTAAGTGTAAAAGTTGCTGGTGTATTCAAGCATGGGTGTTTCTTTTATTAATTTAGGGTGCTAATGAAATCCTTGATGAAATGATGACACAAATAACACATTTTTTGCACCAAAATGTATGGACATTGGGTTTTTTTGGATTTTCTTTTTAAATTTAAATTATGTAGTTTATTTTTTCTTCTTGTATGGCCAGTTTTCAGATTACGAAGGAAAAGAGAGCAAATTCAAAATTTGCTTATATGTTTTTCTTGCACACGTGTTTGTGTTCATAGGTTCTCTGATCCAGGTGCCAATGAGCGAGAAAGGGAAGATCACACGAGGCCGGCTTGGCTCTTTGTCTCTGAAGAAGGAAGGAGAGAGACAGTGTTTCCTCTTCTCCAAACATCTTATCATCTGCACCCGAGGCTCCGGAGGAAAACTTCACATCACTAAAGTATGGCAGGATTGACCTAAAGTAGGCCAAGTAGTAGAAAAACAGTAAAAATTCATTCTACATGAGTGTAGAGTGCAGTTATAAAACACTTCACCTATTTTGTTTATAAATGTATAATCAATGTTATACTGTTAAGTATGTTATCCTTAAAGGATGGGCTTGATGATGATCTGTTAGCTGGCAGCATGGTGAATGTGACCCTGTGACCTTTCATGCCTCTTACAGAATGGAGTGGTGTCTCTCATAGACTGCACTCTGATTGAGGAGCCGGAGGGGACTGATGATGAGTGTGAGTTATTATGTGTAGTGGATTCAAATGTTTCCTTTATAAATACATACATCTAGAAGCTGCAGAGTGTTTACTGTATGAAGAGCTTGAAAAATGAAGTGATACCACTTTTCTATTTGGCATCGCCATACAGGCGTAACAATCTAACAAACGGGGGGCTGTAACAGTTAGTGAATCACCCTAAAAGCGGACGAAGAATGTTTTCCACTTTACCAACTAAATTTTCACAGTTACAAACCAGAATGTGGTGTTTGTGGGGTGTGGCTGGATTAAATGCTCTGCATATAAAACACATTATCTCTACAGAAAGTGTTTTTGCATGATTTCCACCGTTTCCTCTTCACCCCCACATTACTTGAGGTGTCAGAATTTTTTTTTTAATTTACTGCTATTAAAGTTAGCCAAAACAATTACTCACAATTGTTGATTGACTGATATTTGTTCCAAATCAAGGTAATAACCCCAATGAATAAAGCAAAGATTATTCCATTATTGTGCTTTGCTCAGTATTTGCAAAATCAAACATTACCGCTGCGTTGCTGTATTACAAGGTTAATTATTGACTTTAAAGATTTAGGAATATAAAATCAATATAAAATATAAGCATAACGTATGCAGAAAAATAATGTGAACAAACTGAAACAAAAATAAATAAAACAGTAGCTGATCTATTCTAAAGTGCAGCATATTGTTTTCTTTCCTATTTAGAATTTTTATTTTATTTTATTTTTGCCTTTCAGCCAAAGGGGAGCGCAGTGGTCAGGACACAGAACACCTGGACTTTAAATTGATGGTGGAACCCAAAGACGTCCAGCCTTACACCGTGATCCTTGTGGCTTCTTCCCGACTGGAGAAGTCAGCGTGGACAAGTGATATCAGTCAGGTATGTCTCGCCACCAGTGTTGGGTAAGTTACTTTAAAATAGTAACTTAGTTACATTACTAGTTACTTCTCTCAAAAGTAACTCAGTTACTTCAAGTTACTCGTTACTTTCAAAGTAACTAGTTACTAGGGAAAGTAACTTTGGTTTTACTCAGAATTCTCTTGTTAATGTGTTTCTTCCATAACTTTGCCAGTCTTCTAGCTTGCTTACTTGCCACAAGTGCACTGTGCCACCTACCAATAGAAAGGATATGATAACGTGCATATTTCCACGAGAGAAATCCCACGCCTGGACCGTCATTGACTGCTGCCATGATTCTAGCCTACGTCACAGAGTCATGTGCGCCTTTTACATCCAACACAAAAACTGCAGTCGTGGTGCTTTCGATTGTACTCAGAACTCAGAAATTCTGCCTTCTGAATAGGAAGATGTAGGTAACACCAGACTGCAGATGAGCTGCATACAGGGCTGGACTGGGAAAGAAAATTGGCCCGGGCATTTTGACTAGAAACTGGCCCACCATTATAGGAAAAATCATAAAGCCTTTGAATGAAAACAAACACTGTTGTGACAGTGATGTACACTGTTTTGATGGTATATATGCATCAATCTATCAATCGTTTGTTGTAAGATTCAGATAATTATTTTTTAAAAGCTAGACATTTGAAATGAGAATAAGAAAGAAAAGTATTTCTTTGTGCCCCCCATTCCCTGTTAATGCCCTACATGCCCCCTTGGCCACACTTTGCTAGATCCGCACCTGCACAGTTACCAGCTGTCAGCTACCTAAAAAAGGATCCTGGGGTTATTTGTCTCTCAGAAACAGTTCATAACTTCCCTTCAACTCATTCATGTCACCTAAAAGGTAAACCTGTTTCTCCATCACCTGCTCAGCTCTGATGATTCAGTAAGGACATCTCCTGGTTTCATCTTCATGTTTCCCTCTCACCAGATAACCAAACCATATCATGACCAGCAGCTTTACAGCTGTGGCTCCAGCAAACATCAGCTGATACTAGAAATTAATATTAAATAAATTCTAACAGCAGCTGATCAAGCTTAAACGTGCTGCTGTTGTTTAGCGCGACATCCGCTGGTTTCCTCTTTCGGCGCAAAGTGAGCGATAAACAAACAAGAGAGCCGATCAGCTGATCATTGATCAGTTTTCATGACTGAAGTAGAAACGGGAGAGGGAGGGGGGAGAATGAGAGAAGAAGAGGCAGCTGTGCAGCGTAAAGACACAGAATAACTCCAGCTTTGTGCCTTTTTCATTGTAGCTGAATTACGGGACAAACTGTTCCTTTTCACCTCAATAAGAAACGCGTAATATTTCTCTGAATACCAGACGGGACGGCTGGCAACTCTAATAACTTATGAACAAAATAAGGTTCAACATCATTAACTTCATAGCACCACCCAGCTGTATAGAAACTCCGTCATGCTAGCTAGCACGCAGTACGGAAAAAGTCAGAATAACGAAAATAAACTCCACCTAAGCTTGGTTTATATCTGACCCAGAGAGACTGCAGGTCATAACTTCTTACCTGAAGTTCAGTTCACACTTGGACCGGCGGCCGCCTCGGGTCTCTTTTCCTTCTGCGTCCCTTTTCCTTCATCCACCCGCTGGCCTCCACCACTTGCTAATGTTACTGAATCTGTGGAAACTCCGCGATGCCACCACACGAAGTAACGAGTAACGACCATATCTAAATCCCAGTAACGAGTAACGCGTTCCTGATTTTGGCATAATAACTAGTTACCGTGCTCGTTACCACAATAATAACGTAGTTACTGTAACGCGTTACTTAATAACGCGTTAGTCCCAACACTGCTCGCCGCTTATGTTAAGACATTTGATTTCACGTTTTTTTGTTGCTGCAGCTTTAAAAAAACACTTCTCAAACTCTGTAAATCTACAGATTTTGTCAGTCATCTTGTAATGAAGTGGTAATCGAATGATAAATAATCTCAATATACAAATTCGATTGGGAATGGGCAAGATTTTAGTTGCTGTTTTAAGCTTCTGTAATTGAAGATGTATTGGCCAATAAAATTTTGATCAAGTGCAAGTAAACAATTTGTGTGTGGAAAGAAAATAGAGAGAACACCAGTGCAGTGATCAGTGCAAAGAATAGGAAGTCTTGAACTGGATGTCTGTTATACATTACCTGGCTACACGAGTAACCTCCAGAGACTTTGTCAGGGGACATACGGAGCATGAATCACGCAAAGAGACCAAACTTACTGAAGCTACACACATGATCTGATAAATGTTGGAGCCTGGAGCATTCATATGTTTATAAACATGCTCGTCTTCTTGCACTGTTATGCTCACTGTGCTTTCTGCCTTACAGTGCATTGACAACATCCGCTGCAATGGCCTGATGATGAATGCCTTTGAGGAAAACAGCAAAGTCTCTGTGCCACAGATGATCAAGTGAGACTTGGACACACTGTAGCAATAGTAAAGCACATACAAAGTATGTTCAAAAGGCTGCATAAAAATCACAGATGTTTGCACATGCTCATACTTACAGGCTCATGATGTAGCCTAATGCTAACATTATCCCTAAAAATGTATAGGGCTTCTGTGTTAATATTCACACAGTAGAAAACTGACTTCAAACGTGACTAAAAATGGTAAGTATAAAAAAGTGAGCTTTGTTTATAAAGCTGATAATCAGTCCAGAAACGCCACCTAAAGATGAGCAAAAATCTAACATTCACAGGCTGCAAACGCAGGAACAGAGATGAGGAACACAGAAAACTCATGGGAGGAAAACATGGAGTACAACAGACAACTGGACAAAGACAGTCACACTATTTATACACTGGAGACTAATTGGGAATCGGAAATAGAGGAATGAGACATGGTAAAACGCAATTAAGACATTCAGACAGAGAGGAAGTAAAACCCAGAACGTGAAACCAGAGAAAACAAACTCAAAGAAAAACAGGAAACAACCTTATAGACAACTACCTAACACAGATCAAGAAGAACACAGAGCCAAACATGAGAAATAATAAACTTAATGCACGAACTGAAAGAAGGCCAAGAATTCACGGCCACTAAATGGCATTTAATTGCAGTAACTGGAGCTACATCTCTATATAACTTTATTAACCTCACTTTTAATCCAATACAGGTCAGACACCAGTTTGTACTGTGATGATGTCGACATTCGCTTCAGCAAGATGATGAACTCCTGCAAGGTGCTGCAGATCCGCTATGCCAGTGTGGAGCGCTTGTTGGAGAGGCTGACCGACCTGCGCTTCCTCTCCATCGACTTCCTGAACACTTTCCTCCACTCTTACCGTGTCTTCACCAGCGCTGATGTAGTACTGGACAAGCTCATTACCATCTACAAGAAGCCCATCAGTGCCATCCCTGCACGGTAAGTGAAATGATTCCAGGAGGTTTAATGAGGGGTTTTGTGAGCTCCCTGGTATAAACATTTTCACACTAACTGCATTTTAGTTGCTGGCCAAAACCTTATTTCATCAATTTTGAGCTTTTAATGCCAACCTTTTTATACCAAGTTGCATTTCCGATATTTCTTAATTTGCACTGAAGTACAACCCCAATTCCAAACATATTTTAGTCAGAGTAGAACATAGAACACATATCAGATGTTTAAACTGAGATATTTAACTATTTCATGATAAACAGTGGTTCATTTTGAATTTGATAGGAGTAATACCTCTCAAAAAACGGGGTCACTGGCCATCTTTATCACTGTGTAGCATCCCCTCTCCTTTTAACAACAGCTGGATGAACATTTTGCCTCTTTAAGGCATCTTGACTTTGTGTATCTCAAGAGTACATACTATCATCAAAAGATTCAGAGAATCTGCAGAAATTGCTGTGTGAATGGGATGAGGCTGGAAATCCATATTGGATACCCATGATCTCAGGAGACACTACCCTGAAAACAGGTGTAATTCTGTCATGCTCAAGAAGTTTCAGTGAACACAATTCACCATGCCAGCCATAAATCCAGGTTAAAGCTCTGTTAGGCAAAAAATAAGCGATATGCGAACATGATCCATAAATTCTGTCGTCTTTTCAGAGCCAAAGCACATTTAAAATAGACTGAAACAAAGTTGAAAAGTGTTGTCTGTGAAGGTTCTCAGTCATCCAGGTCATTGCAGTCTAAGGAGCTTGCAAAGAAAAGCGTCTGGACTTCTTTAAGTTGCTTGAAGACGTTTCACCTCTCATCCGAGAAACTTCTTCAGTTCTAAGAGTCAAATGGTGGAGAGTCCCAGATTTAAACCCTGTGGGAGTTTCCCCCCAAAGAGGGACAAAGGACACCCTGATGATCCTCTACCTAATCACATGAGCCAAGGTGTGAAAACGGGTGTGGGTCACAATCACGCAGGGTTTCGGGTGAGCTCATTGTGAAACCTGGCCCCACCTTATCATGCGATTTCCTGAGGTCAGTTGGCCCAGGGTGTGAGTGGGCGTTAAGGTGTCTGGGAAGGGATCTCAAAACCGGATTATAGATGGCAGACAGTTGGTGTCGTAAACCACCGCCTCTGTTCAAAGATGGTCGCTCACAGTGGACATAAATGGCTTCTTTCACTCCTCTTTAAAACCATCTGTCCTCTCTGTCCAAAATGTGAACATTGGCGTCCTCAAAAGAGTGACCTTGAAAAGTGTTCTGTGCTCAGTAAAATCACAATTTGGAATTATTTTTAAAAAACATGGATGCTAAGTCCTAGAGGGACCCTTGCCTAGTAGTATTGGCAGCATACATCTGTAAAGTCACCATCAGTGCTGAAAAGTATAAATGCAGCTAGCAAACGTTACAGCTCAGCCCAGCGAGACGCTGTTACATGTTTACATGTTTACTGTTACAAGCATGAGCCTCGCAGCATTGGTAAATGCATACTTCCTTCATCATCAGTACATGACACAGATCAGTCTCATTAACATTCTTTTGTTCTCATTTCCTTGGAATGAGAAATTTCTACTAAAATTTTCAGATGTTGTTTTTGGTGCTTAGAGCACCACAAAGCGAGCTCCATTTTCTTCCATTATATTCAAGAGAAGGAAAACATCTCTACAGATAACGAACTGGGTAACTCACACCAAAACACTCTAGCTGGATACTTACTTTACTTTATTTTACTGGTTTGATTAATTCGACTTTTGTGTAGCAGAAACTGTGATTAGGTTGTTTCTAAGTAAGACATTCACATGAGTTGTGTCTATGTTCTTGTTTCTCCACATTCACTGTTAGCATTTAAGTGGGCAGCTTACTTAGCAGGGTAAAAGGGCCTTTTACATTAAACCCTTAGGAGAACCTCACTGCAAGGGCGATCCCTGTCACAAATGCAAAAAATGAACAAAGTTCGACATTTCCAGTAATTTTTTTTTTCGCGAGAATGCAGCAACAGTGCAGTAATGGTGCAGTGAAGAGACGGGACTTCCCCAGTGTCAGAATTAGTCTCTCACGTGGAGTGCCTGTAAGTCGCCCATCATATCCTGCCCAGGTGAGAAGGGACTGGGGAGGAGGCAAGCAAGAGGTCACACCAAGACTTCTTTTGACCGCCATCACAGTTAATTGAGTCCTGCGTCCACCCACCTCCTCCTGACTCCTCCTCTTCTTTTTCCTGCCCTTTTTTTTCACATTCTCTCACTTTTATCTTTCTTTCCAGAAGTCTGACCATCCCTCTCTTCGCTGCGCTGTCACCATAGCAACCCTTTACTCTGCTGCAGGACCCCACCCTCTCGTTCTCTCCTCGTCTTCTCCCTCCCTCTCTCCCTTTCTCCCATCATCTGCAGCGGCTCTACGGTATTAAATATTGATGGTGGTGTTTTGCACCCAGACCCTACTCTCCTCGTCCTTCTTCCTTTTTGTCACACTCCTCTCTAATCTCTTACTTAAATATCTTCTCTTGTTTTTCTTCTATCCTGCTTTACTTGCTTTCCTCTCTTGAATCTCGACTCTGCCTTATGCCTTTATTTTCTTCCTGCCTCCTGTTTTTGTACTTCTGCCCCTCTCCTGTCTTAATGCTCCCAGCCTTCATCATTCCAATCTATGCTCCTTGCTCATCTCTTTAAATTACTGCTTTTATTTTTCTTATAATTTTAGGCAAGGAGACACAACATGGCTGCAGCTAACACCATACAGGGCTGGAGGCTTCCCATTCGCCCACTCTCAGCCACCAGCCTTTGCTGTGGTGGAATCCATATCCACTATGTTGCTCGACTCACCCCCTCCCTCTCTGTATCTCTGTTTTTGCCACTGCTATTTTTTTTTTTTTTTTGCGGTGTACCTCTATCTCTTTCTCCAACTTTCCCCACTATCTGGCTTTCTCTCTCTCTCCATGCCTCTGTGGGCCTCCCCTGGGCTGGTTGCTGTTGGCAGCACCCGTGCCTCCCACACTGTCACTTGACATGCTATTTATAGGCCTTCAGAGGGGGTGGCTCTCAGTGCAAGGAGGATGCTGTCTTAAACAATGTAGCTTAAATAAAAGAGTCAGGAGCTCCCAAAGAGCCTTCTGGTTAACGCGTTCCCTTACTGCTTCTGTGTACAGACACAGAGTGCACCATGCATTCCCCCCTTATTAACATTTCTCCTCTTTCCTATAGTTCCTAGTCAGATTGTGGGAATTTTCCCCTCCACAAATTCAAAAAAGTTACTCTTTAGCTGTGAAAAATGTTCTTTTTACCCCTCATTTTTCACACGTGCCTCCTTTTTCTCTTCTCTTTCACCCTTTCCTCTCCTGTAGCTCTTTGGAGCTTTTCTTTGCCAGCAGTCAGAACAGTAAACTCCTCTACGGCGAGCCACCCACATCGCCACGTGCCAGCCGCAAGTTCTCCTCTCCTCCTCCACTCTCCATCACCAAGTCATCCTCTCCCAACCGCCGCCGCAAACTTTCACTCAACATCCCCATCATCACGGGTGGCAAAGCCCTGGACTTGGCTGCACTCAGCTGTTCTCCCAATGGCTATGCAAGCATGCACTCCACCATGTCACCCTTCAGTAAGACCACCCTCGACATCAACAAGCTCTACATCTCTAGCACCATGGCCAGCAAAATCCCTGATGAGGGAGAATCCAAAGCTGAAGGCAAAGCTGAAGAGTCTGTTGCCAACAAGCAAGGTCAGAGCCTCTGTCCGAGGGAGTATTGTAGAAATTTTTTTTTTTTTTTTTAAAAAGCCTATTTAAAACCTTATCCTTTGTGACATAACAGTAAAAGATCAGCCAAGTTTTGTAAAACTTAAAGGGACAGTTTACCCCATATCACCTGTGATTCATTTTTGTATTTATTTTTTTGTCAAATGTTGATGGTCTTTTGGCACTTAGGGCACCACAAAAAAAGATGCAACTGGTCCCATTATATTTAAAAGAGTGCAAACATCTGTATGAGCAGTATCTCCTAATAAACTCCAGCCTAAACAAAGTCTATTTTGGGGTGAACTGCTTCCTATGACTGTAAATTTCTAGCAGTCTTCTTCTGTGTTGCTTTTTTCCCCCAATGGTGAGTTACTCTGTCTGTTCAGATCTGTCTGTAAGAGAGGAGTGCGATGAAGACCCAAGTCAGAGTGACGACGCAGAAGCAGAAATGTCTCCTCCTAAGTCACCATCAACGCCCAAGAACGTCAAGGCAAAAAACTCTGGTAGAGTAATTTAATTGTGTTGCAAATCTTGCTGAAGCTGTTTAAGCTTGCATGTCCGAGGCTTGTTGAAGAGTGTCTGGTGATCTACTTTTATATTCACACCCACCAGTTAAAAAGACAAATGAGCTGGCAAGATTGTACGAGCTGGCAAATTTGAGCAGTTTACTGGATAGTGTTACTGACAGTGGAGTGTCTTGGCAAAAAAAGGGATAAAATAAAATCAATAATAATGCATAATGTCAGTAGAAAAAAAAATCCACAGGCCTACTGTTCATATGCTTCATCCTCCATAAAATGTACAAAAATGGAATCAAAGGAGGATTTGCCTAGTGTAATTGCACTGGAGACATAGTAGAAGTAATACAGGCCAGGTTTCAGATTAGACGTTATATTTCCTGACTTTTTAAGAGTCAGGAGGGCTAAAAATGGAAATGCACTTCATTTCTAACATGTAAAAGTTTTGACTCTTGTATTTTCATCAGAAGAAAAACAAAGCTATAGCCAGAAGCTGGTTGGCTTAGCTGAGACAGTGCGTAAACTTAACATTAATCTTCTTTTTGTAATCTTTGCAAAAAAGAGTTACATGCCTGCCAAGAAATAGCCAAACACAAGAACGTGAGAAGATGTTATCAATTCATGAATTTTGAAACAACACTTAGGCAGGTTTTTGTTGTTTCTATGCCTGTACTCATTCTGCAATGAACTAAAAGTCACTGGCTGTAGCTTCAAAATTTTTTGTAGAGAGAATACGAGAGTGGAATTAATCTCCTCATCTATCAGTGAAAAATGTGTGTAAAATAATTTCTTTAATGCTTATGAAATGCTTAACTTTGCTTCTTCTTGGCTTGTGTCACCGATATGAAACTGTTGAAATGTTACAAAATGTTAAAATAGCTTTCATTATTGCTTCCCATTTCATAGTTTGGGTTTGTCAATGTTTAAAAATGTGAAGTCAGAATCAAAGTCAGCATGAAATATTTTTACCACCCAGCAGTCAAGTTGTGTGAGACGTGTTTAAAGGCGGAGATGAGACGAGCAGGTAAATAAATATAGCCACAGCGGATTTATATCAAACTTTTTTTTCTGGAAATGATAAGCGTAGCAATTGCCAAATAAGGTCTTGGTAAAAACCACCCACAGCCTCGTGGCCCTCCCCGTAGAACACAGAGAAGGAGCATCCACCCCATAGGTAGTCAGGCGCAATTCATTCCCAGTGTGTTCTCTTCCCACGGTGCTGGATACAAGGGAAGCCAGTGCCTCGTGTGAGTAGGTGGAAGGAAACCTTGTACCTTGGCAACGATGTGCGTGTTCTTCTATACCGCCCCCGGCTGAATGGGGGAGGGCAGGGAGGAAGGGAGGGAGTGAAGGAAGGAGGCAGAGAGGCAGACACAGTGGAGTGTACAATGTAACTGCAACAAGCTGCATGATGCATTGTGCTGCGTCTGTTTTAGCTCTCTGTTGCCCTCCGATGGTCAACAACTTAGTTTGATTATGCACATGCGGTACTGTGTGTACAGCATAAACAAATTACCTTTCAGCCTAATCTTTAAGAAGCTCAGAAAGGTAAACTGAAAGTGTTTTTGTAATGGTTGTCTTCCAAAGGAGGTGCCCTTCAACTCTTTTATGTCAATATTGATCTAAGTATGATTTCAAATTAAATTCATTTGCGTTCTTGTCTGCAGAGTTTTCTCTGTTTTCCTTCAACAATGGCATGGTGGTGTCATCTTGCCGGGAGCTGGACAACAACAGGAGTGCTCTTTCTGCTGCCTCAGCCTTTGCCATTGCTACCGCTGGTGCCAATGAAGGCACACCAACCAAGGAGAAGTATCGTCGTATGTCCCTTGCCAGCACAGGTCAGTTACAGAGCTACTACCTCTGTTTACTCCTAGCGACGCCTGTTGGCTACCTGGAAGCTTCCTTTGTTCTCTGCTGATGATCTGCTGGAGCCTACTCATTGAAACAGTCTCTAATCTAGTAATCTAGCCATACTGGATTATAAATCCATGCTTGTGTTTAGATATTGTTTAGATTTAACAGAGATCAGTTAATCAATATAATCAAGGTAGTGTCTTCCTCACTAGGGTGCACCCAGACAAGTCAGACAATAATAGGAGCCCCCTGGTGATTTTAAAAGAAAGATCATAAAATATTGATGGTATATAACACAAGTTTGTGCTTTAGGAGTTCACTTTTTATTCCAGGTTTCCCTACAGACCAGAGAAATGGGGACAAAGAGTTTGTTATCAGAAGAGCTGCCACAAACCGAGTCCTGAATGTGCTGCGTCACTGGGTCTCCAAACATTCGCAGGTGCAGTCCCCTTTTCTTTCTTTTTTCTTTTTCTTGTTTGGTTCTGTCTTTCTGTGCCCTCACAGGATAAAAAAACAACAACAAAAAAGCTCATAACACTTCAGTAATGACACTGTGGTTGTTCATTTGTGGATCCTCAGGACTTTGAGCTGAACACAGAGTTGAAGATGCGAGTAATTGGCTTCCTGGAGGAGGTGATGCATGACCCAGAGCTGCTTACACAGGAAAGAAAGGCAGCTGCCAACATTATCAGGTTGGTTTTCCGTTATCATTGCTTGATTGCTCTTACAGTCATGTATGACACAACTGTTTGTGAGCACCCAGTGGAAAAAAAAGCTTTCTGCAAGTGGATTTGTCAAGACAAAAACTTGTTTTCTGTAGTAACAACAGGAACCGGAGACACAATCCATCAGCCCAGAACTCGGCCTAAATTTTCAACTTTGTTTTACTGAGCGTCAGCCCCAGAAGTATTATCTGTTCCTCTGTGAAACACAGACTAGACTTTTAAATGGGTGCAACATCACAAAACAGGAGCTATCTAAAACACCTGTCCCTATAAAGTATTTGTGCAAAATATTATGAAGCCAAACTAAAAAGGAATAAAAACGAGAAATTAATAGCTCCTTAAGTGGGGTTTTTTATATCAATGTTATAGAATTGTTTGGAAAAAAACATGTATCAAAGATCATATAACAGTTATGTCTTCTTTGGTGTAGAACTCTAACCCAGGAGGATCCTGGAGACAACCAGGTCACCCTCGAAGAGATCACACAAATGGTGAGAAAAGACCACAAAAAAAGCCTTTTCAGAATAAAACCCTTCTTTTTCTATACTTTAGTTGTGGTAATGCTTTTTTCTGCTTGTTGTTGTGGTCAGGCCATGGAGGACTCTAAGACTGAACCATTCGAGAGCCATTCAGCCTTGGAGATAGCTGAGCAACTCACACTGCTGGATCACCTGGTCTTCAAGGCCATCCCATATGAGTAAGTACACAGACATACAGTGCACACACATACAGTGCACACGCATACAGTCACACACTCAGGTGTGTATACAAGAACACAAACAAAGGTAAACAGATAAAAATTGTAGAGGTTAGAGTGGGAGGATAGAGAGAAGGACACACGTGAAATGTTGAAATATCTTTTCGCGTGATGTGTTTGTTCATTCTGTGTAAACATTTTGTTTTGTACAGGGAGTTCTTCGGTCAGGGCTGGATGAAGAACGACAAGAATGAGAGAACTCCATACATAATGACAACTACCAAGCATTTTAATGATGTAAGTATTAATCTAAAGATATTTAGATAGATATCTTAGGGCAAGATACGGAACATTTGTAGATATTATCAATGTGTATTTGTTTCTTTTCTTGCTAGATCAGTAACAAGATTGCCACAGAGATCCTGCAATGGGATGATGTCAACATGCGGGTGGCCGTGATTGAGAAATGGGTGGCAGTGGCCGACATCGGCCGCTGCCTCCACAACTACAATGCTGTGCTGGAGATCACATCGTCTCTCAATCGCAGCTCCATCTTTCGCCTCAAGAAGACCTGGCTCAAAGTTTCCAAGCAGGTATTAGAAATTTTTCATATGACCTTTCATAATTGGTGTGCCTCTGGAGGGTGAGCAGGTCATCTATTAATTGGAAGGTTGGTGGTACGATCCCTGGCTGCTTATTTATTCATTTATTTGTTCATAATTTGATTATTGGTCGGCGTACCAAATATCCTTGGGCAAGATATTAACCCCAAGTTGCTCTCCCATGCATCCATCAGAGTATGAATGTGTATGACTGTTAGATAAAAAGTACTTACACAGAAAAAGGTAAGAAAAAAGCTGTGATTACCTCCATAGAATAAATATTTTAACTGACATTTTCTCTTGTTATATTTCCAATTGTCATGCTTATAGTACATTGAAGTACACAGGCACACAAATTCTGTTGGTTAAATAATATGCATGTTAGCGAGTATAAATGATAGTCGTCAGCTAGAACGTCACAAGTCTGCTGCTTCCTGGTTCCAGTGTTGTGAGGGGGGAAAATTGTGCCCTGGGAATAACAATTATTGGTTGGAGAAGGAGAGTAAGGCACGAATATAGGGCATGGCAATTTATTTATTCATTTATTTATCATAATTTGATTATTGGTGGGGTTTTTTTTATGTGGGGCGAGTTGTAAATGTTTTAAACTAGTGGTATCTTCTAGAGTCCTGAGTGTAAAAGCAGAATGGTTCAGTCCAATTAGTGGAATATTCTGTGAGGTTATTTAAATCTGTCTGTTCCATTCGGTCAAAAAGGCTGTAGGATGGTGATGTGGAAGGTGTTTTGAATGACAGTTTGCATACTCCTGAAAGGTCATCTTGACTCTTTGGTTCTTGCGTTGGATGTCTTCCTCCATGGTCGCTCGACCAAGCTGACACAAGCCATTTACCATAAATAAAATAAAACGTCCTAATTAGTCAGAGATGCATAGAGCGATACTTAACATGTACACAGTTCATGAATGCAATCAGCATTTCTAGCAGCTTCAGTATGTTGCCTTGATGAAACAAGGACTTTTTTTTAAGTTGAACAAAATGAATGAAAGTCAGGATGCTCTAAGAGAGTCTACTAATGGTAATTTCAAACAATCCTGTCATTGTCTTCTCCAGTTAATAAAGATTCCGATTAAATTTCGAGTTTGTGACAGTAACATTTTTCCCCTGATCTATGTTCTAGACAAAGACTGTGATTGACAAGTTACAGAAGCTGGTGTCATCAGAAGGCAGATTCAAAAACCTGAGAGAAGCTCTGAAGAAGTAAGTAAACCAACTTTTTACTTTTTTAAAAACGTTTTGTGTTAACTGGCTCTCTGACCTGCCTGGTGTCTTCAGCTGTGACCCCCCATGTGTCCCCTACCTGGGAATGTACCTGACTGACTTGGCCTTCATTGAGGAGGGAACACCCAACTACACTGAAGACAACCTTGTCAACTTCTCCAAGATGAGAATGGTACAGAACATCTAACTTTAACCTTGTGCTGTTGTGTAAGGTGTTTTTCACATGCGTGTGATTCATCTATTTATTCTTCATGGTTGGACACGTTTGACTTTTATGTGATTTTCTGTCATTTTCTGCAGATATCTCACATTATCAGAGAGATACGACAATTTCAGCAAACAGCTTACAAGATTGATTATCAACCAAAGGTGAAGTTACTGTTCATTTTCATTGTTTTGCAGCTTTCTATTTCTTGTCTGGATTTGTCAAGTATTGCTCTATGAGGCGTGCTCAAAACGTTCTAGGAACTGGCTGTTGCCAGACCATTTTCTTCGTACAATGCTTCTGTGCCTTTAGCTCTGCTGCTGTTTTTAGATCGTTTCCTGGAAGTCCTGTTTCAGTCTAACTCAAATTTTGTGTGGAGAACCATCACTGGTGATGAGACCTTTTTTTTTTTATTCACATGGTTGTGCAGTGTGAAGTCATGCCCTAAGGTGAGACTGTCAACTGAGAGTATTGCTGTAACTTCAGGAGGAGTCTGAGGGAGAACGCTGAGTGGAAACAAGTTGTGCAACAAGTTTTTTATTACTTCTTGACTGATATGGAAATCAAGTTGAAGGATCACTATTTTCTCAAGATCCAGCTAGTTTTAGAGAAACACGAGTGCAAGAAAGACAAACTGGACTTTCAGGCAATGATCTATGAGCAGCTTTGCTGAAATTCTGCAACTTTCGGATTAGCCGAAGTTTATTCATAGTCAGAAAGTTTTCCTTTGGTCTTATTTAATTTTTTTTGCCTTTTAATTAATGTGTCAAGTTGAAAAAAACTTATCAAAACTAGAAACTTTCTTCCTTTCAACGAGCTGATGTTCCAGCCAATGTTCTGTGTAATCATTACTACACCAATTCAGACAAAGCCTCATGACTGCATGTTTTTCCAAACTGTTCAAACAGCAGTCATCTTCTTGCTCTGTGGGCAGCTGTGCGTACCATCTACTATCATGATGAGTCCGATCTGATTTGGCCATCTTACACGTGCCTTTCAACTGAAAATAAGATAAAACGATGAAAATTAGTGAAACCTGTACACTTGCAGACACATTTTAGTGAATCCTAAGAATGCAACATTTATAATAGAAAGTGACTATAGCCTGGATTTGTGCCACAGTAACCAGCGTACTTTCTGACCAGTGCAGCTATTGTTTTAAAAGAACTCGCTCTCACACAACATTTCCTGCTTTAAATGTGTAAAGAAAAATGTGTAAAGAAAAGGAAACCTTGGATAAACTGTGAATAACCCGCCCTCTCTGTGTCTTCCTTATTATTATTATTTTTTTTAGGTGACAAAGTACTTGCTCGACCGCAGTAATGTGCTGGATGAGGAGAGTCTGTATGAAGCATCCCTGAGAATCGAGCCCAAAACTTCATCATGAAGATGATCTCTCTCACTCTGCTTTCATATTGAGTGTACATAAACAATATATCAAAATGTATATTTACTATTATTTGTATTAGACAGAGTAGGCAGTGCCCTTTTAGTATATACTCCCCACAGACTCGTGTATATTCGTTATTAGAGACTGAGTGTAAGTCCAGAGAGGTTTATTTCTATAGTTACAGAGTATTTATATGTTATTTATTGTCTTAAATATCATGTTAACATTAAGTTATTTTTTAAATTCGTTTAGCCATATCCTAAAGGGAACGTGCACCACCAAATGGTTCTCATTCGCAAGAAACGTTGACATTTACCACATAAAGATTAACTCCCCCAAATCAAGAGAGAACCGAACACAACTGGAGTTATTTTTAAACAAGTTTCCATATAAATCTGTGTGATTCTTGAGGATTTTATTGTTTGATTTGAACTGAACAAGGCTGATAACAATATTTGCAATGATCACGAGGGACTTGCTGAATGTAAATATATTAAAATGCTACTGCAACAAAATTCAGGCAAGTAATAATATCAAAAATAGGATTTGATCTTATGAAAATCTTAATGATTAAAACCATCAGACTATCAAATCTGGATAACATTTTTCCTCTTTCAGTCCATCTTGTCCCACCTTAGAGAGGGAGGAAAAGTGAGACCGCTGCAGCGGCTGAAGCTGAATCATGTGCTCTGATGTTTTTATGTAGCCGCAGAGTAACAAGAGATTTGAAAGTGCTGGAGTCAACCTGACACCTGCCGATTGGCTGATAAGCTTGTTTGTTTCTTTGTTTGGAGAGATGGGTTTTTATGCTTTGCTTACTATCACATAATTCCCCTGGTGGGCAACATGATGTATATACAGTATAAGCACCAGGCAATGTATGTAGCAGATGTAACCAAGATTGAGCCACTTCAGGAAGTTAAATTCCCAGCTTTTACACTCAGACAGTGATAGCATAGTTGTTATGGTTAATCCTCTTTGGCCAGTGCATTATGGTTTTGCCTTAATCATGAAATGGATTATATTCCACAAAAGTATGTAAACTATTTTGTTCTACGATTTGCCGATAAAGCAGAAATATTTACTGTGTACAGTACTGTGTACAGGCAGTCTGATGCATTTCCTAACGTGCAATGTGTTAAAAAAAAAAACATATCCCTCGAAATGTGTTATCCTTATGATCGTTCAACTCTGTAATAACTTTTCTGTGTATGATACTTTAAAACAAATGTTGAAAACAACTTATAAGTGTAACACATTCTGTATCCTGTCTATTCCAATGTGTTAGCAGGAACTATACAGTAGTAATATTGTGCTTCTTCTTGAAATATTTATATGTATTTTTTACAGGCTTTGTATAGAAAAACATCTAAAGCTTAAGTGGCAGGCATGTACCACTTTGACGTGTTCAAATGGAATCTATACCTAGAACCGTATGTGTACTGTATTTAAACCCCACCCTTGCACATGAATCTTTACTCTCTAACAGGCACATCAAATGTTTGCAGTGAGCAATACCCAGTGATATGAGAATTATCTTTCAGTCTATTTCAAAAGCTTGAGTAGTATTTCCAGTTTTGTATAAAAGTGTATTCTTTCCTGATTACCTCTTGTTAATAAATCTATTCTTTCTCAGGGGGAGAAGTGTCTCACAGGCTGCACTGTTTGTTTTAACACTATGTTCTGAACTGGGTGCACTGGACCATAACCTTTACGACTGTTGCTTTGCTGGGGGAAATTCAAAGGGGGGTTTCAGTAGTAGGGGCTCTTAAGCAGTCATAAAAATAAGTCAAGTCATGTGATGCCCTTAAAGCTTGCTGTAATCTGCTGTGGAGAGTATGGCTCTGACTGTTGTGTGGTTTATTACTGCCATTTTTAGCTTCGTCCATTTATCACCTTTAATTTCAGTCAAAGGTAAGTGTTTGCCAGGTTCTCAGCAGTTTATTGTTGTTTATTTTAAAACTTGACATTTCTTTCAGCAGCAGCAGTTGCTAGAATTGAAATTCAGTTGCTTGAAATTGAAAAGGCAGAGAAAAGGGTGAAGCATTTTGTTAACAGTCCTTGGATCCTGTTAACAAAATGATCAGTAACATACTGTAAAAGCAGTCATGCAGAAACCAACGTCTCCATTTTTTGTGGGATAAGTTTAATTTTGCTACTTTTCACTGAAGAGATGAAGCTAATACTATTTTTTATTTTTCTAAAAGGTTTATGAAAGCATATTTCATATGAGCACTCTAAATGTTTTGTGCTCAATTTATGTGAAATTACAGCTGTCGAATGAAAACGACAGTTTGCTGATGTGTTCATGAGGAATGGATAACGTGCTTAAAATTTGTACTTAGGCATAGTACTTGGTAACCAGATTTTAATTCTACTTGGGTAGTTGTGCATGATTCAGATTGTAGTTTTCCTGCTGGTCCTCAGTGTAGCCCAGTAAGTAGTTGATCCTCTAAAACCTGCTGTTTTAGACAGGGGATTTTTTTAAACAGCAGCTGGGTGGGGCCAGAGATATTTGCCTGAGATGATCATATTAGGGATTTCTGCTCTCGCTAACACAGAGATCATACAGATCCAATGATGCTAATGATTTGAATGATGTTCATGTAAGATTAGAAGAGTGTTGAGATGAGGATAAAGCCTAAGCTTTTGGCTCATAAGGGTTACTTGTACATACACCTCTGATGTTAATATTTCCAACAGCCTTTGTCTGTTAGAAATCAAGAAAAGCATAACAGGTCCATTTTATGTGTTACTTAATCCACTAAAATTTTTCTTTCCCATTAGAAGAATATGCTTTCAAGCAGTGGATTTCAGAGGTATGTGCATTTTTAAACTAATGAGATTTTGACCTTTATATTCTGATGCTTTTGGGGGGGGGGGGGGGGGGGGGGGGGGGTTGTATATAGTTAAACATAGTTAAAATTTTCTTTCCTTTGTTTCATTATGTCTGTTTTTATGTGGGGGTTTTGTGCAGCACAACAAAGTTTATGGCACTGAGGAATATCACCACAGACTCCATGTGTTCACTCAAAATAAGAGGACAGTTGATCAGCACAATGCTGGGAATCACTCCTTCACAAGTACAGTATAGTTCTGCTCCAATTTCTGCCTTAAAATACGCAATATACACTCACTGGATATTTTATTGGGTACACTTTACTAGTACCAGGTTGGATCTCCTTTGGCCTTCAGAACAACATTCGTTCTTGTTGCCATAGATTCAACAAAATGCTGCAAATGTTCCTCAAAGAATGAAGAACAAATAAATAAAAACATTTACTGCTATAGAATGTTATAAAAATTATCATCCAGTTCTCACCCTGCTCTTCATGTTTTAATCTAGTGGGTCTGAACCAATTCTCAGACATGACATTTGAGGAATTCAAGAAATTCTACCTTTTCACGCAACCTTCGGTAAATTACCTAATTTTATAACACTTCACACAACAGGTGCTTTTGTACAGAGTTTGTCTTTTATTTCCTTTAAAATCTTTTGATTTTTCGCATCTTTTAGACTTGCTCAGTCACTAAAGGCAGTCATGTCAAAAGGACAGGTCCTTATCCTGAGTTTGTAGACTGGAGGATGAAGGGCGACTTTGTGACTCCTGTGAAGAATCAGGTATCCTGATACGTTCTATAGCTCTTAAAGCCTTTATAGCCATATTCTCCTTTTGTTAAAGAAATATTGTGCAAAGTACAATATTTACAAAGTCGTACAAAGCCTGTATTTTATCATGCTTTCTTTGAGTTGCATTGAAGTACAAACCATGCTTTACTAAAAACATTATGTCTTGTGTTTAATCTCCAGAAATATTTTGCTAAACCTTAAACATGTAGCACCTTTCCGAACAAATACACAGTGTCAGATTTTTTTATGTAATGAAAGGAGAGGAAAAACATTTCGACATTTCTTTTTGCTTCAACATAAACAACTTTGCATTTAAGTTATTGCATGTAAGTTATAATATTTACCCTTTTTTGACTTTCATTTTTACAGTTATATTCTATGAGAAACATGTGATGGGACACATTTCATGACTAAAGTGATAAGTGAGAAACAAATAAAGATATATGTTTTCTACATGTGCAAATTTTTTTAAACAACATACCTCAGTCACAACCTCTGAGAGAATATATTCTGTAATATATGATATTATTAAATATTCCAAATAGAGAGTTTGATTTACAGATGGTTCCTTCTGTTTTCATTTACATTTTACAGCACCAAAAATTATCATGGTAAGCATTTAAATATTTGTGAAGTGCCTCTTTAACATAACTGCATTATCAGTTGCTTGAGTTGTGTCGTGTTTGTATCTTTAGGGTTTTTGTGGCAGCTGTTGGACCTTCTCCACCACTGGCTGTCTGGAGTCAGTGAATGCTATTGCTACTGGGAAACTAATACAATTGGTAAGAGTTTAGTATTATACACAAATATAGCTGGCAGAAGAAAAGTATCCACTGTTTCTGAGTATATATGATGAACGCTCTTTATTTATCTCTGTTTTAGTCGGAGCAGCAGCTGCTGGACTGTTCCAGAAATTTTAGCAACTATGGATGCTTTGGGTAGGAATCATGTTTGTCTGGCCTGTAACTATAACATGTGGGACACTTTATGTTATAGAAACAGCATAATAATGTAAGTATAGAATTTCAACCAATCAAAAGCTGTGTGGTTTATTGCAGTGGGCTCCCCAGTCAGGCATTCGAGTACATCAAATACAGCAAAGGTCTCATGAGAGAGGAGGATTATCCCTACAAAGCCTTTGTATTATTTTTGAGAGTAAAATCTTCATTTATTTATATTTTACATATGATAAAATATACAATAAAAAAAGTTTCATCTTTCCTGTTTTAGGAGGGAAAATGCCATTTTGAGCCTTCACTTGCAGCTGCGTTTGTCCGAGATGTTGTCAATATAACGAGTGTGAGTGTGTGAACAAATAAAATTGCACTGTGGATGAAATTGTACAATAAATGTGCCTTTGCATATGCTGGTTAACAAAATAACAGATCAATACAGTAAAATGTGTCTTTGTTGTTACTTGTTGGGGGAAATAGAGTAACTGTTTTAAATAATCTGAAGCAGTTTGTCTGAAGCATGTTTTCTGGAAGTTTAATTTGTACTATTAAAAAAAGCAACTGTTTTATAGTAAATAGGGAACTCCTCATACATCGACCTGCTCAGGTACATGTTATAATTTGTGTATGCCCATTCACAGTATGATGAAAAGGCCATGGTCGATGCAGTGGCCCGGCTCAACCCTGTCACCTTTGGCTTTGACGTTACAGCTGATTTTAAGCACTACAAAGAAGGTGTTTACTCCAGGTGAGATCAGGACCTTGATAACTCAACAAGCGCTTATGCACATACTACTATTCAAGAAGTAGAGCTGGTCTGGGATTTTAAGAGCAGACCAGAATATACTAGCCCCACTTTGTTTCTGTTACTTATACACTAATTTAGACAGACAAACAACATATTTTTACTATTTGGATAAAATCATTTGCAAAGAAGTATAAAACAATTGTTTTTAAGCCTCTGAAAACTACAAATGGAGGACTGTGTATAAAGAAGTGTCTCTATGATGACTGTCATAGTACTAGCTTGAAAAGATTAAAATATTTTATATGTTATGCATATAAGTCAGCTACACCACATATTTTGCAAATGTAGGATGTAATATAATATTGAAAGAGACAATCTGCCCACTCAACCTTCAAAAGACATGTGCTCTATTGATCTAGTTTTGTCTATTTAGCACCCAGTGTAAGAACACAACAGACAAAGTGAATCATGCAGTCCTGGCGGTGGGGTATGGCACTGAGAAGAACGACGTGCCGTATTGGATTGTGAAGAACTCTTGGGGCACAGCCTGGGGAAAGGATGGGTAAATATAGTCTGTGTGTATCCGAGCTTTATGACTTGTAACAGCTTGCAAGAATTGCTGATATCTCTCCTTTTTATTTCATCAGATATTTTTTGATTGAGCGTGGAAAAAACATGTGTGGACTGGCTGCCTGCTCTTCTTACCCGCTACCTTAAGCATCTGAATAAAAGGGCAACAAAGTGGAAACTCTTGAGCATGTGTGTATCGAAATGTATTTTATTCAGCCTAAAGGCCTGATGTCAACTTAGGGTTTCTAACATGTTTTCTGGAAGTTTAATTTCTAAACACCTTATTATGTTTTTTTTATTAAAACTGAGACATTAAAATTTTGAGTGCTCCATGGAAACAATACAGGCCACATATTTCAACTCAAGACCCTGCAGGCCTTTGCAAATTACATGCCAAACTAAACAAATAAAGATTACATGTTGATTTTACAGCAGCATTTATTTTTATGCACCATTGTTGATTATAGAACATTTGTTGAGAATCTTATGAGGCCCAAAATCAGGACAATTAATCATATTTTAGGTTTTTGATTATCTATTTAATCTATTTCTGTATACTTTGCAAATAAAAAAGTTAATGTAATGTGTGTTTCTCTCATATATATATATAGATTTTCTGTTTTATCCACTGACAAACGTTGGCAGTTTGTTTGTTAAACGTTAACCAATTTGTGAATAAATAACCATGACTTTCCTCTCACTGCTATTCCCCTATCCTGCCATAAGATGGCGACATCATCCCAGCAGAAGCTGAGGCCAGCTTGGTTGTTGGCGGGAGGGACCTAAACCTTTCTTCTCGTGACGTAAAAATATAAACCAATCAGGTGCCAGGATTCTGTTTCACAACAGAAGGGGAGGACCAGTTACAAAACATTTGCGGCATGTGGCGCCAATTGCGCCCCCTTGTAATTATCATGACCGTAATAGTTGTCACTTGTGAGGTGCTCACGTCTCGCTTCTCTCAAACAAATACTCGTACCTGTCGTCGTAAATGAACCAAAATGGCGACTCTCCGAACAAAGCGCGAAGCTGTTGTGCTTGTGAAGGTACAGTAGTTTTGTTTTAATGTGGTTTCCTGTTTTTAAACTTATCCTCCCTGTTTTAGGCAGCGACCTCATAGCATTAGCATCAAGAAGCACAGTTTTAAGTGGAGGTGTGTTGTGAGTTCGCTAAATCTTCGGTGAGAAAGTTGAATGAGTGCCTTAATGTCTCTGACTAAAATGTTAACGAGGGACACCTTGTAGGAAATGACCCCTGAGAATCTCGAGGCGACAGTGCGACGATCATCTAGAAACGGTTTTGCACCTAAGCGCCTCCAGTACTCTCCCGAACATGAAACTCCCAAGAAAAAAAGGGTGAGAGCTCGTTCACAGTGATGGGGTCGAACAGTCATTTTAAAACTTGACGATTTGTTAATTCTGTCGTAATTTCTTGATAGAAAACAAAAGCTGTCGCTGAAAATGGTAGTCAGAATAAGCAACCAAAAGATGAGGAGGATGCTGAAAACAGTGACGTGGAGCATGCACCTGTGAGTATGGAAACTTGGCACAGTTTGAATTCGACTTTGTGACTGACAGAAAGGTGTCTGTGCAGGTTCTCAGTCATCCAGCTCATGGTAGTTTAAGGAACTTCTAATGACTTGAAATCGGCAATTTTCTTGCAGTGTGTCAGTGCTGTATCTTTGTGTAACAGGAAGGGTATGGGAGACTTTCTGCCTATGAACTGGAGCGCCTGGAGAACATCAGACAGAACCAAGCTTTTCTGTCTTCTATCAACTTATTCCAGGTATATTATTGACTAAATCTGCCCTTTATCATCTGCATTGCAAATCTTTCATGGACCTAAACCTATCACTATCAGCACCATCAACATAAAGTTTAAATTCGACCAGCAACAGTAGATATTTAGACCAGCTACAAGCCATATTTACTGGTGTGATTAACCCAGGTAGACTGAGTGAGAAATAAATCCTTATGAAAAGGACCATATCTGTGATTCTGTCATTTGTCTGGATTATCAGAGTATCAATTATTGTTTTCTTTTGTTTAAAGGCCACTGAGGAGTTCAAGCAGCTTACTCGACCAAAGCCATCACAGAGAGGTCTCACACGGTACAGTCGGAGTAATCAGGCATCGTGATACTGTGGAAAACCACAGTGGTGCAGAAATTATGAGAACAACATGGTTTTTCCCCTCCCATGTATTCTGTGGAACATCACAGTGCTCCTATAATATACTTTGTATTTGTTTTTGAGACTGAACTTTTTGAAGCTCAGGAAATAAGCCTAGACTTGTCAACTCAACGTCCTTAGGTACAAGAAAAAAGTAACTTTTATGAAAGTTTTATGTTTGGAAAAACGGTTTGAATTCATCCTGACCCTGTGTCATGTTAAAATAGGAAACATATCTTTTTGGGCCTCCTGTAATGTTAAATTTCTTTGATTGCAGGGCACATGCTGCTGTAAAAGAAGTCGTGCCACCTCGCAAATCACTGCGACTCCAAAAAAAAGAAGCAGAGATCCTGGAGCTTCCTCCTGAACCGAGAGGGACACTTATTTATGAACAGGTGCCAACATATAGTCTAATAATGCATCTGTAATGTGTCAGTTCACACAGCTCCACTGCTGCATCTTAAGTGTCTTTAGCTTTTTTTTTTTCTCGTTCTTCCTCTCTGGGTATGTTACTCATTATAGTTGTTTACTTGCTTTCAAGTCTTCACCAGCAAAGAAGCCCTCTGGCCCTTTGCCCATGGATCCAGTGAATGTGGAAGAAGGAAGCAAGCTGCCTCCACAACTTCTTGAGCTCTGTTCTGAGGTAAGAGTCAGCTTTCTATGATATTTTCCCTTTTTTTTCCTATACAATATTTATTTACAATCTCACTCAGTTTAACATGTTGCCCCCCTTCTTTCCTACTTAAATGTGAATACTTTATACTGCCCATATTAGCCACAAGCATAATTTCTTATGCATATCCACTGTAGTAACTGTTCTTATTCGATTGGGAAGTCATGAAAATGCTTTTCTTTTCACAGGATGTAAAAGTAGATAAAAAGATACAGCTTGACCTAAAAGGGTAAGATTTAATATTTTTATTTGGATGTAAGATTACTGCACAGTTTACAAAAAGTGACTCTTGATGTACTGAGGGTCAGATGTTTTGGAAGAACCTGAGAAACAGATGAACAAACAAGTGCACTGATGTCTGAACACAGGTACCGTTCGTCTCTGAAGAATATGACGGTAAACGAGGACAAAGTGGCCAAAGTGGTGAAGGATCGCATCTTCTCTGCAACCTTCCACCCCTGCACCAGCAGCCTGTTGCTGGCTGCGGGCGACAAGTGGGGGAAAGTGGGACTCTGGAAGTTGGTGAGTTTTCTTTGCCTTAACTATGCATTAGTTCTTGACCACTAGATGGTAGAAAGTGTCTCAACAGTAAAGCTTCATGTCAGGCTGCAAAAATTCACAAGTGTTCTCCTCAGGCTAATTGGCCTGCTTCATGTTTGAATTCAGGTTTGTTTTTTGGGTTTTTTCGCTCTGAAAATCTTTATTTATTTTAAATGAATTCCAACCACTGATTTACTGCATGTGTATGCTCTTCTAGGGTGGTGACTGGGGTGAGGATGGTGTCCTGCTCTTTGAGCCCCACACCCGTCCAGTGGGCTGCATGGCATTCTCCAAGTTTCATCCCACACAACTGCTGAGCCTCAGCTACGATGGATCCCTTCGCTGCATGGACGTAGAGAAGGCTGTTTTTGATGATGTAAGATACCTTCATTAGTTTAGTTCAATCTGGTTACGTTGTGATCCACGAATAAAAAAAGGTTGTCCGTTTTCTAGGTGTATGATATTGAAGATGGCCTGAAAACGTTTGACTTCATGTCACATGACTGTTCGACACTAGTGGTCGGGAACTGGTATGGAGAGGTTGCCATTGTTGACAGGCGCACCCCAGGGTGAGATAATGACATAGTCTTAAAGTAATGAAAGTAGTACATTTTCTTTTCTTTTAAACAACTTTAATGTTGCACTCAAACATTTTTATAAGTATGTTATTTCATCTGCAGAAACTCCCATGAATCCCTCCACACACTGGACCCCAAGACATTGCGTTGTGTTAACGTCCACCCTTTACAGAAGCAGTACTTTGTGGTGGCTGAAAGCAAGTATGGGCTTTTTAAATTTTTTATAATGTTTACACATCTCTTATGTGAATCTGTCTTTAAATTTTAAGTGTATGCTTTGTTTTTTTTTGTTTGTTTTTTTGTGTGTGTGTGTGGGTTTTTTTTGGCAGGGTAGTTAGTATTTATGACAGTCGAAATCTGAAGAAGACCAAAAGCCAGGCAGTGTCCCAGCTGCATGGCCACTCTTTAAGCATATCCAGTGCTTATTTCTCCCCTTGTACTGGAAACAGGGTTCTTACTTCCTGTATGGATAACAATATAAGGTGAAGCTGATGGATCACTGACATGCTGTATATGCTTAATTTTTTTTCAGTTCCAACACAATGTCCTTTTTTCTTTATTTATTTTAACAGGATATATGACACATCTACACTGACTACTAAATCTCCCTTGCTGACAACCATCAGGTACATCCACTAAATTGAACTTTAAACTTTTCCTGTTCTTTTAAGTCATCTCTGTGTTAATAACGTGTACTTTCAACATGCCTTCTCAATCTAAATTGGCAGACATGACATGCAAACAGGTCGCTGGCTGACCAAACTATCAGCTGCGTGGGACCCCAAACTGGAAGACTGCTTCGTGGTGGGGAGCATGATGAAGCCTAGGAGGGTGCAGGTGTTCCATGAAAGCGGTCAACTCCAACATTCCTTCATGGACAGTGAGAATCTCAGCACAGTCCTCTCTGTCACTGCTTTCCATCCTACAAGGAATGCCTTGCTGGGTGGAAATGCGTCGGGACGCCTTCACGTCTTTTCTGACTAAATTGAAGACCAGCCGGTCTTGGTTCGGTTCATCAAGGTAGCAGGGACACAGTTTGGTAACAATCTGGAATTGTGAGTCATATTCTTAGACATGTTGCAGTGAGGCAATGCAGGATCATTAGCAAAGTAGCAGAATTTTCTTCCTCACTGCTCACAAAATACACATTTATAGCTACATTAGATTTAAACAAAGGGATTATCTTGTGCTTCCTCTCATTTTACACCTTATAATATTTAGATTTGTTCCAGTTAAAACTTTCATGCCAACTGAAATTTGGAATGGAACTGGATGTGGTCTTCTACTGTTGTATCCACTTTGACTCAACATGCTGTGTTGCATTGTTTAATGTGTTGTTTTAAGTTGCTGTTGTCAGTTTAAAGCAGCTTGGCTCTTCTCAGTTTTACTGTTAATTTTTCCCCATCCAGACATTATACTGCACACTGGATGTCTGCCACATGATTGTCTCACTAAATCTTTGCATTAATCTTATTCAGTAAAGTGTAGGAAACAAATGTATTCTTTTCTCCAACCTACTGTAAGTCGATGCTTCAGTTTCATGAAGACTGAATGAGCTCAACTTCTCAAATGACATGAAGCCTTAACTCCAGGATAAGCCTGTTTTGAACCCACTCCTGTGTTTGCAATTGTGTCCTTGGTGGATGTCAGACACATTTTCCTCATATGGCTGCCTTTTTTTTTTTTTCTTCTTCTTTCACTTATTCTACCCAGTGTTTCTTAAAACTGTCAGACTTGCAAAGAAGCATGCACACAGCAGGGTGCTGCCGCTGCAAGACCTTAATTGTTTTTCTTTTCCATGGGCAGTATTCAGAGAGTAGTCATACAAGCTCAGTTTAAAGCTTGTGTGGCTGCTCTCTGGCACATGTAGACCTGCGTTCTATTAGTGCCTCCTGACTGTTTTTAGTGTCTTCAAATATCCATTTTCTCCTCTGAAACCTTTTACTCTGACAGATTTATCATGTTTGTCATGTTTATTTGGCAGGGTAACGACTAACCAACTGTTCATCTATTGTTGTTGACAGGTACACTTCCATGATCACAACCAGTTTTGACACAACTAGTGACAGAGAAACTTAATGTCATATATTGCCACAAGTTACAGTAGGTCAGTGTGTAGACTGGTTTATTTTGATATTTGGAGTTTATTTGGATTTTCTTTAACATAAGAGTCCAATTCGAAAAATTCATGGTTTATTATTTTATGTAAGGTTTATGTGATGTAAATGTCATTTCTGCACTGAGTCTTTCTGTCAGTGAAAGTGCTTTTGGAAATGCCTGTTATGTGTTAATTTCCTTTGTTTTCTCATTTGTAAAGTAAACATAATAAATAGACATTTTATTACAAAATACTGTACACATGAATGCTGTGAATCTCACCAGTAGTGACAGCATCATTATCACCTGAAGCTGGTAAAATAAGGTGTGTGTGTGCATGTGTGAGAATGAGAGAGGATTGACCACACTTTACTGTTTTCAAGCAGGGATGCAATGAAAAACTCCACATGGTGCTGATCTGGGTTGCACTGTTCACTGAATTTCACACTAAATGCTTTTATTTACTGCTTCTGTGACTTCAGAATTGAACTTGTAGCCAGACTAGCTGCCAGTTGTCAAGAATAGATGATATTTATTCATAAATAGATTACACGAGTCCTCCTTCAGTGATTGGAAATAAGCAGTCTTGTTTGGAGGTAATAAATGCAGGACACATGCTTACAGAGACATTTCCATGTGCAGGGCCATGGTACAGGAAGGAAGCTTACAGTAAGGCCATGTCTGAGGCCTTGTTTACATCATTCATTAAACTGAAAACAAGAGTTGCTTATTAGTGGAACTTTTACCCCTTGGTCACCGTGCCAGTGAACTACATTGCACAAGGAAAGGTTCAGGCAGTTTAAAAATGCTACTAATGCTGTTTAAATTATTTAAAAATATACCTGTTTTCTTCCATTGGAAATCTTGACCATGCCGCCAGGTGTTAAGTTGTTTCTGCCAAGTAAACCTGTATGTGATACATTTATAAACTCAGTCAAAAATTAGTCTAAGACAACCAAACACGATTTACATGAAAAGATTTTTTTGGAGAAGTTTCTGTATCGCAGAGAGCGGTCTACCACTGCTGGTACACGCATACATCTGCAAACCGTTTCACCTTTTGAGGGGATTTAAAACAGTTTGTGTGACTCAGACAAACATTTTGTAGTTTACGGTTATTACATCTGACATTTATTGCTCCGATTGCTTTAGTTGTAGATTTTTCGACATAAAGGTGAGTAAAAAGCTAAATGTTCTCCTTTACTAGCCGTAGTTTTCAATACACAATTGCCTCGCATCAATCAAAAACCACAGAACACCATTTAAATTAACCTCCTAAGACCTGAACTCTTTTGCATTTTTAATTTCGCTTTGCTATTTGGGCTGATTGGGACCCGATGAATGTAAAAACAAAGAATTACATGCTTTTTTTTTTTTTTTACCTCATTTTTGTTTCTGAGAAAAATGAGGTCCACATATTAGGACATTCACTTTAAATTTCGCTAGAACAGTGGCAGTATCGTGTCCTCGTATGTTGATATCAGACCCTTGTAGAGGAAAATTTAGTATTTTGTCTACACAACCCAAAATGTGATGTCCACATACGTGGACGCTGGGTCCTAGGAGGTTAAATAAGTCAAGTCTGAAAACAACCCCAAAATCTATTTTTGTGTTTTTGTTTTTTTAAATTAAAATATAAATATTTCATTAGATGCTTATGTTGTTCTCTAAACTTTGTGGTAAAAGGGGAAAACACTGGTGCTAATACTTCTGGTTTTTTCACTCTGGGTACAAAAATAAAACCAGCATTTAAAGCTCCACATTGAACACTACAGCAACTCTCAAAGCAATCATTCTTGTGTTAACTTTGAATAAGATTTGAACACATCAACTTTCTAAATCACCTACAGGAACCTGCAAAACTGAAATCCTTTTTTGCATACATAATTCATGCTTAATTTTTTTTTTTTTTTTGTATGACATGTCTATTCAGCATGTTGTACCATACCAGGTGCGATCCAAAAATTCTGCAACTCTGCCAAAAAAAAAAAAAAAAAACAGTGTATAAACCATACCTGATAGAAATTAGGTCACTTTGTTTGATAATTACATTAAGTTTGGGCGGTGAGATGTAATTTCATGCATTTATTTCTTACAATTTAAGTCCAAAGATATTGACAGATTTCTTTCATTTCTTACAGCAGCATTTCTTTATCATGTAGAAAAACTGAAACACATTGTTGAAATTTCACTTTCTTCTGATATTGAGATATCGCAGGGATTAAGGGTTAAGGTAAACTTCTTTACACGTGTGTGTGGTTGTGACAAATAATACTTTGAAATGAAAATGAGCAATGGCTATGTTTTTAGGGTTTGTTTTCTTTCATTGCCAATTATCAAAATAATAATTCAAATTCAAACTAATAATTAAAATAGACTTTTTTCAGTTTGAATAATTTGCCCAAACAGAGGTTGGACTCTAGGCTTTTACATGGAAGTAGTTTTTTTAAAATTTTTATTTCTTGTTAACAAATTTCTGAACATTTTAATACAATAAAAACATGGTATTAATGTTAAAAATACAAGGTTTATTTGATATATTTATATTCATATAAATCCCCAAGCATGTGGTATCAGTTATTAATGTTGATAATCCATAGCTAACAGGCTGTGTCATGTTCATCATAAGGTCTGAATATGTTTTGCAGCTCCACAGAGATATTTTATTAGGGGCAATAAAACCCTTCACAGGGATTGATTGAATTTCATTTTTAGAATCTATGAACTTTTCAGGGAGACAAAATTGGGAAGGCATGCATGGATCTCTGGCTGTTGCCACAGCTGAGGTGGTTTGCTTCAAATGTGCTTCCTTTAAAGCTTCAGGGCATTAAGGGACAACCCGGTGTCGACCCTGGGGGAATTATTCAGTGTGCAACTTCATGAAAAATAGACTGGTCAGCTCCTGAACTGTTGTGGCGCCTGCAGGTTTGAACACTGTTGACTGTTTGGTCTTTGAGTTGCGATTCTCATCTCCAGTGATGAAAGTCAACATGATGGTTGGGTGAAAACAGAAAGTTCATCTTAGCTCTCTGCGTGAGTTTGAGGTCCATGATGACATTGCCCACAGGTAAGTGCAAGTGGTCAGACACCACTTCCAGGGAGCATTCTCAAAATGTCAACAGCACTGAAAGACGTTCAGATGTGTGCAACATGTGACCTAAGCCAAGCTAATATCAGGTATGATTTTTTGCTTTTTTATGGGCAGAGCCACAAAATCTTTTGATTGCTCCTTGTATACACACAGCATCCTAAGCACTTGTAGGCTTGTTGAAAGGGCAAATACTTTTAGAGTGAAAACTGACCTCATAGTTTGAATTGATTCTGTTGCTCTGGGCTGTAAAGACACACTGTAGGCTAACCTGTGAAATACAAGAAATAAGGCCGGAGAAGGACAGCAGACTATTTTGCCATCTGTTGACACAAACTGACAGAAGTATGGGACAACAGCGGTTTCTTTGGTTGGTGTTGATGAAGGTTGCAGAACGACGTAAACATGACTTATCTTAGGCTCATTTGTGAGTGCAGGGCTGAAAACCATAGATCCACTGCAACAAAAACAAACGAAAAACAGCTTCAAGTACATTAAAAGTCACTGTGAGGAACTGTCAGTGCGTTAACAAGATGGTACAAAAATGATTTAAATATATTCAGCCATTACACATAAATGCATAACTTTTTTTAACAGAGCAGAGCTAAACAAAGGTGAATGACAGTCACTCAACATGGGTCTTCAACTAAAAACAAACTCTTAACTATTTACTGTTGGAAAATTGCACTAATATTTGCACTTTACAAAGGTAAAACAAAGTCAAATTTCCCTTGATAGAAAGGATCTGCTTTTTTATATTAACAGTATTGCACATCAAGATGAACTACTCCTACAGATTGCAGTAGTCAAAGAACTGACCAGACACTTGACTACCATTATAGCGCTAGCTCACATAGTCCCATCACCTTTATAACTACTGTAAAAGTAACTACAGCAAAGTGACAACTGTTCCTCACGCACAGAAGTTCATTGTAGTTATTAGAGTTATTTGGCTGCTATTTCTTAAACAGTAAACCTATAAACTCCATTACTTATTTATATCCTTAAAAAGGCTTAATTTCTAGTCATTGGATGATGAAACTTTAACAGTTCCCTAGTGTCTGGACAAAAACTGTCAGCAGATGTTTGGCCGCTAATAAAGTCTTCTGTCAGGGCAGCACCATCACACACCCGTGTCACAAAGCTACTACAACTAGTCGTTTAGCAGTGTTTTTAAATTGAATGTTTCAGATCTGGGATTGTAAAGTACATCTGGAGAAATGTGTAACGTCTATTTGCATCTGCCTAAGAATCGTATAAAACTATAATATTTGCAAACACGTTTGACTCAGGACTCATCTACATTCAGTAATGCTTATTCGTCAATTTCACGCTTTCTCTAAGCCCACCACCTGAAAACAGCAGCCATAATAACATTTAATCACCATGAATATTGTTGATTTGATATAAAAAACTGATGATATAGTCTGCCCTCCATTTTTAAATCTTTTAAATGTCTTAAACTCTCAGTTGCACCCCAACACCTCAGATCGTTTTGTATTACAGTGATGATACAACATATAAATTAATAAAAAAATAAAGGCAACTATTATCTGTGGTTGAAGAAGAGAACTCAGGCATACTTGATACAGTTTTCAAATTAAACCCAGCTCCTGTGATTTTGTGAAAAAATAAAATACCTTGATGACCTGAATTTCTAAAGTAACATTTCCTTTCCTCGTAGTGATGGTCAAACGTAATAAACAAGGCTCTTCAGGGGACAGTATGTGGCTTGTGACAGGATTATTCCTGGGAGAAGCTTAGTTGAAATCAGGAACAGAGCCATCCATTTCTCTCCTCTTGCCTTCTCTTCTGACCTGTCTGTTATCTGTATCCAATTTCCATGAGCGCAGGCCTTTGTTGAGTCATTTGGTCTGTTTTCACTTTGCCTCACTAACAAGGAAACCTCCCATCCATCGTAACTTACAGGCGAACCAGCGCCGCAGAGGGCAGAAGTATTCAAAGTGGAACTGCTGGAATTCAGGTGTCTTGCGGATGTCTCTTAAGAAGGCAATGTCCAGGTCCGATTCTGTCAGCATGATGAGAAGCAGCAGCAGGGCGAACAGAAGTCCAATGGTAACCAGGAAGAGACGCAACACGCTCAGGATAAACTTGTTGAGCTCCTCTACCTCGCTAGATGTTGCGGGCCTCCTCTTGACCATACGTTGTTCTCTCCTGCTGTGCCCAAATTCTGTGGCCTGCCCCTCTTTCGATGTCCCTGCCTCTGACTCCTCCTCGTCAATGCTGCAGGGGGCACCATTGAGGTGACGAGCCAAAGGCATCTCCATTCCATGTTCTGCCACGGGTGTAGGCAGCACGCTGTCAGAGGGGCTGTAGTTCTCATCTGAGATGACTGCTGACGTGCTTGCCTCACTGCCATCTACCGTCTGGCTCCTTGAAGGCATGAAGGAGTCGCCATGCGAAACTGAGCGCACCGGTGTGGAGTGAGCACTGTCTCGAAGGGACTCCAAACCTGACACAAACAGCAGGGAAAGACAGGAGTTCATAAGATTCAATAACCGGAAGGAAGTTTGGTGCTCCTTGCACCACTTAAAAAAGGGATTTTGTCTTAGATGCGGGATCCAGGACAATAACGAACTTTCATCTAAAAAGCACTAAACACTCTCATTAATACAGAGAACACCCCCTAATCTAATAACCCTAATCTTAAACATAGAGAGGTTGTCTGTCCCCAATGCGTGGATGTAGATGGATCCACATGTATTATTTGGCGCAGATTTTGTGCGAGACACCGTTCCAGATGCAATCCTCCTATTTATCCAGCCTGGAAAACAGCACTTAAGAGTACAGTAGGATTTGTGTCTCCCTCTGGTCTTGAACTATGGATCTTTCAGGTGTGAACCACTACCCCATAAAATAGACTGTAGATTGCAAACCTACTTGATTGTTAAGTCATCATTTTGTATTGTTTTTCTCTTCTGAAAGCAGGCGGTATTAAAATACCTAGAATCGAGGACTGACTTACAGACTATCCATCATGTTGTTTTTGCAGGCTGATCTGGTAATATTGGAAATAACAGCTTTACACATGTAGGTGCCATTGCATTGGATAGGCAGTTTTTATAGGTATGCAGCAATTAATAGTTGCTCATGAATATCCACATAACTAGTAGATGCCTGGAAAAGACATGCTTATTATGTCTGAAAGTTATAGATATAAAAGTGGATATAAAGAACCTGTCCCTTATAGCACATAAAAGAGGAGGTCTAAAGGGAAATTACGTTCATTTGTTCCTTATTAATTAGTTCTGAAGCAAAGTTTCCACAAGCCTCTGGAGCTTGGCTTGCTGAGCTGCCAGAATATTCTGGTACATTTGTGCTTTCTTTAACACTGTGCTGACATCTCTTATGCTAATATAGTCATAAGGGAAGCTGGATTTCTTTTTAATGGCTAGCTTTTCACAACTTATGCAGAAGAAAATTAGCCTTCACATCATGTAATCTATGTCCAAGGAAATACAAATGGCAACTGTAACCCCAAAGCAAGCATGCAACATAAAACCGATGTCTTCTAGGAACTTACTCAGTTCTCATATTCTCACAGCTGCTTTTTGGAGGTTCATCACAGTGCAAACTTTCTATCTATCACATTAGATTTTAGCAATAGGTCTTACAGTCACTTAATACTGTAATGTTTTGAAATATAACCACAAAAAAATCACTTTTAAAAATCAGGAAATCTATCACAAAATATCTCAATCCAACAAAACCAGCCTGATTTTTACCTGCACGATTGCCTGCTGGGCTGCAGCCATGTAACTGGAGTGGAACAGCTAGCCTGGAAGGAGCCCTGGACTCCTGTCTTAACCCAGGTCCAGAGCCTGAGTTTGAAGATCCCCCCGGTAGAGCGGGGAAAAGGGGAAGGACTCCCAGAGCCTTGCCCAAAAGCCTGGGTCCCAAAGACAGCACACGCACCTTCACATCCCGATAACAATGGTTGATCATACGCAGATGAACATTCACCTTGGTCTTGATGCGGATCAAACACTTCACCATGATTACACAACAGCAAAAGCACTATTTCCAATTGAGTTTCTACACGTTTTCAACTGCTATCCTTTCGCTTTCTAAATCTTAAAACGGCCTCTTTGTATTCTGCCTGTCTGCTGCCTGTCTTTGTCTCCAACTGAGACTGGTCTAGCTAAGCAGCACTACTCCCTTCTATGCAGTAAGCTCCCACATGCTGTTAAGGCGGGCTGACAGCGGTAGATAAATAGAAAGACAGTCAGAGTGAAAGACAAGGCCCAGGAATGTGGTCCCCTTGTGCCACAGTTCACCTCGACCTCCCCTCCTGCTGTCGGCTGTGACACACACAGCATGGTCCCTGACAGCAGGAGCTTTTTTCAGGCTGAGATATCATTGCCAGTTGAAATACCAGTACAAATATAGCAACACGACAAAACACAGGGGGGTTGCTTCCCTGCTGATACACTGGGGTGCAATGTCAGAGTCCAGGACAAGAACTAAGGCTGGTTTGATAAAATAAATTTTTTCTATTTGCTTTTCTTTTTTGCAGACAGGCTATGTTGTAAGTTTATTAGTGTGACTGAGGCCTATCGGCAAAGAGTAAACTTACTCTCAGTGGCAGCATTGGCAAAAGGTTAATAGCCTGTTGGAGGAAAGGCAGGATGGTAAGTGCCCTTTATAAACTGACAGGATGACTTTCTCATGTCAAAATAATACCTGAGGCCAGTTGCTGATGGGCACTGCAGTGTGTGCACTTTTCAGTAAAGCACACCCTTTAGAGAAAGAGTGAGATCTCACAAAAATACAGAGAAAGCGACTGACATTTGCAAGTAGGTAGGCTGTTAACATGGAAAAGCACTTAGATTGCGCTCTTTCTCCATGCAGGTATTCACAACTATGTCTGATAGTGTTATAAGGAATCTAAAAAAAATGCTGTGCCATTGCTGTGCAACCCAGATCAAATCACAGGATTAAGACAGTGATTTCTTATGTGCCCTGGGGGACTGATCCCCCAGGGCACACTATAAGGCAGACTGTGATATCTCTAAATTAACCAATAAAATAATTTTTTAAAAGATAATAAAAATCTATATTTTGAGGTAAGTGTAATGCCTCAACACCAGGGCCCAAGATTTAATGGAAATCAGCAATTTAGCTAAGAAGTTTAGGTAGCTACAGTAAGACCTGGCCTAACTGGGAAGACTTTATATGTTTAAACAAGAAAAAAGCACAGTGGATAAAGTGTTTATATTAGTAAACTAAAGGAAAAGAAATGAACTAAAACTATCTGAGCTATAGCAACATATTTAATACCTCCTGTATTATCAGGATTTGAGCAACCAAATATGGCACACAGGTTCCTCTTAGAACTCTGATGGTTCTTATGGGATAGATTTATAGTGCACCTCGGATTAACCATCTAAAGCAACAGACAGTGCACAAGACAAGTGAAGAAGAGAATGCAGGTATGGTGGAGTGGGTGGAGACGAGTGTCAGGGGGTGACTTGTGTGAAGGATAGCAGCAAAAGTGAATGGGAAGGCTTACAAGATGGTACTGATATCTGCTATGATGTGTGGTTTGGAGATGGTAGCACTAACAAAAAAGACAGGAGGCAGAGCTGGACGTGGCAGAACTGAAGTTTCTTTGTTGGGAACAAAGAGAATGGACAAGATTAGAAATGAGTATACCAGAGGGACAGCTCAGATCAAGCGGCTTCGATTCAAAGTTAGGCAAGGCTGAGATGGTTTGGATGTGCAGGTACTTTGTTTAAGAGAGGAGATCTAGTGGATATATTGGACAAAGGGTGTTGAAAATGGAGCTGTCTGGCAGGAGAAGAGGAACACCACAGAAAAGATTCATGGATATAGTCAGGGAGGACGTGCAGAGGGCTGGTGTGACAGACGACGACCTGTGGATAGGGTGAAATAGAGGCAGATGCCCTCTAAAGTGAGCAGCCAGAAGAAGAATACTTTTATAGCGCCTTTCTCTTCAGTGTGAGCAATCATGTCACCTTCTACTAGAAGTCTCGTTTACCCAGTCACATGAACATTCATACAGTGCCTTTATCTATGTCTTAGTGTTTTATCTAACTTTCACAAGCACTCTCACACTCAAATGGATTCCTCAGGGTTCAGTATGGAGGAGCCGGGGATAACAACAGTGGACCTTCCAGTTTGTAGAAAACCCGCTCTACCATCACAGCCATCACTTACCTATAGATATTGTGACGCCATCGTGTTACCTAGCAACCAACAGTCTAAAATGATCCATGTGCAGTATTTGTGCACTTATAAAGCCCAATAATAGCACTTGTATTTCATAAAGTAACAATAGCAAATAATTTATATCCACAAAAATGATATATTATGATGTCAGCATGTTAATAGTAACCATCCACTAATGGACTAACATCACTAACCAAACAATGCTATAGTATGAGCATATACTAGGTAAAATTATTGGTTAAACAGCCCTCTTTTTGCACACTTGCAAATACATATATTGTTTGGCAGTTTGAGGACTGACTCCCATGACTTCCACCAACACAGTGAGAGCTTCAGCTACACTTTGCTCTTGTGTTTGTGCGGTTTACCTTCCATAATGGAAATGTGCACAGCTCTTCGTCGGGTCCTTGGCACACTCGTTAGACGAGGGCCATGAGTGATGGATGGACAGCTCCTACTAGGCACCATACCAGCCCTGTGAGAAAACACATGTATGCATAAAGCCCCAAACAAACACATTTGACAGTGCATTCAGAGCTTAATCAATTTGTTACATAATTTAATCAATGCATGATTGTTATGATTGTTACCTGTGGATCTCCGGGGGGTCTCTCTTAATTTTAGCACTTTGTTCCATTACTTCTTTTGCAACCTTTCCGCTAAAAAACAGATAAACGTGACCACTACGGCAAGCACTGAAAACTCCCAATTGTACTTAGTATTCCCATATCATGCTTTGCAATAAACATATTGTTCTGTTGATACCTGTATCTAAAGCGACTACCCTTGAAGAAGAGGTTACTACTGGACACAGTGCGGACTTGGCTTGACTTCTCTAGCCTGTGAGTGAAAAACCATAAATACAGTCATTAGCTTAAATGAAAAGATACCTATTCAGTTTTTGTATGTAATTTTACTCACTTGTAGAAGGCCTGATTCTCCACCCCACACTTCCAAAGATGCTTGCAGGCCTCTGGTGTAGGTGCAAAGTAAGTCAGTATGATCTTCTTATCCTGTAACCAGTCCACTATATTAACTCATATTTGTGATGAAAGCAACATTCTTTTTCATCTAAAGGCTTTACATTCTCATTCAAACCAAAGCCTACATTGAGTTTTAGAATATGAGAAGGTGTCTATACAGATATATTTAAAGGGCACTGTAACCAATCAGCCAAAGAAAACCCAAAAGAAATAATCCTTCTGATCTAAACATCAACCGCCTCTAACACAGTGTCTTTATTTTACTCTTTTGTCTGCTAAAACCTATGGGTAGCACACATTTTTGTCAAATCCTTCCTCATTTATTTCCACATTAAGAATATAGTACAGTGGCTCCCCAGTGGTAGTCTCCATGCATAAAACATGGACGCACTCATTTAACTTCCTGAGCTCCACAGGCTAGAATAGGCAGTTTTAATAATGAATACACATACCTCCTTCTGATTTGCATATATATGGAACGTCTTTGCTTCAAACTTAAGTTTGGTCACCTCCTCCCTGAGGTTAAAATAAAGAAGACAAACCAAACAGAGTAACAAAGAAATCAGACCAGAAAGAATAGGGGAGAAAGTGAGCAAAAGAAAGGAGAGACATAAACCAAAAAAGGCTGTAAAATATTAAGAGCTGTAGGTAAATTAACAGGGCTAACAGTGATTCATTTCTGTGCAAGAGCTGCAAGAGCTCAAATGCTGATTTGGAAACAACAAAACAAGTCAGATGCTGTGAAAACCTCGAAGCTTTCTCTGCGGTCTTACAAAGGTTACTGTTATCTTCTTGTATGGATAACTGGTTACTTTTTTCCTTTGGACTCTCTTGCATCACATTTCACAATATTTTAAAAATTGTACTGTACTTTGTGTGTTTTTTTCCAACAATGCGTGAAATTGTATCAAGTTTAGGATTTTATTTGTTCTTTTCTTTATTTAAAGCACTGAGGTCATTTTGAAGTGGAATGTAGCTAATATATTCATGGGCATAAAAGTTTAAAATAAGTTTAAAAGTTAAAGTCTTTTGATGCTTAATTCATATTTGAGCTTTTTCTGCAACTGATGGGGAGATTTTATTTAAAATAAAGTCACTGTCTTGCTAGTACAAACCTTTGATATGAATATGATTATCAAGTGAAGTTTCAACTCTTAATCTCTACTCACCATTTGAGGAAGTGAACCCTCCTGTTTCCTTGCAGCACAGTGAATCCAAAAGGGGTGAAAGCCAAAAAAGCCGGGTTCCCAGACACATCCTGACAGCACATCCGTGTTTTTGTAAAAACATGGATTTGAGTTAACATTTTAAATCACAATGACATTCAGTCATTCATGTTAGGGTTCACTTTACTGTAAATCTTAATGATAACCTTGCATGGATGTGGGTCGACCCCATAGGTCTCCAACATCTGAGCCTTCTGAAGAAAGTTGAGCTCTGATGTTTCAGGAGTCTGACCTCTGAGAAAAAAGTTAAACAAATAAAGTCAACATACTGGGTTCTGTCACAACTCTTAATTCATGGAGACAGACTTATGTGAAGATTATCATTATCAAACTTGATAATGTGTAGCATCAGAAAGGTTTGGATGCTTTAATTTTCCTAAAGAAAAAGTCTCTAACCATCTACTTACTCTTTTAAATGTCTATAGCTACCAGGGTGTAAACTGTGCAGATCAAGGATACATAATTAAATCTGTTCACTGTGTGTAAAGAATCAAACAAAAGCTTACTTCAGTTTTTAGCCCTGCAGGTCAAACTTTAAAGCAGTGACTAGAATGTTCTAACAGCTGTTGTACTGACCACAGGAATGAAAGGATTATAAATCAATCTGCTGTCTACATTTTCTTCTATTAATAATCCTTGATGAAACTAGTGTATGAGTCACATTAGCTCGGCTGGAGAACATACTGTAGCTCTTTGTTTTTGCTCAGGCAGTCTGAAATAAACTGAATTAACGTCATTATCCCTTTGCCACACTCAAGTTTCTTGTATCTTAGCAAATTACACTGTTATTCTTATGCAAAATGTTTTACGGACAACCTTTGACACTTAACTCCAGGGAATGTACTTAATTATGGGAAGGAAATGAGCAACAGAGGGCAGTATAGGATTGAATCTATACCCAGTGCCAGCGTCCTCCTGGGTTTTGTACATTGTATATACAGCAAGTATAAGTTACTGTGGAGCTGTTTATTTGATTAAATCCTCTTTTGCCCAGGAATACTATCTGCAAGGTTCATCTTCCAACATTGTACAGAACATTGTACAATGTACTCCTAGTCTCAACATCACTGAGCTGGTCTTAAATTATCCAGTCAGTCTAAATCCACAGAAGAACTACAATTTTTCCAAAATCTTAAAACAAATTACCAGCACAGTAAAAAAAAAATGTATTCATGTTTTTTTAAACATTCTTTAAAGGTTTTGTACCACATGACAGAAAAAACATCTAGGTACCTCTACATCACTGCTTTTAATTCACAATACCTGCTACATAATTAAAAGTTCAGAACTTTTTACAATATATAAGAAATTATGCTTGCCTATCTTGTCTTAATATCCTAAATGAGAATTCCAATGTTGCCGTATGTTGATCTAAAAGCATCCGCACTCATGTAAGTTAAATAAGAAGCTATATATTATATAGAATAGTTGATTGCATAGGTGCTCCAAGTCAGCTATGCTCTTGTGATGCCTGCACCTTGCCTCTGATAAAACTGAAGGAGACTACACAGGTATGCAGGCATCTGGACAGATGCCACCTTACATCAGCTCAGTTTTGTGGATCTCAGCAATCCGCCGCTCCAACTTCTCTGAGTGCTTCGGGAAGAACTGAAACTTGGAGCTGTAGCCCTCTGGATGTTTCCCAGGGTCATAGTCACCAATTTCAGCTGGAAAATTAAAAAGAAAGAAATAAAAGAAAAGGATGACTTTTTTAAATGATTTTATGTTTGGCTTTTTGCCTTGCCTTTAATTGATAGGTAAAGCTAAGTGTGAAACGATGACATACAGCAAAAGGCCAGAGTTGGAACTGGGACTGCTGAGGTAATAAATTAGATGGTGTATGTGCTACCAGCTGGCCCATGAGTCACTTTTTTGTGATGTAAGACCCTTCAACCAACTATGGGATAAAGAAATCGTAGCTAAATGCTATTGCTTGAACTTTCAAACAAACAACTGGACTAAATTATGTTCATCATACAGGGGTTGTTCTTATTAGCTCAGTTTAAAGATAAATTGTACAAGTTGAATAATCATGCACAGAGAGACAGTGTGTTCTCAGTATTAAGAGAATATTATCTCCGTCCTGCTGCCCAGCATATCTTTGAGCATGAAAATGTCACATAGAAAACAGTGAAAAATATTTTCACTTTGCCAATTTTGACATTAAAAGGTCTTTCCTTTTACTCAGAATTATTTCAGTTTATGTTGTGTTCAGCTACCAGTGACAATGTTTGACTTTCTCATTTATGTGGTTGGCCTTGACAGAAAAGAGTTTGTGCTGGGGTGCATGATACTGAAAGACATTTCTTTAAACTAATAGTAGTAAAAAGATTAAACTTAGATTATAATTTTTCAAGGTTAAAACATCTGCTCACGAATACACGAATCTTTATTCTGAATCAAAACTTTGACATTCAAACAAAGATCAACACAATGTAATATGTAAACATCAGTTTAGTGGAATTTATCAGAGTTGAAACCTTCAAATGTGTTATTTGTGTCTAAAGGATTGATGTGCAGCACGAGACAGCTATGGTAATTTACTTCAAATTAACATAGGTAGTAATTATTTAGCATAATTGGGCAAAAAGTCAATAACAAAATTTAAGCACACTGTAAAACGAGTGATTTGAGATGAGAATACTTTGCTCTTCCTCTTGGTTACTTTTTTCAAGTCTTGGAGAATATGACTCTTCTATACTGTAAAGGGGGACTCTGGCCAATATAGGTCCTTTCAGAGAAATGGTGTCCCTATTGGCGATTACATGTCACCTCAGATGGTGAAAAGTGTGACTCAGTGGTGGAAAATCCTGGTGGAATAGCTCTCATTCCTGGCTTCACAGCCTTCACAGAGCCATCCCACCCCCACCGAAAAAAGAAGACAGACTTAATAAAAAGAGCATAAAAGACACTGTGACTGAAAAAATATTTAAAAAGCATGTAAATCTGCAAAGTTTCTCAGTTTCATCTGAGCTGTTGTTGTGTTTGGTTTGGTTAGGTTAAGAAAAGTAGATCCACCATAAAAATAGGTGCTATGATAACCAGGCTAATGACAGCTAACTTAATTACAGTGCCAGCTGCAAAAGATTGGGGAAGTTTTTTGCCCATGTGATAGTATCAGAGTTGTGATTGTCGTAACTGCTGAGATGTTTTCCAACTCACAAATAAACTGTATACATTGCATTAAGTGTATATTATATATATGTAATGTTTTTAAGCCCCCGCAGATGAACTCTCTTTATCTGGTGTATAAAAATACAATATTTCTAAAGACTGGTGTGGTTGAAACCACATTTGTATTGCAGCCACTCAAGGCTGCTGTTTCTTATTCAAACTGTTATTCTCCCTCTCAAGTGATTATTGCTAAATAATTAAAAGACACAGTTCACCCAAAAAAATTACATTTCTTTTCTGGCCTGTTATTCTGTTTATTCGTCTACATTATTTTAGTGTGAAATGCACAATTTTGTTAATGCATGCGTTCTAAGGCACACTGCGGTTTGTATTATTTACTGTAGGAACATAAAGAGACACAGAGGACATTTAGATTCAGGGAATGTCTGAGAGACAGAATCCTGGCAGCAGAGATGTTTGGTAGTGTGTGTGACAGGGAAACTGTTTCTTAATGCACCTCACCCCTCTGCATGTTGATGAGTCTAACACCCAGAGGAACCAGGAAGTCTTTTTGTCAGAACTCTCAGATTTGGTTTCAAAGCATGTAAACATCTTAAATTAAACTGATGATTTTTTTTTTACATTGAGTTTATCTAAGTTGCTTTTCATACTGTTATTTAAAAAAAAAAAATTTCAGTTCAGCATAAAAACAACAAACTCCGATTCCCTTTGCAAACAACAGTATGAACCCTATGAGTCTTCAGCTTTTAAACACACTCTGCTCACATGTTTGCACACAACCACACAGTGAAATATATGTTTACAGTATGATTAAACATACTCGTCTCAAAAAAGGTTGTTTGTCATACCTTGTAATATATAGGCAGCCAGCAAAGCTGCATCTGATGTCTTGCACAGGAGGCGGCCGTGGTAGAGATCCCTCTTAACCTGCAGGAAGACAAGATATCTGTGGAGTGGAACACAGAGAAACTGATTTGGGTCATTACTCATAGGACGTCTAGATGTTTACAATTTAAAATTAAAGTGCCTTTTGAGGCTGCGTATATAGTATATGGGAAGTCACTGTTAGAAGATGAAATTCTGAGAGTACCAAATAAGAGCTGAGGCTGACTTCTATAAAGTGTTTAGAGTGAAAGACATGATGACAGATTATGACACGAGTGTTTTAAGGCGACTTGAGATTGTATGTCTGTGTTTACTACGAATAAGCAACCTTGTAGACCACAACCACAGTAAAATGTAAAATACATAAATGTAACTTTTGAAACCTTATTAGAATACTCAGGCCTTTTTGTAGCCCATTTTTTAATTCACTTATAACACAATTTATGAGAAAAATGAGTCATCATCTTATGTCCAGGCTTCTAAAATGGACTGGTCATGCATTTAAGAAGGTGAAAATTTATTCTAATTTCACACAGAGCATGAGCATCCATCCATCCTCTGCTGCTTCAGCCTTTCCCAGCTTCTCTACATGTTCATGAAGAGCCTGAAGAGGGTGTGAGACAGAGCACACCCTGGACAGGTCTGGACCAGTCTGTCGCTGGAGTTTCGAGCTTATACATAATCATTTTGGGAATTGAGATTGATTTAAAATATGATTGCAGTTTCATGGACAAACCCTCTGGGTACAACTTCATCTTCTGGTCTCTTCTACAACATCCAAGAATTCCTGTCTGTCATTTTGCTCACCCTAAATTCATTTCATACGGCTGTGATTCTGCTTCTCTCCAAGCAGCAAAGCAATAAATAGCATAGAAGTATTAAGCATTGCTGGGAAAAAGTGTGGTTATTGAGCATTTTACATTACTGAGGTTATTACTTGTTGTCTTCAATGTGTGCAAGTTTCATACAAGGTTCATTTTTATGTAATTTCTACTGCCTTTGCCACCTCATTGCTCACAAAATCTTGCATGGTACCCAAGTTTCTTTTACAATACACAAAAGCAGGATTGCTGTGAAATAACTGGTATTATTTAGATATATTTTTGCTTATCCGCTATGCATTCATTTGTCTGTAAAAGCCTCTAGTCGGAACAGATGGATGAGGATGGAGGGGCTCTGCCTTGCCGGCGCGCTGGTCTATCAAAATGAGCTGGATTGTGAATAAGAGATTTCATTGCATGGCAACCAGTCGAGGGATGTGATTTACAGGGATCTGTGCACTTGGAAGCTCTCCGGCTCACGCCTCACAGCAGTTTGTTCAGCTGTCACAGATGCTGCACGCCATACAGTAGTGGCACAGAGCTTCATGACACCACGGCTTGCACAAAAGGAAACACTCAAATCCTCTCTGCACACAGGCCACTGTGCTGAACTCGGAGTACTCTTACAAATTGAAAAGCGTGGGTTTCTGCCCCTTCATAACCACTTGCCCATTTTAATACTGGACTTTAGATAATTTATAGGGTCATTTTGGCTCATTAATAAAGAGGCCAAGTTGAAACCCATTTTCAACGTTCCCATTAAAATTGCTATTATACTTTCCAGGGTTTTTTTTCCTTAAGCGAATAACAATTTACTGAAAAGGATTCCTTATTTAAAATCAAATAGGATTTCCTAAAAATCTCGTTTAAGTTGCAGTGGTATTATTCATTCTTCCATTTTGTAAAAGCCAGCTACAGAAGCATAAAAAGGCATTATCTGATTGGATTTTATGAGATAAGTAAGGGCAGAAGAAAAAGATGTCTTCCCCACCCCTTTTTGGTTCAATAAAAGTCTCTCTTTGCTGTGGAGACTTTTATTATTTTACATCTGCCATTTAAGTTTGATCTGTGTCAGCATTTCTTAGATTGTTGAGTGTAAGAAGCAAAAAGGTAGACATCTATACACATTTCCTGCTTTAAGTTGTGTTAAAAAGGAATATTCCACACACATATAATAATAATGATAATAATAATAATAATAATAATGTAAGCTAACTTGAAGCACAACAAAAGGAACTCAAGTTTGCCCTTCAGTATTTTCTAATGCCCTGAGCTCCAAATAAAACGAGGCTGACACTGCAGTTTTTTTTCATTGTGTGTCTGTAATTTGTTTTTTCTCTCTTTTCTATGAGCGTCATGATTGGCAGTCCCATTTCAGTGTAATGGCAGACGTCTTGACCCTATTCTGAAATTGCAAGTGACAGATCCCCGTGACCTGATAGAAGGAAATTTGCAAGTGAAAATGAGTCGCTCAGTTTTCTTGGTATGCATTAAATCCCCCTTTTTTCTTGCACATCTGGTTTTTATTTGAATTTTTTACATTTGTTAACTATTTATTTTTTCTAGTTTTCCCAGTAGTCAATACAAATGGCTGCAGACAGTGTGACATTAGCATACTTGCTTGTTGTAATGAAGGCATTTAAGTCATGTAGAAATGCAAAACATGACTGTGAAGAGATGTGAACTGGCAGGCAGTTGTAAAAACTGACACCTTACAGTCAAATATCATTTGTTGATGGCATATTTTATTACTGTGTGCACCTCTGCAATGTGTCATTTTGTTTGTATTCGCTCGATTACTGTGCAAAAAGTTCAACTGTTATCTGCAGATGAAAATTAGCTCTAAGCAAATTCAGGTATAAGACATAAAATTATCATATTTTAAACTTCAAAAGGTCTCCCATAGAAGAAGAATATGATATAAATTAACCCCACCTTTTCCCATGTGGAGCCGACTAAGCCATCTTAATGTCTTACCTGGTGATTTCCTCTTTCAGGGCAGCGGGGTCAGGTGGGTAAAACTTGACACGCAAACACATGGTGAATGGAGGCTGGGCTACAAACAGGAGATATATTTCTTTCAGGGGTTTTACTCTAATCAACTCTGGACATCTTGGAAAATGAATAAACCAAAAACAGTATCAACAAACTCATCAGGGATCTCAAACTAAATACTTACATTTCATTTGTTTGGCAATTGACTTTGTAAACTCCAACCAGTGCTGTAGGGAAGAGAAAGAGAAGTAAAGACCTGCACTTTTAACACTGATTCGATATCTGCCAAACTGTCAGTCTGGGGTCTGATTACTCAGCAGCTGAGCATGATGACTTAAAATCTATAGCTGGAAGGCACAGTAGAATTACTCCCATCGCCTCTCCTTCTGTTTGTTTAGACTCCCTCCAATACAGTCACCATGCAGAGAAAAGAAAGACATTTAGAAGATAATCAGGACAGTGCTGCTTTTCTGTTTATTTTGAGCACCAACCATCAAGATTCATTAGTGGTTTTAATCAGTGAGATAATTACAGTTTGACAATGGGGCACGGAAGTCAACACAGGGTAGCCAAAGATGCTATAAAGAAAGGGCGATTGGCTGAGGCAAGGTCGGTTAGTTTTCTGGGGCAATTTTTTTTGAAGATTTTTGTTCTCTACAAGATCTGCCTCCTTGAGATATCAACCTGGTAAATAATGCATGTGTAAAACGCAATGCTGAATAGCCCTCAAGGTATCTCCTATCTTTTCATTGTGTTGAGCTAGAGTTGAAAGATTTACACAAAGATCCAGCAGAAAGTCTTATCATGTCTGACTATCAAATGCAGTCATACATGATGGGAATGGTGATGTGAAATGCTGTACAACAAAGCATCGTTATTCCAGGTTTATTTCTGAATCATCCACTATCTCAGAGCCTATTGGATTGCACATTCTTAGCATTAAATAGCATATGTTTCGCTTATGACTTTGTGTATTTAGAGGCTGTAAAGTAACCGCCATCCAAAAATGGGTGGTTGTTGGATTACTGGTGGAGGCTGAAAAATGTAAAAATATCACCACTGAAGTAAAATACTGAAGTGACCTTTGAGAGTGTAAAAAGAACAAAGCTTTTTAGACCTTTTAAAGAATTTGTAATCTTATTTACAGTTAAAGGTTGAATCATTAAGGAGTCCTCAGTTCAAGCTCTGCAAATCTACTTATCACTGTATCATTTTTCCCTTTAATTCACATTCACTTCAGTCAAAGAGGTTGGCTTTTTGCCAGCTTTTATTATTAATCTGTAGATCTACCCATCTGTTCAGAATCCTTAAATAGACCCAAATGCTTTCTTATCCTTGCATCAGCTTCCCATTATTTTCTTCAGCTCTTTTAAGATTTATATTTGAATATGGTTATCCTTTAAATCCAGCGTAGCGAATGAATCTCAATGCTGTATAACCTTTTTGAGGCATAAAATGGATTTTTGAGGACAAGGACCCAGCTAACGTGTGCTCACAAATGATCTAAAAGGTGAACAAAACCTCAAATAATGTAAGAAACTTAACAAGAGATAATTATTGCTGGGAAATGTAGATATTAAAAGGTTGGGTTTTATTGACAGAGGGAAATTTTTTTAACTTGTTTTATTTTATTTTTCTATTTGATGGGTTTGTTATGAACAGGGGTGCATATAAGTGGTCCGCAGATTCGCATGCGCTGTCAAAATAAAAAACGCGCACCAGATAAGAAGTTGCAACGCGCGTTTGCGTACATACGATTTTCACGGCACATTCCGCACCACATCTCTGTGCGTTCATCATTTGTTTGAAGCCAGCTCACCTCCTGCAAACACTTTTCGAAGAATACGCGCTTCTTTTGCGGTTCGGGCTCCTTCTGACATTTCTTTGAAGGCGGAGGAGCATCAAAGCAATTGCTTAAAGGAGCTTGCTTCTTCGACATCTTTAAGAGTTCTAAACAAATGTCTGTCCTCCTCCAGAAAATCTTCTGTACACAAACGCGCGTTGCAACTTCTTATCTGGTGCGCGTCTTTTATTTTGACAGCGCATGCGCACCTGCCGACCACTTATGTGCACCCCTGGTTGTGAAGAAGATTCATACTTACTCTCTGCTTGTCTGGGTCAACATATCTGATGCCAAAGTAGTCTTTCTCCAGCAGGTTAAGATGGTGGCAGATGAGGTCAAACAAGTACTGTCCTTTGGCGTCCCGCTGAAAGAGACGTGACATGAGATAGTATTAGAAGATTCAACCAATGTGCCCATTACTGAGGGATATTAAAGTCAGAAGGGTAGGGGAAAGACATGACTGAACAGTCTCCATCCTCCCTCACAGTAGTTGCATACTGGGACACAGTTAATGAACCCCAAGCAGATCAATGTTGTTTACTGTGCACACAAACACGTGGAATCAAAATCTAGACTCCACATTACAGACAGAGCAGCAAACAGCATCATGCATTATAAAATGAAGAGGACATTTAAAGACATAATAATAGTGCCACATCGAGCTGATTTATTTCTGTCTCATCAGGAAGTCAATCTTTTTTTTTTCTTTTCTTTTTGAGCCTCTGAAAAGTCAAAACGGCCACCAGAAAATGTTTTAATATTTTACTACCCTCAAGGGAGATATATGAAGGCTATCAAATATTCATATGGAGGCAGCAGCCATCTGTGAACGCTCTGAAACATTACTGCAGCAGAAAAAGTCCCGAAAAAGCAGCAAGACAGTGAGTAGGCTCACTGCAGACTGGAAAGAAGATATAGGCCTTGTCATGCAATGCAGCCAAAAAATCTAAATTTATGACAATTTTTTTTAGATTTCTTTTTGTTTCTGTGGGCCTGTACTTGACCAAAAGAGTGAAGATGGACTGGAAAGGGGGAGAGATAGACGGGGAGATGAAGTGAAGCAAAGGGCCAGAGGATGAATCAAAGTCAGGTCACTGCATGGAGAAATAAGTCTTAAGTGAATGGTAGACACGCTGAGCCAGGTGTGATATGGGGGAGCCCCAGGATACTGTAACACACACACACACACACACACACACACACACACACACACACACATATATCAGATGTGACAGTTAACGTTATTCACTTTTGGAACTAGCAGTTTAACTCAGAGTAAATATGGCTTTACAAAAAGCTGCATGTACCCAATGTGACTCATTGAAAATCTATTTTAGTGAATTTAGATTTAACTACATCATTAAGACGCATAGCTCCCACTGAATGCAAAATGAACCGTGAGAAGTAATTTGGTGTGTTATAACAGTGCCAACAAAAATCATCTGTGATGGACAACACTGCAATATTTCACCCCTCTTGGGCTTGTAGTATAGACCAAAAGTGATGTTGAGAAAGAAAAGGGAACAGTTACCTTAACTGATTTAAAAAGGGGTTTTCGTGACATACACATGCATTTCACATACACTTCTCCTATGTTGAATGAATGGACTTCAGTCAGCTAGGAGCAATAGGTGTGGTCATGCACTGAAAAATGCAAACGAATTGTGAACATTTATTAGACCACCACCCAGTGTAAGGTTTATATCAGAGCTGCTCTAAACTCACAGTGTTAGTAATTACCAAAATATTTTTTTATGTTGCTGTAATGGTTACATCAGTATGCACAATCAATATGATATTTTTAATGCTAAAATTATTGTTATTATCCATTCATATTTAAATTTTCTGTTTTAAAAAAGCAGAACAAATAGTAAAGCAGTAAATCGGGGTTTTTTAAAACACCCAAATTGCATTAATTTACTTGCATTTCAAAGAGGTAAATTAATTTAGTGGTTGAACGTTATGCTTGATTAATTTTTGACTTCTCAGTGAAGTTTGCTGTGCTGGTTGAAATCTGGTTATAAAAGCATGAATTTAGTTTGTTACAGTTTGCCTAAAAATATGTTAAATAAATATATATATTTTTTACTATTTTTTTACTATACGGGTGGTCCAATAGCACTGTAAATGGAAATTAAGTATATGTGGCAAAAAAGAGTTTGTATAATTCTAACAAGCTTGAAAGTCAACATTTAGTCTGACCACCTTTATTCTTCAACACAGCCTGAACTTTCTTAGGCAAGCTGTAATTTCTTCAAGTAGTCTACAGGACGTCTCGAAGGACATTCAAAGCTCTTCTTTGGCTATTGCTGCCTTTTGTTTCATTCTATGTCAAGATGATCCCACAGTGATTCAATGATGTTGAAATTCAAGCTCTTAGGACGCCAGTCTATGACTGATAATGTTCCATTGTGTATTTTTATATTCAGGTATTAGGGGTGGGAATCAAGAACCAGTACTTTTAGACGTCCGGCTCCCAGCAGTTCAATTCCTTGGAATTGTTAGCCTGCTTGCCTTTCAATTCCATTCACAGCTCCGGCACAAGTACTACAATCAGCTGACTTCAGTGTGTGTGCTGGAGGAGAAAAATAGTGGTGACATCTACAACGTGGATATGAACATTATTTTTATTTTTATTGCACAAAAGGGTGAGAGCACAATGGTAAAGTGCAAACTGCATCCAGAACAGACACAACTGCATTTAGGGTTGCCAACTCTCTGAAAAATAAATAAGGGACACCTCGTGGCCAGGGCCGGGCGACCCAGTTGTCTTCACCCTTCCCAGTGTGGTGAATTTTCTAGCTCTTTTTTTGTGTGTGAAATTATTTTTTTTTAACCATTTGACTTGAAGTTGATTTAAGTAGATGCATATTCTATTCTTTGTGATATGAACACATGTGAAACAAGTGATCATTTAGCCATTTATTTTTAGCTCAAAATGACAACATTAACACAATAAAACAGGTCTCTTTCTTAAACAGAAGCCTGTCATGCTTAACTTTTGGGAATATAAGTAAATCTTTCTTTAAAAGAACTCTGTCCTGCTTAACTTAAAATAATAGAAAATAATAGAAAGAAAAACATTCTTGTAACAGTGCACATTTAGTGCATTTAGTACAATTGGCTTCAGGTATTATTTCAGCTTTTCTAATGCTAATCAGCTGCTCCCATTTGAAAACCCGCTTGTTCCCATGATTACGCATCTTAACTCATCATCATTATTCATCTATGTATTACTTTTATGTATTAGTCATCAATTTGTTGTAATCATCTATCCTTGCAGTTGTTTATTACACAAAATAAGTTATATTATCACACTTCTGGCCACATAGCGCTGATATTCACTGCACATGCCCATATTAACTTTTTCCAGCCAGGTGTTTTCCTTTTCCCATTCTTCCCTTTCTCTGAGGGGAACAAACATTGCTGCTCTAATGCTGGGCTTACACTGTGCGATTTTTGGCCCATTTTGAGACGATTTTTGAGTAGTGCGACCGATTTGGTGATCAGACCGATTTTGGCCTTCATCGTGCGTCGTGTAATATACGTGGGGTAACGAGAAGTGATTAACACCTCACGACCAGCTCCCGATCATCAATCGCTCGTGAGGGTCTCACCACAGCCGCTCACACTGCTCACGCGCAAACACGTAAACGTCGGTGAAAAAGACGGAGCAGCACAGCTGTGCAGCGTGTGCACTATCCACAAGCGATGGAGGCACAACTTGTAGAACTTTGGAAAGCTCATCCGAGCCTTTTCGATGTGGCATCACAAAATTATCACGACCACAACAACCGTGAAAATAGTTGGATTTACACTGCTGCTCAATCACAGCTGCCTGATAAATGTTTTTCATTATCAGTTTAACAAAGTTGATGGTGGTGGTGTGTCTGTGTGAGTGAAAGACAGAGAGGGAGAGCGACAGATTTTCTGTTATAACCTTCATTTTATGGAGGCACAGTGTGAGCACTCAGGTCGCATCGGGCGGTATAGTGTGAGACCCTGCATCGTGACCTATGAACTTCTAACCTCTGCGAGTCAATCGTGCAGTTTGAGCAGGAGCTGAATAACGTGACTGAAAAAATCGCACAGCTTTAGGTGTACTGTCGTCCGAGACTTGCACCGCAGTGTCGGCGTTTGGTTCCCTGTTGGCCATGCTTGTTGTTGTGGTCATCTGTTGTCTTCCGGTATTTTCTCCGCAAGCGACCTTTCCTCGACCAATGAGATGAGCGGTAATCTGAATTGTCATACTCGAATTGTCATAAGTGTGCTGTCAGCTCATTGGTCACAAAGCAGGAGAGGGGCTGGGAATTATGTTTTCAAACAAAGCGTTAATTCCATTAACATTTATAGACTACTTTTGATTCTAGCTCAATACGGGACAAAGTGCGTCCCTTATTAGCTCAATACGGGACGTGTACTTTTGTTTCGAAATACAGGACGATTCCGTATTTTAAGGGACGGTTGGCAACCCTAACTGCATTATACTTCCAACACAACTTTGGCTCTTTGCAAGTACTAGCATATACAGCATGCTAACCCTAAGCTAGCCCAGAACCCAGACTGTGTTAAAACTGAGTGAATGCAGACCCACGCCCAGAAACCAGACCCTGAACTTCAACAGGTAACAATGTTTCCATGTTTCTTTATACTGGTTTTTATCTTTGCTTTGTATTCATACTTAAATAGTAGGAGAAAGATTATATATGTGCCTTCATTAGAATAGGGATTTGTGTTGGTGTGTGGGACTGTAGCATATGTAGACAACATGTTTCATGTAACAACAGATGTAATGAGTAGTGTAACAAATTAATTTCTCCTGCGAGTAGTTAAGTAATGTTCTGCATTACTTTTAGGAAAGTGTTCTGTGTAATATATGTAATACATTACTTTTTTAGTAATTACCCCAACAGGCAAAATACCTCCAACATGCACAAACATTTGACCAAACAGCATGCAATTAATTTGCACAAATGTAATGTCTTTGATATGCTGCTTAGCGATGGTAGTGACTCTCAAAGTGCAGCCAATAAGAACCCAATGAGAATCGATAAGTGATATCGATAATGGGATCGGAATTTCTAAATTCTTATCAATTCGCTTCCCTACCAGTTATGCTTTTACTGCATTGGCAGTGTATTTGGAAACACTGATATCCTTAAAAATCAAACTCTTTGCCATTGAAACACTTTCCAGTTAACAGTAGGATCAAAGTCTGATGGTACTTTTCTGCATTTATAATTGAATCAATTTTGACAACGTTGACAAGAAATGCAGGCTTTGACAGAGTCTCCACCGTGTTCTCTGTTTGCAGACACTCACTGTTATACCTCTCCCTTGATATCCTCACTATATAATAATGGAGATTTATTGCAGTATGTCTTAAAATGTCTCCTTTGAGGCGTATCACCATGGATTGGATGTACAGCAAGGGAATTTTTTTTGCCCCTTGTACACTGTACTGTACATATAGGATATATTTTGTCTTTGTTGTAAAGGACACTATAAAATATCTGACTCTGCCCTTCAGAAGACACAGTGTTCACATAAGTGTCACAAAACTGCAGAGTCAGAGAAAGTCATAGGCAGATATGTGAGAACGGGAGAAAGAGAAGGGAAAGGCAAAACCAAACAGAAAGTGAGATCAAATTAAGAGAGAGGACAAGAACGCAGGGAGACGACGGAGAACAAAGAAGGCCAGATGACTCTGATTAATATGTCTCTATCCAACACCACAATCAATAGGGGATAGGAGAATAACTGCACTGAAGGACTGGTTCATGTGTGAACCACAATCTATGCTCAGGCCTGCTGAGACATATCATGTCGGACAATGTGTGAATCTATGATGAATCCTGTCCACACTTTCATATCACTCAGTATCAGATCAGATTTTTGAACAATTTTATTATTTTATTTACTCTGTTTCGTGTGGTGTTCCACTTTAACAAATCTGCCTTGGTTTCTGTCTGAACATGAAGCCTTGCTGACAACATCATTCTCTTCTTTGTGCCAGTGAAGCTACATCACATGCTGAATGCTAAATGACCAGTGTGGCCTGTTCTCTCCTTATTTCTTGACAAATTAAGCAGATAAAGAAATCTTGAGATGATTCTAACGGTTGAGCATACATTCGGTAGATGTTCACTAGAACTCTCAATATGAGGTCCAAAGAGATGTTGATACAAGGTAAGGAGGCCATTATGGCCTTTAGGTCTATTATTTTAAGCTTTTTACTTATGTTTTTCAGGTTTAGCCCTTAGTTGAGGATTTTTGTTAGGATTATTATTTTTAGTTATTGTTTAATTGAAACCTAGCTTCTATTAGCTTTTCACATGCATTACCAGATTGCTTGTGTTTTGGTTCATTTTTTTCTAGTTTCCCTGAATGTTAAATGACTGTGCATATGTGTGTCTGGCGTCTGTATTTGTCAGTTTCTTCCTATCTAGTATTGTTACTTGTCTCTAGTGTCTTATGTTTAGCTTTACTTCCTCATGTGTCATTGTCTTTGATTGTTATTGTCTGAGTCTTGTTACCCTGTTGTGTCCACTTCTTCTAATTACTCTCATGTGTTTAAATAGGACTGTTCCAACAGTCTCTGTCTCAGCAAATTCCCTTGTTCCCTTGTATGGCTGTTGTAGAAGTTTGTTTGTTTTTGTGTGTGTGTGCACACGTGCACTTTTCCTCTCATGGTGTTATTTAAATCATCTTAATTAAACAGCTTATTTTTGTTACATCTTATATTCCTCCAAAGTCTGAATTTGTGGCTCCTTAGCGTGCTAATCACGATAGAGCTATTATCAGCTATCATTAGGTCATTGGGAATGGACATATCAGTAATCTAGTATGTTCTTAAAAAGAGAGCATGCACTGACCGCCCAGCAACACTAAAAATCTTTAAAGTCCGCAGTAGACATCTAAATTGGATGATTACAAAATTGTTTCATTGGTTAACAAAAATAACTTCGTAATATTTAGCCAAGTCAAGAATATCTTCGTAGATGTATCGTTGTTAAAGTTTACAGCCAAGTCTTTATGAATGTGAATACAGAGGGTTTATGACAAGGTGCAAACCACTGGTTACAATCATGAACCGGAACGCCACATTACCAGAAAGCATCTAACAAAACCGCCACAGGTTCTTTTTACAAATGAAACCAAGATGAACTTGTATTAACATGATAGGAAGAGGAAGGACGGAGAAGAAAGAACCAGCTCTTCACAGTGGAAATGTATAATGGTGCAAAGAACACTGTAAAAGCAACCCGAGACTTGTTCAAGGGAAACAAATGGGATGTTCTTCAACGGGCAAGTCAGTCCCTTGATTTCAACAAAAGGAAAGCATGCTATTCAGTTACTGAAGGCACCACTTCAAAGGAGAAAACAACATTTGGTGTCCATGGACACTAGACAGCCAGTCAACGACTGCAAAGGATTTTCATCAAGTATTAAAAACATTCCTTACATGTAAACATATGCTAGTTTATTTGAAAATGGGTGATTATGTATTAGAATTATTGCGATTCCTAAACACTTGATGCAATGCTTTTGTAAAGCCCTTGAATTGTCTGATTTAAAATCCACTGTGGCGAAGACAAAATTACAATTAATTTGTCAGTTAATTCAGAACAGTCTTTACGAAATGAATCTATAATGAAAAATCTGCCGCAAGAAATAACTTAGAAGCATGCAATTAATACGTGTTTTTAATGAAGTATTTGATCCATTCTTTAGCAAACACCAAAGCACAACCTAACATGAATCATGTTTAGTTGTGTCAAGATGTGCACTTACTAGACCTTTCCCAGGATGCACCAGGCTGACCCTCCATCTCCTCTGTCAGTGTGTCTGTATGTCATTGTCATGACAGACACCCAGACTCACCAGGACAAGCCTGCTGACCAGCCCAGGAGCAAAAATAGAAAGGCGCATCCCTCTTGCCCTCTCTCTCTCTCTCTCTCTCTCTCTCTCTCTCTCTCTCTCTCTCTCTCACACACACACATGCACAAACACGCACACACACGCACACACACGCACATTCACTGTTATAATGGATGGTGATACACCTGTGAAACCTCTAAATCCACAGCATTTTCAGAGCCTGTACCTCCCACTCGCTCCATCTGCTTAGCTCTGTAGTGTAAACTATGCAATCCCACTTAATCACTATGCTATGCTAATATGTGCACTCGAGTGTTAGTATATGCCATATCTTAGTGTGTGTGTGTGTCTGCCTGTGTTTCCCTGTGTGTGTGAGTGAGTAACTGATGGTCAATATCCATACAAGTTATGAAACAACAAAAGAAGAAGCAGGATGATTTGTCTCTGTCCAACACTTTAGAATATAAATGAAGAGGAATGAAAGATAATTGCAAAAGCCATTCATCAAGATTACTAGTCTTCCGAGAAAATATTTCCTCACTTGGGTAAGCAAGCAGACGTGCTTTTTATAGCTGCAGCAGAGGTAAACACATACATGTTCTACAATGGTTTCAGTGTCTCTTACAGCACATTTTAAGTGGTTTGACTAAGTAAAGAACTTCTGACCTTGATTTTCCTGTTGTGCATTATGATATAATCCTGTTGTCCCTAGTAATTTACCTGACTCTGCACTGTGATGCAGTTTGTATTACTGAAATCAAAGCACACTGTAACTTTGTCCTGTGCTCATTATTTGCTTTGACTAAACTATGTAGGATAAAGCACCAGAATAAAACTGCCCATAGGCAGCTGACCAAACACTTGTAATGTATGGATGGTGTTGTGTTCCATACTAATAAGATTCACTGAACTTCAGTAAGGTTTCACTTGCTCCACTGGGAGACAAAGACTGAAACATTATCGATCTGAAGTTAAGTGTTCTTCAACATCCTTAAACTCAGAGTTAAGCAGCAATACACTGTTGGCTACAGGGAGGAAATGCTATATGTTTCTAGTTAAAGCACAGTTTTATTGTTTTTGAGTAGATAAACTGCAGCTCTGTTATGTGGTTTGTGGTCATGTGATTTCATTGTGGGAATTGCTTCTCTCACTGCTTTCTCTCCTTTGGTTTTACTGCTGTGGAGGAAATAATTGGATCTGTGCTATATTTGGATTAAAACCCTTTTATAGTCAAAACATCATGAAACTTTGAAATATAATAACCTGCTATTAAGATAAACAGACACACATTTAAGACCTTGTACAAGAGGCTTTGTAGTGAGATTGTCTTTTGTTTTATATTCAACATAAGGACTGAAAAAAGGCCTTGGTAACGAAGTCTGTTATGCATCCTCTTTTTCAAGATTTAACACTCATGAAGTTTATAGTAATTGGGCTTTAAAAACAGAGTTATTAAGTTCTCTTAATTGGTAATGCCACATAACATTACACATCACACAGAGTAAATATCATTACTGCCATATCATCCCATTGAACTGCAGAGAATTAGACATATTAATTAGTTAAATCTAACCCTCTTTCATTGACATACAGGGAGTGCAGAATTATTAGGCAAGTTGTATTTTTGAGGAATAATTTTATTATTGAACAACAACCATGTTCTCAATGAACCCAAAAAACTCATTAATATCAAAGCTGAATGTTTTTGGAAGTAGTTTTTAGTTTGTTTTTAGTTTTAGCTATTTTAGGGGGATATCTGTGTGTGCAGGTGACTATTACTGTGCATAATTATTAGGCAACTTAACAAAAAACAAATATATACCCATTTCAATTATTTTGTTTTACCAGTGACACCAATATAACATCTCCACATTCACAAATATACATTTCTGACACTCAAAAACAAAACAAAAACAAATCAGCGACCAATATAGCCACCTTTCTTTGCAAGGACACTCAAAAGCCTGCCATCCATGGATTCTGTCAGTGTTTTGATCTGTTCACCATCAACATTGCGTGCAGCAGCAACCACAGCCTCCCAGACACTGTTCAGAGAGGTGTACTGTTTTCCCTCCTTGTAAATCTCACATTTGATGATGGACCACAGGTTCTCAATGGGGTTCAGATCAGGTGAACAAGGAGGCCATGTCATTAGTTTTTCTTCTTTTATACCCTTTCTTGCCAGCCACGCTGTGGAGTACTTGGACGCGTGTGATGGAGCATTGTCCTGCATGAAAATCATGTTTTTCTTGAAGGATGCAGACTTCTTCCTGTACCACTGCTTGAAGAAGGTGTCTTCCAGAAACTGGCAGTAGGACTGGGAGTTGAGCTTGACTCCATCCTCAACCCGAAAAGGCCCCACAAGCTCATCTTTGATGATACCAGCCCAAACCAGTACTCCACCTCCACCTTGCTGGTGTCTGAGTCGGACTGGAGCTCTCTGCCCATTACCAATCCAGCCACGGGCCCATCCATCTGGCCCATCAAGAGTCACTCCCATTTCATCAGTCCATAAAACCTTAGAAAAACCAGTCTTGAGATATTTCTTGGCCCAGTCTTGACGTTTCAGCTTGTGTGTCTTGTTCAGTGGTGGTCGTCTTTCAGCCTTTCTTACCTTGGCCATGTCTCTGAGTATTGCACACCTTGTGCTTTTGGACATTCCAGTGATGTTGCAGCTCTGAAATATGGCCAAACTGGTGGCAAGTGGCATCTTGGCAGCTGCACGCTTTACTTTTCTCAGTTCATGGGCAGTTATTTTGCGCCTTGGTTTTTCCATACGCTTCTTGCGACCCTGTTGACTATTTTGAATGAAACACTTGATTGTTCGATGATCACGCTTCAGAAGCTTTGCAATTTTGAGACTGCTGCATCCCTCTGCAAGATATCTCACTATTTTTGACTTTTCTGAGCCTGTCAAGTCCTTCTTTTGACCCATTTTGCCAAAGGAAAGGAAGTTGCCTAATAATTATGCACACCTGATATAGGGTGTTGATGTCATTAGACCACACCCCTTCTCATTACAGAGATGCACATCACCTAATATGCTTAATTGGTAGTAGGCTTTCGAGCCTATACAGCTTGGAGTAAGACAACATCCATGAAGAGGATGATGTGGACAAAATTTGCCTAATAATTCTGCACTCCCTGTACAGTTGCTAACACACTTCATACTTTTCTTAAGTGGCTGAAATGACATGAATACATTTATTTCCTGTAGCTAAAATGGCAACCAGACTGCTTGCATGCCTTTGTGGGGCAATCGTGCTTGGACAGTCTCGGTCGTTGTGTCCTTGGGCAAGACACTTCACCCGTTGCCAACTGGTGGTGGTCAGAGGGCCCGGTGGCGCCAGTGTCCGGCAGCCTCGCCTCTGTCAGTGCGCCCCAGGGTGGCTACAATGTAGCTTGCCATCACCAGTGTGTGAATGTGTGTGTGAATGGGTGGATGACTGGTTGTGTAAAGCGCTTTGGGGTCCTTGGGGACTAGTAAAGCGCTATACAAATACAGGCCATTTACCATTTGTGCAAGTCAAGTATCGAAATGTGGCTGAAGTAAAATGCTCCGGTAATTTTACCACATCCTCTGTCAGCAGCCACTCTGAAATATCTTTTCTATTATTGTCCAGTTGATGTCTCTCATGCAAGTATATTTTGGGTTGAGATCAGGAGTTCTCAACGTTTTGAGTGTCAATTAAGGGAGCCATCATATAACTGACTGCTTCACCGACTTTGCTTTTATTGTAGTGTTTGTCATATATCTGCTCAGAGGGTGACGATTTCTGTGGTAATTGTTGTAACTGTAGTGTTTTTTTTGTTATATTTCTTTACAGCAGCTGTGTATTTCAGCATTTAAAGGTTCAGTCTGTTAGATATTGAATTGAAGAGAATCCCCCTTTCTTTTGCTCTGTTCCTATATAATGGTATGATATTGATAAAAACTATAGATTAATAGTCCACTCTTTTCTTATTAAGTACATGAGTAAAGTTTAACACTAGCCCACAGGTCGCACATTGAGAACCCTGGGGTTAGACTGTTAGAATTAAATTTGCTTTATAGCAAATTTACAGACAAAAAAAGCATAAAAACTAATCACACATATTCATTAAAACCACTTTCCTAGAATAACTCTACTTTCTAAAGGTTTAGGCCTTAACTATGTTTTCTTTATACTGTGATGTACAGTGTATGATCAGTTAAAATGAGTACATATATGAGTATATATTATTAATTATTTAATTAATTAATTATGTGTGTATTCTTGTACCGATAAAGTAGCTCGGGCTAATATTATCCTGTCAGCTTACATTAAATTCACTGAAAAAATCATTAAGCTTTGGCATTTGATTTCACTGGTCTTCCCTGATCAGAATAAATGAATGGCCTAGAGGTTCTGTTCCCCAACACTTGCATGTGTGCTTGCTCAGGTGTATTTGAGAGTGCCTGCAACCTCAGGTATAATTTAATGTAAGAGATCAAATAATCTTAACAACCATCTCATGAATATGGATTTTATGCGAGCCAAGGGGAACATTCAAGACTTGTGATAAATCACAAAAAAGCAGACAGAGATCTGTAGACCAAAACCAGTTTTTATGGTCACAGAAATCAACTTTTGAGTTCTAGAAAAGATGAGGATCAGAAAAAGGATTTTCTTTTGCCTCTTATATAACTCAAAAATTGAGGAGAAGACTATGCACACTGTTCTTACAGGTGAAAATTGCCTTTCCCGCTTTTTAGAAAGAAGTCCACTGAGTATGCTCCATTTATCAGTCCTCCCAGAGAAAGCTTTAGTTGGATCGAGACAGACTGGCTTCAGATTCAAGACTCACATTCAGTGCCTTTGAGGAACGATGGATTAGCTCTTTGCTCTTGGGAAGACACTCAAGCAGTTATGGGAATTTGCTAATCCAGTCTTTGTGCACTTACTAAAGCTTATGACAGCATCCTTCAGGATGTATAGTTGAAGATGTACAGCAGGAACATAGGGTAGAAAGACCACAGCGCTGAGCCATTTGATCTTTGCTATGTTTTGTCTGCGAATGTCATGGTTACAATTTTTATTTTATAGTGATGATAAACTAGTTCTTACTGGTTTCATCACAGTGTCATTACACAAATGGGTTTGATAGTTTTAATAACTGAAATAAAATTTAGCCTATACTTCAGTGAATGAGGTTAAATGAAGTGCATGACTAAATCTGACCACATGCAAGCGTTTTAACCTTCACAAGGCTCATGAATGCTGGCTAACATCTGAAACGATGAGATTTCAAATACAAGCAGCTGACCTCAAAAACTGCACATCCTAATTCTTCCATGGTGAGTCCTGGAGGAGTGGGATTAAGTTTGGCTAAAGTACACTAACCCGTTTTAGGCTCAGCTCAAACTCATATAAATCTGGGAAAGCTGAATGAATTATTTGTGGCAATAGCAGTAAACTTATGAGTAATAAGAATCATAGCATTTTACATATATACATGTTCATGTATGTATCGGGGTTCTTATGAGATGCGTTGTGATAAGTGTAGTAGCATGGGCATGTGTGCACTGTGATATTAGCCACAGTGACTTCTGGGTAAATTAGATTAGTGCAGACCTGCCACAGGGAGAGGAATGTATTAAACAAGCAGAGGCCCGTAAGTGCTTTATGAAGGCACGCGCCGTGTTTCATCACAGCTACAATAAAAGTGATAAACGGGGAGATGGAAATAACCCAGACTGGGGCCAAATGATCACTGTGCTCCTTTAGTGGGAGCATCAACAGCAGCAGCACGCCGCTCTCTCAGCATGGCCAGGCCTTGCATTAGATTAATTATTGAGAGGGGTTCCATATCAGCTTGGGAAACACCACATCAATAAATAATGGTGTCATTTTAAGCTAGAGGATGGAAATTGCAACAACTGTGGGAATAGTTTTGAAAAAATTACTGCTTATAATAGCGTCTGGTAAAAGTGGTGCTTGACAACGTTTTGTTCCAGTTTTGCAACGCCACACAGCTCTCAGCTTTAGGTTAGCAGACGATTAAATGGAAGTATGGTTCACGGTGGTCTCAAACGTTGCCTGCTTCTTTGGAGCTCAACAACAAAGTTAATATTTAGCATATCTCAAAGCTCCACTGCATGATCTTTACGCTGATTTTTGCTGTTCTTTAAGAAGCTGTCCCTAAAGCTGCAAGCCTGTAAATGGCTTAGTATAATCTTATGATATGGTAATGTGTACTTTCCATATTCTACAGAGCGAAAGACTGTAGTGGATGTTCCTGTCAGTCAACGGCTGTTTGGTAAGAAGATTTACACTCAACATGCCTTCACTGGCAATCTCAGGGAAGAAATAAATCAGCTATATTGCAATGGCTTTTGCAGAAAGAAAGAAAGTGACTCGTGTATATTCTGAACATACACGAGTTACTTTAAATAAATAGACAACAGGCACCAGCACCATGGTGATGTAATAGTACTACTATACATTTAAATAACCTGGTGATGATGTGCACTGTATATTATACTAGGTTTCATTAAGCTTCTCTGTATGTTTGCTTAGTATATCTTACATTACTTAAATAAATAGGCTGTCTCCATAACAGCTGTAGTCACCCAGCTGTTTGCTCTAGCTGCATAATTCATGGACGCATGTGAGAGCAGTATTAAAGAACAGTATTTATTTATCCCTGACATCTTGCACGAATAGCCTCTTTGAAAGTGCATAATCTAAAAGTATAGCTAAGGATTTGTATCAGAACTCAATGGATCCAAACTCAAGACTCAAAACATCACTTTTCTTTCTCAGCAGCATGATTAAAAAGAGCATGGAATTCTTCTCTGAATTCAGTAGAGCTCAACTAAAAGCACAAGGCTATGCAGACCCGTGCTGACACTGGAAAAAAGAAAGTAGACACACTGAATAAAACCGTACTCAATGGCATTTCTATGGGGATGACTCACACCACTTCTTGTAGATAAAGCTCTCTCATTTCCATGTATTTTCCCCCAAATTGCATGAGACTGGGTCTTTATTTTCCTCTACAGCCATTAATTTACTGGTGATTCATTCTTGCTGCACAGCACAGTGACACTACTTTAAATTGCTCAGAATATATTGCTCGTCCTCAGATTTAATCTCAGTTCAACACAAGAAAAACACAGTGAGTATGAAGTCATGTTAGGAGAGGGACTTTTTGACATGAGTAAAGTGACTCATTTTGAGCTGAACATTTCAATTAAATCTTAGCTTTTAGAACAGGATTCGTGAAAAATGGCTTTTTTCATGAAAAAAATATGGGTGATTCACAGTATAAACTCTCATGATCAAATCATTAAAACGTTGAAAACATATTAACAACTAGGGATAACCTTATCACCACCTACCTAATGCTATGTAAGTGCCCATTTCTTTGGTTTTGCTGCCCAAACAGTTATTGAGGCATGGACTACACTAGACCCCTTAAGATGTACTGTGGTACCTTGCACCACGATATTAATACGTTATCCTTTAAATTTCAAGATAGGGATTCCATGGATTGGACTTTTTTGTCCAGATCTAGAGAATTTGGAGGTCAAGTCAACATCTCAAAGTCATTGTTGGAGAATTCAAACCATTCTTGAACCATTCCTCTTACTTTGCGGCAGAGCACAAAGAGGGGACAGCCATCAGTGAGTACTGTTTTGATGAAAGGGTCTGCAGCGTGTCAAAACAACATCCACATGTATGGGAGAACCCAAGGTTTCCCAGCAGAACATTACCCGAAGCATCACACTGCCCGCCAGCTTACATTCCTCCCATAATGCATCCTGTTGCCAGCTGTTCCTCAGGTAAGTGACACCAGGCCATCCACATGATAGAAAAGAAAACATGATTCATCAGACCAGGCCACCTGCTTCAATAGCTCCGTGGGCCAGTTCTGATGCACACATGGCAACCATTGGTGAACACGAGTCAGCATAGGCACCCTGTCTGCAGGTATACAGCCCCAAACGCAACAAACTGCACTGTGCATTCTGACAGCTTTCTATCAGAACGCGCATGAACTTTTTCTGCTATTTGAGCTACAATAACTCGTCTGTTGGATCAGACCAGCCATTTCTCCCTACGCGCATAAATGACCCTTGGCTGCCCAAGAACCTGTCACGGGTTCACCAGTGTTCCTTCCTAGGACCACTTTTGATGGATAGTAATGCCTACAGAGAGCTGCACTTTGGGAAATGCTCCGACACAGTCATCAAACCATCACAATTTAGCTCTTGTGAAACTCGGTGAAATCTTTAAGCTAGCCCATTTTTCTTGCTTCTAACAAATCAACTTTGAGGACAGAATGTTCACTTGCTCCCTAATATGTCTCACTCACTAACAGGTGCTATAATGAAAAGATAATCAGTGTCATTTGCTTCACCTGTCAGTGGTCATACTGTTATGCCTGATCAGTATATAGTCTTTTTTTCAAATGGACAACCAAATAAAAGGATACACGTACACGCACACCCACACACACACACACACACGCTCACACACACACACACACACACACACACAAACAAAAAAGGTGGTTGGTGATTCAGGAAAGAACAGATAAGTCTGAATAAAAGCCAACAAAGAAAAATCTACAGAAAAAAAATCCAAAACTAACAAAAGCAAGAGGAGGTTATGCGGGGAATTACAGGAAAGATAAACAGCCGAAAAGACAAACTGACAACTGACAAGGCAACACACAGAGTAACTACACAAGAGGAGCACACTAGAGGTGATATTAATGAGGGCAGAGGTGACAATCGAAAAAGTGAGAAAAATAAACCCAACGAGAGGAAGCAAAACAAACACAGACACACAAGCCAGTGTTTAATGGAAACAAGCAAAAAAAGACGCGGCAGTGACCATGATGCAGTGTCTGGTTTTTGATAAGCATAAACATTTTGTAGGCAAAGCTGTGAGTCACAAGGTATAATTCAGCAAGAAACAATCACTGAATTTAAAATTCTGCTAATGAAGGGTGTAAGGAAGCAAAAGAGTGGCTGTTAACTATGGTGCCACACTGTGACAACAGCTATGGCAGTGAATATGATGATTTGACTGGCCTCTTTTCCTTGGCAACCCAGAGTTGACCATTATAAAATAGACCAGCCTGCCATTCCAAATTGATGGGCACAGCATGATTGTTCAGAATATTAGTCACCTTTTCTTATTCTTAACAATGTGGTTGAATAGATTAGGGCTCTAAATGAATGGATTCGTTTAAGGTTTAGAATAAACACCACCCTTTCAAGTTCATTATGATGATGGCGCGGACGACCAACCCACGCAAAGAGTTCAGTGGGTGTTTTATTCATCAGAAAAAGAGAATAACTAACAATATAATGTAGGGTGATGTAACCCTGTTAAAGCAAAAATTTATATACAATGTAGTGTCAATCTGTGAGACACTAACATGCTATGACATTGCTTGACTACAGTTTAATACACATATTTTATTTTCTCACTCATATGCCCCTAAAACAACCCTCAGCTGCAAGGGGAAAAGACAGTGATCCTCTTAAAAAGATGTTCACTGTCAGCAGGCTGCCATCTTTATTGCCCTTGAAGTGGCCCAGTGGGACTGAACAATGCTGGGACTGTTCGCAATCACTCCTCGGCTTGGTCTTATAAATCCTTTCTTGTTTGGGTAGAGGTTCGAGCTCCTGGGGCCTTCATTAAAGAGATGCCACAGTGGAGAAGTGTCCCTGAGATCAGGAAACCCATAAGAATTATTAGGACAACCATACTCAGTGTACGCTATTGCTTAAACATGCTGTTAGTGGAAGACGGAAGAGGGGGAGAGAGAGTTTTGGACAGAGAGATAAAAGGCTATGTGGAAAACGCAGGATAGTGCAGGATATAAAAAGGAAAAGAAATAAATAGAGGGAAGCCAGTACAAAAAGAAAGACAACCTTCACAGATGTCTTGTAGCCCCAGCTGAGCAGTCTCTCTGTCTTTTCTCTTAGAAAAATCTTGTGATGTGCATGAGATGAAAACAAGCCAAACCACAGAGCACCTGTTTTTTCGTCCTTCCTTTAACCTCTGATTCAAAGCACTGAGCACTGCTCTCACAATAAAGCCTGACACAATCTCAAAACTTTGGCTGAAAGTTAAAAAGTTTAATTACAAGTGTCCAATCTTATATTTTCAATATTCCATATTTCAGACCAGATAGGCAAACAAAACATGGTGACGTGTACCATAAACAGCGGCCAACCTTCTTGAAATAGGCTGCATTTCAAAATAATATTCATGTTCACGGCTAACACCTGGGCTTTGTAGCTGGCAACAGTTCAGCTCTGCTATATACACAGTAATTTGTGTGGGAGAAATGCTTTACATACAGTATGCTCTATAGCAGTGGTTCTTAACCTGGGTTCGATCGAACCCTAGGGGTTCAGTGACTCAGTCTCAGGGGTTCGGCAGAGCCTCCGCCATGACATGCATGGCTCATTTTGTGCACCAGTAAAAAAAAATCACATTTTATTTTTCACTAAAGAGGGGTTCAGTGAATGCGCATATGAAGCTGGTGGGGTTCGGTACCTCCAACAAGGTTAAGAACCACTGCTCTATAGGATGTGAGACTATAGTTTCTGCACTGTTTTAACATTAAATGCCCTCAACCTATCAGCAACAACTATAGTAACAAACTGGTAACTTATTTTTGTCTCAAAAATGCTAATAATTAACCCATTAATTACAAGACAATATATCATTATGAAGAAAGCTGCAGCTAATTTGCATTCTCCATGCAATCAAAATACATGTTTGTAACTTTTTCCCAATGCACAGTCCCCATTAATACCTAAATGCCTTTTTACCACCCTCTGATTATCAGTCATTTAAGAAACATTTTAAATTCTTAAATAGCATCAGACTTTTCATTGCACAGACTTTGCAGCCTTTGCCTTTAACACTGAGCAGAGCCCCTAAAAAGTCTTCATTAAAATTCTGTATAACTTTCCTTGTAGTTGCTACACTTTCAAATTTTTCACTGAGGGTTTATATCAAAACTTGATTATGGTGTTATTCTATGTCCATGCAACTACAAGTACGAGACCAGGGAAACATTTTAAAGTCAAGTGGAAGCACAGCTGCTGAATCACTGCTGAAAGAGCTGCAGCCGTGTCTGGCATTTAACAAGCTCTGCAGCAGTGTACGCCCTGTCAGCATTTTTACTGTAGGATCACAGTCAAAGTTTCGTTTAAAAACACACATACAACAAATATATATTCTATCTAGCTGCATTCGTTATAAATATGTGACATATAAAGTTGAAGAAAGACATTTTATTGCTACATGATTGCTGTACATGTACTTTCTTTCACATGCACATCAAAAAGGCAATCAGAAGGTTCTTAAATTTCCTGGTCATTTTAGATACATGAATTGCTCACTGTATAGCTCATGATCTTGATACTGAAGATCACAGAGGGCAAATGTAAGGCTGGATAAATTAAATGGATCACATTCCAGTTACTGCTCTCTGTGACACACAGTCAGCTATATCTGAGTTATTTCTGCCTAAACTTCCTTTCTTTATTTGTTAGATTATGACTGATATGTCTTACAAAAAGAGAGAGAGAATGAAGAAATTCATTCTTTCATTATATATGGGTAAAAGATACACTAACAACCATCTGGTAACTGGGGTCTCAGTGGACATTTTTAGAAGTGTAATGCATACATACACAGCTCATTTGATATCTAACCTTTGAAGCTTGTCTTTTATGTTTTAGATATCACAGAGAAATCCCTAAAGCTGTTTCTGAGATATTGAGAAGAGGGTGGGCCACGTGGACAGATGACAGATCAAGAACATCCCTGTGGCTACGGTTGTTCAATATAAGCCTAAAAATAAAATTTAATTTGAGTGGCCATCTTTGAATTTTGGCTTGACAATACAATATTATTTTGTGCCGAAACAAATCACTGGAGGTAACTCTGGCCTCAAGACATTACTAACAGGTCATTTGTCTCATATTAAGCTATTACTGTCTCTCTGAATTTAGTCTTTTTAAAAAATGAAGGGATACTCTAAATTAGATTCGCTAAACTGTGCCAAAAATCTGGAACACTGCTTGTGATCACAAGAGACTTTCTTCAAATAGTAATGTAATATGCTTCACACTTTAATTCATCAGACTGACGTTTTCTTTAGTCTTGGAGTCTTATATAATGGTGTTTAAAAATCTAGCTTTAACCTATATTAGCTGCTAAATGGTGTTCACTGTTGAATTTAAACTACAGCAGAACCAAGGTAAGTGTATACATCTTTGTTTTTTTGTATTAGCCTTACAAATGTAGATGCAGATTAACATCCAGCTCCATTTCACCTGCAAGAAAACTGGGTGTCTGGCTTTCCCTTTGCTTGCTTCTGAAATAATGGTAGAGAAATTAATTACATTTTACAATTACTACCCCAAATAATATGTGTGCATGTCTGTTTAGGCGTGCAAGTTGTGGAGGAATATCAGGCAATACCTACATTTAATTGAAAACCCTTGCATTACTGTTAAAGAAGCAATGTTATACTAGAACAATTGTCAGTTAAATATGTTGCCGTTTTATCACAGCTGGTGTAATGGTAAGTCCTGTTGGCTCACAAAAAGAAGGTCCTGGGTTCAAATCTGCTGAGCGGTTTCTTTATGGAGTTTTCATGATCTCCTCGTGCCAGAGGCGGTTCTAGCCTCCTCCCCACACATGCATGTTTTTTAATTAATGACTCTAAAGCTATTTTAGAAAATGGATGGCTTTAATAAAATTAACTTTGATAACAAGTGCAATGATAAAGTATGCATTTTATTTACCATGTTCACCTTCTCAGTTCAACTCATTCACTGATAAACATTCAGAATACACAGCGGCATAATAATTTATATCTTTGCTTGCTCCACTTTTCTTCTAAACTTTGGGTGTTGTTGCAAAAAAACAAAAAACAAAAAAAAAGCTTCACAGCTGGAACAGGAACCGAAAATGTCAAAACAGGAAACAAAGCAAACACAGATGGTTTTCAGCAGTTTTCTGTAGTGCGTCCCATGTTTTCCACCTGTTCCAGCAACTGGCATCTGTGCCATCAATCCTCCTGCATTAATGTATCCTGCTGATGCAGACTTGTGCTTCTGCGCAGTCTTCAGCACTTACAGGAAATGACCAGTCAAAATACAAACACTCACCGTGCACCAACAGTAATAATGTCTCTGTTGGTGCCTTCTGCTGCACAGAGATTATGACAACAAGCATAAACTGCCTGTGAAGAAGATGGTAGATTAAATGTTTACTGCAGTCTATTAAAAAGTTACAAGGATCAGCTATAGAAGCTGCATAGGCACCCAAAGTTTTCTCTGATGAGGAGTAATCATGTTGTTTTTTTGGGGTGGGGGGGGGGGGGGGGGGGTTGGTCAATAAATAGGTGGAAATTTGAGCCATGAAGGTTATTTTTCATTTTTTGGACTTGCTCTTGCCCTTTTTTGGCTTGAATGTGCTTCTATGTCTTTTATAGAGTATTTGTACCTTTTCACCATCACATTCTTCTGCCATCTGTGGTATCCCCTATGGCATCGTAAGTTTGGTTTGGTGGAAACATAACAGGATTATATATGTGGACTCATTATCCCTTCCTAAGGTTGCCTGAAAAAAGCAGTATAGCATATAGAGAAGGACTAACTAACTGACTGAGGCATACTACCACTACTAGTGTATGAATGCGAGAGTGAATGAATAGTGGCATTGTAAAGCGCTTTGGGTGCCTTGAAAAGCGCTATATAAATCCAATCCATTATTATTATTATTATTATTACTACCATGTTGCTATCATGGCTATTTTGCACATTTTAAATCAGGATACTAATCACTTTGTCACCTGAGAACATGGCAAGGCAAAAAGATTCTGGCTTTCATTGATTGTTAAAGAGTTTAAGGACTTAGCTGAGAGTATACAGCAAAGCCAGAGAAAAAGGGAGAAGTCAGGCTTTTAAAAAAAGTGTTAAAAACCCTTACAATGCAGAAAACCTTTAATTTTCATTAAGCTAAACCTTCACACAATGTTCAAATCAATTTTAAGCCAATCAGGCAGCACAAACTTGACCCATACTTGTAGGATAGTGAAAAATGTGTTACTGTAGTATACAACGGCTTTGAGCTCAGCAATTTTTAAGCAGTTCTCTCACAAGTCTCTAACCAAGAGGAACTGCAGATCAAAGAGCACAGATTATAAAAACAGTTAAATAAAGCAAAACTATAGCTACTGTGTGAAAAACAGATCAATTAGGAGAGAACTAAAACATTGTTAAGCTGACACTTATTATTTTTAAAAATAGACATGTATGCAGGATACTTTTGGACATATTACTTGCTGTCAAAACCCACTTCTCACTTTTGTAAAATAACAAATTGTAAGTGACAAAAATCTGTGGAATTTTCTACAGATGATAGGAGCGCAATGATTGTCTGTGTTCATCGTCTACTCGATTAGCATCAAGCAGTGTTTACCTTCCGTGACACTTGTTATGTAACGGTGGTGTAAAGCAGCAGCACAAATGTCATGTATCTGGTGAGTTTTTCCCTGTGGAGCATTTGTGAAAGGTTGACATATCCCTGTACAAACAACTTCTTCTGTATATAGTAGGAGGGGTTTAAACCACACTATTGTGGACATGGCTCCTAGATTGTTTCTGCAAAGTGGCAGAAAAAAAATACTTGTTCAGGTAACTGCAGTAAATGCCCAGAAGTCACTTTGCCCAATAATTATTCAGTTTCCTAGGCACTGTAACGGCAGCTCATTTAACAGAATAACTCAAGGAGGACTTCTAATAATCAGATGTTATTACTTGGCTGAGTGATTATTTGGCTCACTGCACAACGTTAAGTTATAAGAGTCATAGGATTAGATTGTGGTGAAATTAGTGAGAGGAAAGGGTCAGCAAAACCCAATTAAAACAATAAGAAAAGAAAAACTTTGTGACACTGAGAAAAACAATATTCAGTACAAATACTTTATATATTTTTTGAAATATTTCTTCCTGTAAAAGCAGCTTCACTGTCATGCCTAAGGGCAGGACTGCAACAAAATGCTTTGAGCTCTGATACCATAGACAGTGTTCTATCTATGGTATCAGAGAAGTCCTTCTGTAAAAAGTGCTAACAGCCAATACTGTTGCCCTGACCGAACAGTCAGCAGGTCAAATGTATTAGTGATCACGGTCCATGATGGAAGCAGGCGCCCTGCATCTGCTGTGCTTGCATCTAGACAAGGATTCGGAAGGACACTGGGTGATTTAGGGCTCACAGACACCAGCCACTTGGAATTGGCTTTCCTAAAACCATGCTACACATGCAGACATGCACACATTCCCATACGCTATCATTATCTGCGTTCATCAAATGCACCAGATGGTGTGTGTATACACACGAATACACACAAAGACTTCTCACTCAGACAAAGTCACGCTAACGCATCCTTCACACAAAAGATTTTTTATTAGCTTTCCCCCTGCTCCTCAGAATGTACAATAAGCACGCTTGTGCGTTGAATGAATTGTTTATTTTCCCTTTGGGGACAAAGTGGCCATCAGTGGACCGTCATAACACTCGTGATGTTGCCAGAAAGGTTTAGAATGGAAAACTGCGCCAGAGAAGCACTAAAGCGGCTTCATTCTTCTACTAACTTATGTGCTGATAAAGACAAGTGGAAAACCTGAGAAAAACCAAAGGGACCTTTACTTTATATACATTAAGCAAAGAAGGGAGGATGTGCTGGAATTTGTGAATGTCCCCTGGGGATGAATAAAGTGTCTAGTGAATGTAATCTAATCTCAGTAAACCACAACCAAGGTTAACATCCGTCTTAATATTCATAATTCTAGACATTCTCTAAGTGTTATGTTATGCTGAAATTAGCATGCTTTAATTTTTCCAGTTTCTAATTTTAAAAAAAGGAAAAAAAAAGAATAAACAAAATTATAGACATTACATATCAATGATTGTAATTTTTTTTTAACTGTCCCCAGCGTGCAGAGCACACTAAACTGATGTTTAGTCTTTCTGATCTGAATCTCCATGAGCACTTACTTCCAAAAAAAGCTATATATCTATCTTAATGCCCACATGGTACTTGCCCACAGACAAAAAAAACAGCCACCTTGCTGACCATCTTTATCTCACCAGCTTTATCTTTATTTACATACAACATAAATCACAGGGGACATATTTTGTATTCATGACCAATAATTCCTGTTTACCCAGTTCCTTACAGAAAATGCTCTTATTCCTAAAATCTCACTCATATTACTTTTTTGTCTTTACAATTCTGAATACTCTAATAAAAATCTTTTTATTTCATACACAATTTTACAATATTATATTTTTCAGTGTTTTAATCTGTGGGCATTTATAGCTGCCTGCTGTTTTCATCTCATCCTCAGCACATGAGCAGTGATTAACCGCCCACAAAGAACCTTTACCAATGCATATGTCAGAGTCCCACGGTCTTTTTGCTTTTATTTATTTGGAGTTCTTGGAATTTACAGCTTCCTGTTTTCATTGTTTTAGTCACTAGTTTACTTTGTTGACGTTTGTTTTCTTTTTGCTCCTATATGTACTCTGTAGGGGTTCTCTGCATATAGTTTTAATGTAAGTTTCCTGGTCTTCCTCATTGTTTCTATTGGTGTAAAGTTACTGTTTATGTGTGTGTGTGTCCAGCCTCTGTTAGTTACTTCCTGTTTTATTTTAGTTTAGTGGTCGTGTCCAAATTCATGGGCTGCATCCTCCTGAGGACCCGGCCTTCGCGGTCTACGTGGGCCGGGTCCTAAGGAAGGTCGGGTAGGCTGGAAGTAAACGGCTGGGGAAATTAGACGGTCTAGCCTTCTGATTAGCGTCACCGCTGTCTCGGTGGAGTTTAATAAACTCAGCCGTCTGCTCCTTGCTATCTAAAATATAACAGGACACTGGCGTAAATTCTCGACCGTCTCATACTTCTGTTTAATCAGTTTTCTGTTTGACGTTTAGTCAGCTGTGTAAAAACCAAGGAGGAACCCACCCGGGGGATTAATAAAGTTTTATTTTATCTAATCTAATAACTTTAATCTCAGCCAAACTGATTTACTCACGAACAAACAAAACACTAAAAAAAGCCCAACAATAACATTTTTAGGTTGTCTAAGTGACTTATATATTACGTTTAACCAGAGTAGCAAAAGTCTGCGGTGATCTGAAAATGATGTGCTGGGAGTTGTGCCGTTCTCGGCGGCTTCAGTGACCCTCGGACTCCCGGCTAGCTATCGAGCTGGTGGGTATAGACGTCTCCGAAAACGTTGAGGCACTTTTGCAAATATGCGATATCTTGATAAACCGAGCAGATATTTGATGTTTACACAGCTACTTTCTCGCCTGAAAATATGTTAAAAGTTTATTTTGTGACCCAGAGCAATAAACCTGCAGGTCTATTGTGAAACGGAGTGAAATTATAGTATTTTATATCTGCATTTTTTTTTTTTTGTATAAACACATTTGCATGAATTATGAGGTTGTGTTAGTGACCTATGTGGACCATAAAATATGAAAGCAAGAGTCCCTCCCAACATAGAAGAAACACTGGCCCCAGGTGACTCAAATTGATCTCCACCCATCTGCTGAAGCCTAAAAGTAGAACAAATAGACAAATTAGAGAAGCAACCAGACCATCACCATGTTCAAATGAAATTTTATGCCTTGGTGGCGTTACATAAATTTAAAGTTCTATATACTGGCACAATTTTAAAACCCAGTGCAAAGTGAATGGGGAAAAATAAGTGTGTGCCTAAATCCACAAAAGAAAATAAATCCACAGATGTGGCAATAAATCATGGAGAAACAAGTTCAGGCTGCTTTTGGGAGACAAATTTATGTTTATTACAATATTAAAAACCTAGTTAGAATGTTTTTCACAGGTAGTTTGTTTTGCTTTCAGATAGATTTTGTGTCCTCTTTCTGTCACTCACACACACACACACACACACACACACACACACACACACACACACACACACACACACACACACACACACACACACACACACATAAAGGCACTTGGACTCTTTCAGAGACTTAATATAATCATATGTTGGTCCCCAGTATCAACACTTAGGTTTGTGGTGTGTTTCATCCCTAAATAAGAATAATAAAATCTAAACATTTCATTAACATATAAGTGTATATGTACATACACTTATTTCATATTATTTCATATTATTCCAGTTTGAGAGCCTACACTGCATTTTATATATAAATCTGCTGTCTGGTTTACCTTATAATTTTTCTCCCACGATTTCGCCACATTCATAAAAGGGGCAATCGCCCTATTGCATTGTGATATTAAATCTCCTACACAAACACACAGGCTCTTCTGTGTACCAGGTGAGCTGGACAACTTGATCAAACGCCACTGAACAGCCTCAAGCAGATAAGAAAAGGAAGGTTTTACATTCGAAAACAGCATGATTAATGTGTAGAGGAAGCTGCTGCTTCAGTGTAAACAGCAAAAATGTTAAACAACAGGTGGCATCTTCAGAGTGATTGTATTTAAGAAAATCATCATCCTACTGGAAATCTGGTTATTCCAACATTTGCTTTTAGTATCTTAAGTTATTTGGAAAGGGGAAGAGATTTTGAGAAACTCTGATTTAAAGCTGAAAACCAACAAAGACAAAGGGGGACAAGGTCCCTCAAAAAACCTCTCATGTCCAAACTGCAGGACAAAAAACCCTCCAAAAATTTATTTTATCATGTTGTGATGTTATGCCCATCTCTAACCTTTCTTTTGTAAACTCTGGTTGTCTGCTGAAGGGCAGCACTCTGAAAGTCTAACCTTTAAAACTCTGCTTTTAGAGATTTATTTTCAGATAATATGTGTATAAGTTTTACTTTTTTCATTCTTTAATTAAACAGCAAATAAAGGAGCAATGTTACACCTCTGTCCTTATTTTTTTTTTTTTTTTTTTAAAAAGGACTTAAATTAAAGAAGAAAGCCAGACAGTAGGGTGAGTGCATGAAGACCACTGTAGGATGAAAAAGCATATTGCGTTTTTCTGGCATGCTCTAAAGAAGACTGGAGAGAAAATAGCACTCTATTTACTCGAGAGAGCTTGAGGTACAATTTTGGAGCTTTTCCTAGTAAAGCAAATCAACCCAACAGTGACACAGCCAGCTGTCTTTTATCCAAAACCTTGTGATAGAATTACATCCTTTAGCATCAATATGAGAAACCTATCACACTAATGGCCATATAGTCTAAGTGTTAGCAGGTGCAGATAAAGACACTGCTATTTTTTGAATGGTAGCATCACCAGTTATTGATATGAACGGAGTATACAAGCACATTTATATCCCATATTTGCACCATTGCCTAGACACAAATTCTGCAGTCTTTTATTTCCTTTCTTTGCTGATCTATTCATCCTCCAGCTTCCCTGTCACATTAAATCTGCAGCGTCAGATTTAAATATCTTTGATGACAAGAGTTACTGCACACCAACTCATACAACTACATGAAAGTCTAGTCACATCATGTCAATATATTCAGACTGCTGGATTCCATTAGTGAAGGACCTTTGAGGAGCACTCACCATGTCAGGCTTAGTGAAATAGAAAATTTGCAGTTTTAAAACTCACTAAGTTTCTTACAGAGAAACATCAGTAACTTAAATCTGATCCTGAAGTGTAATTATACTGCTTGGCGAAAAATAGAATAATCTTTTATCTATTCAGACATAGAAATGTACCATATGCATGAAAAGCTATAGTAATGCTTCATTTTGCTACTAATTCTAGACGCTACTTTATTTAATATCTGCCTCCATTCGTCCATAGCCATGCCAGTTTTTTCTCAGTATTTTCAGTCTCCGTTTTAATCAAAGCTTACAAATCCTGGCTCCAGCTTAATTTTTATGTACAGACATTAAAGAAGTACTGGACTTGTCAACAAAGCCAATATGTCTATTTCCCAAAATTATTATTCTTTTAAGGCAATATTTCTGTTACATTAAGTTTTTTTTCCCAACTAATTCTGTTCATTAAACCCTGATCATCTCTGCCTGAGGGAAGAGTGGGAATTTTGAGGTTTTGGGGGCGCAGACATTACCCTCCTTCCCCCTTCCTTTACCAAAACTATTGATTAATCCCTCTCCACCTTTTTGTTCTGCCTGGGGTCTCCTGGGGTCCATGTAAACAACAACTTCAAAGATATAGTTGGAAGCCCATCACAGAGGCCTGTACATATCAAGAGGGCTGCAAAAAAAAAAAAAAAAGCCAGAAAGAGAATTTTGCTGAATCATTAAAATGCAGCTCAGCTGCAATACAGCAAGTGTGCAAGCTATAAATAAACATATTTGGAAAGGAAACACATTCACTAATGCTCAGCCAAGTCCAGGCAATGAACAGACAAATTACACAAGGCTAGCCTACAATATTACACCCGTCAACTATACCAATTGTGAATGCATGCATGTGATATGAGGTCCATATAGTGCTGGGGGCTAAAACTAAACAATAGTCTGCTGCTGTATAGCAGCAAAAGTCAGCTCCAGATTAGTTTCACATGATAACAGTTTCAAATATGACAGGAAAAAGTGTCCTGGTACAGCAGACATACATTCACGACAGTGCATGATTTTTCCCTTTCAAATTAAAATGCTACAAGACAGTCGGAGAGACTGATTAAAAGGTACAAGAAGGTTTTTCCTAACATTTTTTAAAAATATGTGCATAACAATTATATTGGCTGAAAAGTCGGGTTGATTGCTTGTCTGCTGAAGTGAACTGACAGCGTGCCAGCCCAGTCCAAAATCCCACTCAATTTTTTGCAACACAAGGCACAGTGGAAATTTGATTTTAATTTAACATAAATATTTGCCCTTGTGGTTAAAAAAAGAACCAAAGTGTGCTGCAGAGAGGTCTGAGATGGATTGAGGTGGACACATTTATTTTACTCCAGTCACCATGCTAGACTCTGGGGCTGAACAAGGGTGCAGTGATATTTAGAATAAATCTTGTCTCATTAATGACAGTGGAGCATGAGATCCCTCTGGAACTGGGATGCCCACACATACACACACAGACCCATCGATCCTCATGAGCACACAATGACACTTGTGAAAAATTCCAAGGGTTAAAGGAAGGCAACAAGAAAGTCTCTGACTCCTGCAGTTGTGCTTTTTGAGGGTTTATGAGGCTATAATGTTTTTATTCTCAGAAATAAAATTTAAACACTTGAGGAGGAAGGTAATGTTTCAATTCTTAAAAGTAATTATTGTTATTATATTATATGCTCATTAAATCCTCACAGGTAAAGCTGGCCCTCCCTTTCATCACTGCCAGAGGCAAACAGCAGCCTGTGATAGGAACAACACTGCTGCAGCATTATTCAGAATGCCGACGCAAAGCGGCAGAGACAATTAGCTGCATAGCTGCAGATATTCACCGAGCCCCTGAGAGGACAAGCAGGAGTCGTTCTTATTCCTGTCACACTGCCCCGAGCTCCGCAACACGCTCCTCACACAAAAATCAGACAGTCGTAAAAGGGAAACAGATTGTGCCGTGATTGAGACTGTTTAAGTCTGGGCCCGACGTTATTGTCCAACAAGACAGACAGGTCAAGAAGGGGATGCCTTCACATAACCAGAAGATTACTGTGATGCTTTTCACCTGTTTGACAGTTTATGTTGTTCCTTGCTTTCATGTTGCTACAGCTTAGCCCCTGACCTCTTGACATTATTACTGATGTTTTTTTTTTGTTTTTTTGTCCTTTAACCTAAATTGACTTTTTTTAAACCTGCAGGGCTCAAATTCAACTTAAGACAGGAGGTCATTTTGTTTCTTCAGGTCAGACTTCACGTAATATTTTATTTAAAGCGAAAAAGTACACACAGGGCTAAGATGGCTCATTTCACATTTCACACTGTCTGTTATCCTAGTGTGAGCAAAGCCTCTAGTGAAGGCACATGCCCAGCTAAACCCAGCATTCAATGCCAGCTTCCTCTTGTAGGCTACTGTAAATGGGCAAGCTGCACAGGACAGGCAACCTCTGCCAACCAAGCATCCAATGCAACAAGAGAGTTAACAGTCCATTCTCTTCAGTATTTGTCTTTTTATGTAGATGGAAAATGAGCTGGATGACATTTTAGCTTACAAACATTTAAACTGAGCTCATCTCTACTTGTAATGGCCTGTCAATAAGATTCCTTAAAATCATCATTATTTTTTTCTTTTATGCCACTTTCATGTTTTGATCCCTTCTTGAGACCACTTAGGGTCTGATTTGGATGAGAACCAGCGCTTAATAATATATAAGTACAGTTTGAACAGTTTGTATACTACCTGTTGTATGATACTCCCTGCTTAGCACTAAACAGACAAAGGCAGTCCGCGAGCAACTAACTGCTAAAAACCTCTATCCTCCCTAAGAAGCTAATAACTTAAAGCAAAAAACAGTAAATGTTGAAATTATATTCATCAAATGGACAGAAATGAGACTCTAAATGAATTCTAATAAAGTCCATTATCAACAATATTAGGTGAAAGATGAATATTCTGTTATAGCTGACTCTTAGTTGGGCTTAAAATTATGGGCAGACAGTAATGATAGCTGTGTACACAGTAGTATATCACGGTTTCTTCCTAAAGTATTTCATTAAATTTTTCATTATTTCACACGGCTCAATGGGCTGATTCATTTCTAGTCTTCCTTTTAGTACAGAGCAAGGGCACTGCAATGAAAAGTAACTGGTCCCACAGTATATAAACATACACTCCTCTCTTAGAGGCCATGTAAAAAATAAACATCTTTCTACCCTGCTGGATATTTAAAAATAGCTTGATTCTCTCTCTTCATTCGAGTGTTCCAAGCTGAGGAGTAAGAGTGAAAATCCCACTGAGATGACACTTCATTTAGGAAAGATACTTCCAGTACAAGTTTTTCAATTAAAAGCTCCAGTACCTCAGACAATTGTGTCACTCTAGCTGTGCACTGAGGAGGAAAGGGAGGCTGACTGCTAAGCTCTCTGCAATCACGTGCTGCCAACTCTTGCCAATATAGCGGGCCTCATTTCTCTGATGCACTGTATTAGGAAGGATGACTGACACTTAAAGAAGCCCTATTTAAGCCATACGTCCATAGCGTCAATGTCTGCATGCACACTGCTCTTGCATCTGATGGAGAACAGATAATGTATGCGAAAATAAACTGCCAAGCACATGCATCTTGATAACTAGTTGCAGTAAAAATATTGTCAGATCTTTCAAGCAAGGCTATACTGTGTTTCTTAGTAATAGCTGTGGTTACTAATCATCCATCATTGTCCCAATTTTGGATATTGAAGGAATGTCAAGTTAACAAATGATGTGATGTTTGGAGTAAAGTAGCCCACTAGATTTAGAAGTCAGGCTGTTCAACCAAACATAGACTAATTTAGAGAAAATTGGGCTTTGAGGCCTTGGTTATTAGACCCCGTTTGCTGTAAAGAACAGAGCAATTATTGATCCTCTGAGTTTGTAATTGACTTTTAGATGCTTTCTAAATGATGTTAGCAAGGCTGGCCATGGAAGGGAGAGACAGCATGAATGGCATACAGATTGTCCTAATACACAGCAAACAAGTATGGCCTTGGCTGCTGACGTGAAAAATATCAAACCAGTCGTACTGTTTGGTGGGTAAAAAAAAAAATTAAACAGTATTACAGAATCATTTTAGTTTAAAATATTCCCAGTATATACATATGTATTCCCCCATTTGCTCCTTGTCCCTGACCTTTGCGAGACCTTTTACCTTCCTTTTGACTCAACTGTTTGCTATGCTACTTAACTTATTAATGACCCAGCACTGCATTAAGGATGTGGATTGTGGATTATTACCCATCCTTTTGTCCTGTGTTTTGGACCTCTTATCCCCTGAACAATCACAGAAACACTTAAACACTCCAAAATCTCCATAATTAAATTAAATGAAATGTTTCAAGCATCTTAAGTAGGGATGGGACTTGAGACCAGTTGTATCAAAGAGGTTTGGTTCCTTGAAATTGTTAGTCTGCTTGCCTATCGATTCCGCTTATCGGCTCCACTTGCACTTGCACTACACTCAGCTGATTTCATTTTGTGTGCTGGAGGAGGAAAATAGTGTTGCTGTTTACAGTGAGGATATGGACATTACTTTTATTTTTCCTACACAAAAGGACAAGAGCAAGATGGTGACGTGCAAACTGCGTACAAACCCCTGCACAGACTGTGAGTGATGATAAAGCTAAGTGAATGCTGACCCACGCCCAGCAGCCAGACCCTGAACTTCAACAGGTAACAAAGGGATGAGCAGTCAGGCTGCAGCCTCTGTTTCTACCTGTTTATGTTTCTAAAGTAGGATCACTGTGGCGATCACTTTGAAGTCTGTTTCTGCTGGTTTTCATCTTTGCTTTGTGCTGTTGGCTTTGTGCTCATACGTCTGTGTCCTTGTTAGGAAAGGGATTTGTGTTGGTGTGCGGGAGTGTAGCCTCAGGTTTATATTGATAAATGGTAATTAAGAGAACATGCATTTCAGGTCATTTATGGAGAAACTAGAAAGTAATGTGACGAGTAGTGTAACAACCTACTTACCTTCTCCTGAGAGCAATTAAGTAACACTTTGCATCATTTTTAAATAAAGTGTTTAGTGTTATATGTTTAATACATTACTTTTTTTGAGTAGTGACCCCAACAATGAATGCCTCCAACATGCACAAACATTTGAGATGGTGATAACTATCAAAGTGGAGCCAGTGAAAACCCAATGAGAATCAGTAAATGAATCATTAAAGAATCAAATCGATAAGCAATGGAATTACAATTCCAATCACATTACATTCTTATCAATTACCATGGCTAATGAAAAGCCAACTGAAGTAACCAAACAAGGAAACAACATTTGTTTAGAGATTTTTACAGACCTCAGTCACAAAGTGCTTTACATAAAATAATATAAGACAATACGAAAATTAAGAGGTAGAAGAAGACGTACACCTCTGCAGGATGTCCCCCATATTATTCCAATAGTAATGATGTATTTGAATAAATCAGCACTTGACCTTTAGAGATTTATTTGTGATTATCACTCCTGATGTTTCTTTGGAGAAAATATTATTTATTACGAATGGATTGCATTTTCATCCATGCAAGTAGTTTTGTTTAGTTTCTATCTGGTCTGAAATTTTATATCCCAATAACACTCATTGCTGAAAATTATGGTTATCACATTGTAAAATAAGAATGCCTGTATAGATTGCTTATATAATTATTTATTTATTTGGATGACTCATGAAGAACAAATATATGTATTTTTAAAAACAACATTTATGTCACTAGATTGAAGTCAAGGTTTAAAAGTGATGGAATATAATTAGCAATGGGTGGGACATTCCTGGCGTCCAGTCCCCAGTGAAAGTTTTGCCCTTGGATGAGAATAATGTTGCTGATTAATCAACAGCTAAACAAGTACAGTCATCTACAGCAAGAGCGGGAATTCATGACAGGCACTTTCATAGTGGTTTATCCCCACCAGAGTAAATTAGCGATCCATCCAAGTATCCAGGTAAGACTGAGGTCAGGCGTTTCTGCAACGTCAGAAGTGACTAATTACCAACAGCTGAGCCACCCTTATGCAGAACAGAGGAGAGCTCAGCGAAGATAAAAAAGATGTGCAAGGCAAAAGCTTAAATAAGTTTTGTTAAGTCATCACATGCAGATGACACTATTTCATACCAACTAACAACAATGTGAACAGAATCTTAACAGAAATGCTTAACAGCAATTGCACAAAAACTTAGATAGTCTTAATGAACAACTATAGTTTCAAGGGTTTTCAAGTTATTCGGGGAACCAGGAATAGGTTTTATGATTTATCCATTTTAGTGTAAAAAAAACAGAATATTAAATTCACCCATCTAAGTTACTTTCTTTGTGCAAATTCTCTTGATTTTTGTCAGATTAATGCAAACATACAAAAATTGTTCACATGTTTACTCTTTTTTCCATTATCCAATCTTCCCCTCTCATCCCAAATGAACCACCCTAGTGTAAATATTCATTAATACACTCAATTAGCAAATTCGAGTATGTGTTAATTTATGTACTCATTCTAGATTCTGGCATAACTGCTCATTTATCATTTTTAAGATAAACGTCTTTCTAAATTGATGTCAAATTGGTGACATTTCATTAATTGAATTAACAACTTCCTTAATTAACACCATGTAACTCTGCAGAAGTGAGAACCACTGATATAAAAACTGATTTTCTTAATACCAAGCTAGTGGATTTTCTTAACTCTGTATCTCAATACTTGAATGTGATATGTTTTAAGGAACAGATTAAATATAATGTCTCCCAGTTTAGTGTTGGCTGTTGAAACTATTTATTTAACATGTATGAGTAACACAGCAGCTGAATCCTGTTTTCATTGATTTTTCACATCTGAATATTGAGCGGCAACCACATCACCAGTGCACTAATGATAATGATATAGTTAAAAAAAATAGTGTTTTTACCCTTCCATAGATATAGAAGAACTAAGTAATGGGTCAACTGAATATAACATAGAGCTAAGTTTTTGATTCAATGGATCCGAGTGTGAATGATGAAGAGTAAAGAATAATAAAATTGCATAAATAAAATTGCATTTTAAATCCAGAAGTAATGAGGAAAGAAAGGTAAAAACAGCAAGATAAATGAACTGGTACTTATATAGCCCTTTTCTAGACTAAATGAGCACTCAAAGCACTTTATACTACAAGCCTCATTCACAGACACACTCACACAGCACTTTAGTCTCCCCTAAGTGCATTCTAGTTATCACACACACACATCGGAGGTAATTAGTATCAGCATCTCACCCCACAGTGGTTTGGCAACGCTTCAGTGGAGAGGAACTGGGGATCGAGCCACTAACCTTCCATTCGGTAGATGACCCACTCTGCCTCGTGAACCACAGCTGTCCGAAAGACGTTTTCATGTTTGATTTTGTAAATAATGTAGTTTATCATCAGCTTTTAGGTAGTTAGACATAGTTAACAACAAACTGTTGCTTATTTACTCGTCTATATATACAAATCACAAACCTTGCCTGATTTAAATTCAGTGTTCTACTGAAATATCCTGATGCCTCTGGTGGAGAATATAATGCCAGCAAGATAGCACAAAACTGAAAACTGAACATTAAAAGAGTTAATTTGTTAAATGTAAGAGTTAAATAAAGAATAGTTGTATTTTTTTTAGCTACCACAGCACAACTTAATTGCTCACAACCAGGACTGCTTACCAGTTATCTCTCCTTGTGACTTTGGCCACTTCCTGAAAAGGTGAAGTTGAAGATTTTGAAACATTGGAAGAGATTCACCTTGCATTGCGGAGGCACAAATTCAGCGGGATATAACGGTACTTTTATGGAATGATTTGTAAATGACTGCTGATGAGAAGAGATTAAACTGATCTGGAGAGTAGCCAAATTTAAATCCCTTCACTTAAAATGAGTTAAAATATTAATATTACTATTTATATTTATTTAACTACTGGGGGGAAAAAAAACAAAGAGGTGAATGGTTTGCTCTGTGTCTGCGTGATTTCTGCATACCCTCTCCCGGTACGTTTAAGTGGAAGGATGGAATATTTGCAAGATACTGTAGCAAGATTTCAAAATGAAAGCGCTGTCAACCCATAATTTGTTGGCAGTAACATTTCTTTAACAAGTTTCCATTTCTTCTCGGCAAGAAGAGTTTACTATATATCTTCAAATCTATAATCTATACTATAATCTTAACTTCTCAGACTTATTAGTCCACACTGCATGAAATCAAAGCAAAGGAGGAAAACATTTAAAAGCTTTATCTGATCTGTGGTTTGAAGTAAAAAGCTATCCATAAGCCTTCTCGGATGGAAAAATGCTGAAGGATAGAGAAGCAGCTCAACAGTGAAAAGGCTTACCAACAAATACATCAATTAATGGGTCTTTTTAAATTCACTTTAGCTTTTTCTATCTTTTCTTCTTTGTCTTCTTCTCTAGGCACATCAGCTTGGACCTTACCTTTGATTCAGGAGATTGTTCACCTCTCTTGAAGATGTATATATTTTCATTTGTACCTTTCATGACCGTTCTGCAGAGATGTGTTCTCATTTTAGATTAAACTACATAAGAAGACTTTTGCCTTGAAATGCCAAGTGGACAGTGTTTTTAAACTTATTATGATCCACAGTCACAGAGACCCATTTGACTATGATTTTTCACTCCTCGACCGACTGTTTCCCACTGTCATCTCTACTCTTATTCCAGTTACAGCTCACCTGATACTTGTCTCATCCATCCATCACTCCCTCCTCTTAGTGAGACCCTAGAGCAGCAAGCTGCATGCAAATAAATGTTCAATAGCCAAGGGACCAAAGTCAGACTGAAGAGTTCAGTCAGGCAGCAAGGTCACTTTGACCTCTGCTAAAGCTGAAAGTACACATGCTCTTCTGGGATATGCTGTCCAGTCTGCAACAGTAATGACAACTTGATGAATGATGTAGCTGAGGGACATAGTAGATTATTCTGCCTTCATGCACTTCCACCAGAGAAAACCTGGCTGGCAGGTACAGGGGTTAAGGAAAGGGAGACAGGATTGTTGAAGCTACACAGATGACAAGCCTGAAGCCTTGAATACTTTGTACCAATCATAACCCCATCCTCTGCATTTGCACATTACAGCCAACTGTAGGTACGTTACTTTCATGTAGCCATCTATCACAGGCACCCACAGGGACCAAGCTGACTGAAAACTGGGCTAACACAAACTGTTAACCCCATTTAAATAGTGCCAAATGTTTTAGGAACTAACCTTCCCTGAGGCGAAAGCCAAACTGGGGTAAAGACAGCCTAGAAGTCTCAGAAGCACTGAGGAATAACATCTCCAATTTATAGTCATTTGATGTTGGTTGGATCCTTTGTAATTATGGTAAAATATAAAACTACACATCCTTTTAGATGTATTCATATATTTATTGTATTTATTTTATTAATTCATACTACTATTTTTTCTCATAGGAATGTTGATTATATATATAACCTCAAGAAGAGATGAAATTACCTATTTTTGTCTCTATCAAATAATTTTCTGGACTAACCAACACTTTTCTGTCTGTAAAATGTCCCAAAAACATTAAAAATGGATTAACAAACTTTTGTAAACCTTACTCATAAGATAAAACAAATCCATTTTAACTTATGCTAATCACAGCTAAAAGTCTCACACCAAAATCGTGATATTTGTGGACATATGGACCTCCTCTTACAGTTGGAAGAGTTCACAGTGAGGGTTCTGACATGCACAGCAGTGAGTGTATGTGATGAGTGTGTGGAGTCACTACCGGGCTGCCGCAGAGCTTGGCCAAACACCAGCCTGACGACAGCAGCTGGAGAGTAGTGATGTAATAATCTTGTTGCCATGGAGACCAGTGGTTCCCCAGCATCTCCAAAAATTCAAGGGCGGTGGAAAGTCACTAGGCTGGCTGGCTGGCTGGGACACAGTGCTGCTGTGATGAGACGATGCACGGCTGCACATTCAGAGTCATAGGAGCTCAATTATTAATCCATGCAGGATAAGATTTTAAAGATTTTTAGATTTAAAGGTTTTTCCACTTGCTTCATAAGAAACATGAATAGGAAAAAGACTTTACTGGAAAACGGTTGGGCTTTTATGCCAAGTCACTGAAACCTTGTTAAAATATGCTTTGGTGTCAAAACGGCTGAATCAGGAAAGCCCAAATCCACAGCGAATAGAGAGGAACTAAGTCTTTCAATCAAACATCTGTGTGCAATTGTGTTAAGGGGGAGCGGTAAAGAAAGTCTCTTCTGTTTTTCATCCCATAAGCCATATGAAGCAAAAAATTTTAACCTGAAATCAGAGCACAAACCTAACACACCACTGATCAAGACTGAGAAGCTTGTTGTTCTCTTGATTTAGATGAGGTACAGAGTCCCTGCAATGACTGGAAAATAAAGAGTTTAAAAATATGGACAGTCGGACAGCGAGAAAATAAAAACAATAGAAAACAAAGAAAACAGGACTATAGCTCTATATCACATCTTTGATTAAAGACTGGGGTTTGTTACTAAACATGCAAAGGGAGTCATGATTTCTGAGGCCTGAAACAGGGCCCGGGAATTTAAGTAGACGTCTGTTTAGATAAACATCATCTTGTGATTAATGGCTTCATTCTTTAAATCCACACAAAAGTGTAACTGAAAAGTGGAAATGGAAAACATTGTAAAGCAGCATATCATAATGTCTTCAGGAGCTTTTGGACATCATTTCATCTGAAGAGCTAACTTCTCCAGCTGTAAATTTTGAAAGTTAAATCATTTCTTGCCTTGACTGAGGGACATAATGAATAATTTAAAATCTGGATTAGGAGCATTTCTGTCGCCCAAGAACAACATTTGGGAGTAACTAGGTACATAATGTCACTATGTACCTAGCTACATAATGACAATATAATTGCATTCTTCAATGATTTTGGTCCATTTTTGACATGATAGCATCACACAGTAGCTGCAGATTTGTTGGCTGCACATCCATAATGTGAATCTCCCATTCTGTCAGATTCCAATTAGATTCCAGATTCCACCCTACTGGGTAGAGATCTGGTGACTGTGAAAGCCATTTGAGTATAGTGCACTCGCTGTCATGTTTGAGATGATCTGAGCTTTGTGACATGTCACGTTATCCTGTTTTAAGCAGCTATCAGAAGATGGGTGCACTGTGGTCAAAAAGATTAGCAACAATCCTCCGGTAGTCCATGGCATTTAAATGATGCTCTGTCAGTACTAAGGGGGCCAAAATGTGCCAAGAAAATATCCTGCCCACTAATATATCACCAGCAGCAGCTTAAGCAATTGATATAAGGCCGAATGGAGCCGTGATTTCATATTTTTGATGCTATTTACACAAAACTCTGACCCTAAAAATCCAAATCCTAAATGTCTTCGATTCTCCAAGTGCCTTTCAAGGGGGAAATATATCCACAAACATAAGTCCACATTCCCCATTTCTTATCTGTTTTGATGGGCAACTTGAAACTCTTCTCATCAGGGCTGGAAGCCAATCTAAGCCATCACATTTTCAGTGGACATTCAAATCCATATTTCATACTGTGACCATTGGATCAGCAGTAACTGATGAAAAATGTGTCTGAAATAGATTCACTGCCAGCAGCGGTGCTAATGACAGAAGGTGTGTGTGTGTTTATTTTTGCTGTGTATGTGTGTCTGTCACTTATTCTTTATGCAAATATGTGCACACTGACAAATGATCTTTATTGTATACTACAGTCACATCCAAAAAGAAAATGAGTGCTGTGTGTTTGGCACTGATGAATGAAGGAAACTGTTGCCATCGATCACGTTTGACTCTGTGTGACATGAGTATGAGGAGTTGCTTCTGAAATGATACTAAATCGAGAACTTTTATGTAACATAATATGCTTAACTTTCCCTACTTTGCATCTGTATTTTAGTGTATGTCAACTATTTTAGAATCACACACACACACAAAAGCCTCAATCCCTTGATGCTAGAGAAATTCTGATTCTGAAATACAGGGCCAATATGGATCACAATGTTTAAAATAAAAATGTGCAGTAAATTTTTTACTTTTTGTAACTGGTTCCTCTTTTTTGTTGTGACACCACAAATAACTACCAGCAAATCTTATTATCTTATTTGCAGGAAGAATGATATCAAACAATAAGACTGATATCAGCTGATTTCCCAATATACTGGTGCATCCCTACTGGAATTCACAAACCATTCCACTAGCAATGCAAGTGTTGGGTCTGTAAACATCCAAAACACCAATTCAGTTTTAGCATAGCAGCATACAAAATGCCAGAAGCTATATGTAGAGGAGATCAAACCCTCTCAGTGAGTCACTCTCATGCTGTCTACCTCACTCAGAGAGAGGTGAAGAAAGGAGAAGAAAGCTCTCACAGTGCAGACAAACCTTTGCTGAATCTTCCCTCTTGTAGTTTTAAGAAACACACGCACACTCTAAGTGGAAGGCAACGCTGAGCTGCCCTGTGCATCAGAACAGCCGCTCGCCAAGACGTCATAAGATTACAAAATAGTCAGTTAGCCATTCTGCTCACTGTTTATACTGCTTACCGTGCCAGAAGGTGTTGAAAAAACTAAGTTTCGCAAAGAGATAAAAAGGAATATTAGAAAGGTGATGAAAGGAAGATGAAACAAAATAGATAGATTGTCTATTTCTGTGTGCAGAGAAGAGCAAAAGAAGGAAAGCAACAGATCCAGGAGGAAAAAGCGAGAGTTCTTTGACTGATACTTGACTGAAGTGTGGCCTGTTCTTTGCATAGAAGTGAGCCGATGATGACTACAGTTACCCACAGTTAGAGAGGGGAAGAGCAAGAGTGTGTAAGAACAGGGGGAGCGCTTAATATTCCATGCACACAGACTCTCTCCACTATAGCAAGAGTTTAAAAATAGACCGCAGATGAGCTAAAAAGAGAGGCGCCGTAGCGTATGAAGAGGGGGATCCAGACTGCTCTGGATGATGTGAAGGGGAGGGAAGTAAATGGCTTAGTCCTTCGTAATGATAATTAATGAATTGTAGAGTTTTGACCTAACACATGACACTGGTATCAATGTGAGATCAGAATATGCTGTTTCCTTAGAAATGTATTGTATTAATTTAGTATTCTATAATATACTGATTGATATAAAAGATTGAAAAGAAAAAAATGGGTGCTAAGATTAAACAGACCCACATAAAATGAAAACAGTGGCAAGACCTAAATAATGGTTACTTCATGCAGTAATTTATCTTACTTTGTCTCAACAAATTTGAGAACTGATCAATACCTTAAATATTTAAACAAATGAGAGAAAAAAATTAATAATTCTGGATTTTATTGGAGTCCGTGAGCACAATCAATCTAGCGCTCAGTCCCGCGGCCTCTGGCTGTTATTCTAAGTAAACTATATTGAGGCTGTGTGTTTAGACACAATAATACAGAGAAAACCCCAACCAGCAGACGACCCCTGATTACCAAGCACTTGGTAACAGTGGGACGGAAAAACTCCTTTTTAACAGGAAGAAACCTCTGGATTAACCAGGTTCAGGCAGGGGCAGCCATGTGTTGTGACTGGTTGGAAAGGAAGACGGAATAAAAGACACACTGTGAAAGAGGGAGAAACTTTAATAATGATTAATGATTGAATGCAGACTGTTGTATAAACACACAGAGAGAGAGAAAAGAGGTGAGTGAAGAAGAAATGCTCAGTGCATCAGAGGAAGCCCCAAGCGGCCTAGGCTTATTGCAGCATAACTAAGGGAGGGTTCTGGGTCACCTGATCCTGATCAAAAGGGAAAGTTTGAAGGCCAATTTTATAGAGAGTGTCTGTCTCTCTAATCCAAACTAGGAGTTGGTTCCACAGAACAGGGTCCTGGAAGCTGAAGGGTCTGCCTCCCATTCTTCTTTTAAATAGCCTAGGAACCACAAGTAAACAGTCAGAGTGTGAAGTCTAGGATTTACACTAGAGCAGGATTTATACTTGAAAGTGCACTGGTGTAGATTTATTTATTTACTGAATTACATTGATCACAATTTTAAAGATTTATGAATGTGTTTTAGTAAGCTATTAAAGATTTACAGTGACATAATGCATTTTGAAGTTACTGAGCTCACTAAATTATATGATGTTGAGGGAAAATGATCTGATCAGAGGGCTGATTTTATTAATGGGCAAAAAAAACCCTCTGTATGCAAACAACAGCAGAACTGAAAACAATAAACCCATTTTATATTGCAGAAATATCTAAATTCAGAGTTAATAAATGCCATGGGACCATGGGAGCAGCATTTCTCTTCCAAAGCCTTGTAAAAGATTCATAAGCCTAGATACAGTTTATATCAGTGCAAACCGCAGCCAGAGTTTTGCTCTTTTCCCAGCTGATCTCTTGAAAATCTCAATCCAGCCATCTGAAGGACTGAAGTGATTTGTTTAACTTCTGCTCTTTACTTCTATTTTCCTAGAAGACATGTCCACTGGCATTTGCATAACTGTGACTAAAAGTCGAATGTAACTTTTGTGATTCTGAAAAAAAAGAAAGCATGCCGAATTATCTTTTTAAAACAATGAAAAAAATAAAATAATATTTTCCCCACCAGAGAAAGACGCTTTCTTTTGTGTGCCTCTCTGTCCAGCCCAATGGTTCACAGCATTAACTTGGTTTTGCTTAATGTTTGGTTTAATGAAAAAAAGCATGCTACTATCTGTAATTAAATCTGCACATTATTTAGCTGCTTCAAAATAAAAGCCTTTGAGTATTTTGTTAAAAAACAAGAAGAAGCCATTTAAAAAACCACTAGCATGGTGATTGGGTGACTGGTATACACGTTAGCATTATATTCTGTTTTAAGGACATGTTAGTAGACTCCTAATACAACTACAGGTACACTACAATAGTGTATTCAGCTTTGTTATATTGCAGCCACTGCAAACAATTTAGCTGATGGAACACAGATGATTTCACACCATCACTGCTGATGAAAAAAATGGTAATGTGCATTTCAAGATAACAACACAAACTAGAAGCTAGATCCCTGCTAGACGTTTGCTGAAATGCCAGGTGGAACAACTGCAGTCTCAGAACATATACAGTACCTTACATACTGAGAAACACATATATGGCCACGTTTTCTTAATTTTCACATTGAAAGGTATTATAAATAATTATTATAAATAAATATAATAAATGGCATACCACAGTCTTGCAGTTCTGTGTACATCCATGAAGGTTATTTTAGTTGAAATGTTGTGCACAGTATTGTTATACATCATAAAATGCATTAACCTCCTAAGACCCGAACTCTTTCGTGGCATGCATTTTCAATTTCTCTTTGCTATTTGGGCTGATTGTGACCTGATGAATGTAAAAAAAAAAAAAAAAAAAAGAATTACCTGATTTTTTTTTTTTTTTTTACCTGATTTTTGTTTCTGAGAAAAATGAGATCCACATAAGAGGACATTTGTTTTAAATTTTGATAGAACAGTGGCTGTATAATGCCCTCGTAACTGGATATCAGGCCCTTGTAGAGCAAAATTTAGTATTTTGGTCTAGACAACCCAAAATGTGATGTCCACATATGTAGACGCCAGGTCCTAGGAGGTTAAAAATGTATCTGTCTCAATTTTTATCAGGCCACAAATTTTTAAAAAAGAAAATACTGTAAATAAGTGTATGAATACTTGTTGCATGCTGACTCTTATACCTTAACTAATAAGATATTGACACTTTATATTTTATTTGCTCGCATCATTATGTTCTTGTATGCTCAGCGATGCAACATGCATATTTCAGATTTTCTTTTCAAACATGATCAGACTGCGCTGAATACTGTGTGGCTTCCACCTCTACCCTTAAACTGGTCCTGTGAATTGACAAAGAAGAGAAGAAGAGCACACCATCATCTCATAGTATGGCACAGACAAGCGCATATTCCCAAGAGACAACAAACAAGTCAGCTACAATACAAACACATACACCACAAACCACAGCACACACTCAATAATTACCTCACAGACCGAGGCACTCTTAGTTAACTAACTTGCATGGATATGTACAGCCTTAATACTCGTTGGTGCCCCTGCAACAGGCATCTCAGCCCACAGAGATGCAAAATGCAACATATACATAGTGTTCACTTAAAGGAAAAATGATTTAACTGACAGGCCCAAAATCAATCCTTTACCGCTTTGAGTGATCTCGGCTGTTTCTTGAAGCATCGCTAATTATTTAGCATTTTCATTTTGTCTCTGCAACAAAGTAATTAGCACGCACAGAGTGTTACCCAAGTGAGAATCCCAAAGTCATTATAATGATCCTTATGGTGCTATGTCTCCATTCTCCTTTGTCCAGTCCAAAACCTCCATTCAGAAGCACTTGGATGCACACATGCACACACAAACACACACACACACAAACAGAGGATACTGTTGTCTGCAATCTGCAAAGCCAGCAGCCCCCCAACAGGATGTCAGCATCCACGTGTAATTAAAGCTCTATGCCTTTTGTTTATGAGGCACCCTCCACCAGTGGACACCAGCAAAATCTTTTGTGCCATCTCTCATTAACGCAGAAATTGCACACAAACATTGAAAAGAAGAAAATCAGATACGCAAATAAACTGTTCAGCAATGACACACACAATTACACATCAGAAACACAGGCAAAGAAAACACACACACACACACTAATACTCACACTGGCAATTAAGAGCACCTCGATGAGAACATCATCAGTATGATGATTAAATAGGGAACTGAGTCATGAATAAAACATTTGACCCGTGTCTGAGCAAAAATCGCAACGGAACGATTTCCGACATCAGTGAGGCCAACATCAGCGTGTGCAGAATTGCCACTGTGCCTCAGCTCGCCCTTTCAAGCAACATTCTCAACTCCACAGCAAGCCCCTGCATTTCCAAAACAAGCTTTGTCTCCCCTTTCAAGTTTGACATAAAAGGAAAGACAAAAGGGGAATAGGAGCACCAGAGAAGACTGCGGCGAGAACAAGAGACTGCTCTCTCATTTCTGTAAAGTCTTAAAGATTTCCCTGCTGTAAAGCCTGTGCCAGGGTGAGAAGATTTCTTTGTGCTTCTGATATCAACTAGTGTTGAAAGGCTAATACACATCCATTCTGCTTATTTTTTTTCATTCATTCTCCTTTTTCTTCTTTGTGAAGATGTGGGATACAGTACCGCTAACACCTGATTGTAGCTGCAGCCAAACGCTGCAGATGGAGAATCCACTAATTGAGTAATGTGCAAATTGGTGTTACAAAGAGACAGACAGAGGAAATTGCAAAAGTGAGAAACATCCATTTACAGACCATCACCTTGAGGGTGTTTGCAGTCTCATGGGAATCGTAGTACATAATCCCTGAGCTACAACTGCTTCTATACATGCAGAGGGGTGATTTAGTTTGGGTGGTTACAGTCTGTCTGTTACTCAGTTCCCCACATTATACCATAATCTTTTTGATGCCTCCCAAGTACGACAGGAAAATTACTTGATTGTGTTTCAGCTGCATAATTAAAATTAGCAACATAGGTGTCTTCTATTCACACTATACTATGCAGATCATTTCTAACGCCAAGCGTAACTATTAGAATTAAACTGATGAATCTCACCTTGAGTCAATATTGTATTGACCTACAATCACATTGGCATTCTCTTATGTTTTATTGAGAATTAAGCACACCTCGGTTGTATCAGCAGGCTTCAGAAACACTCATATTTACTGCCTCCCAACAGTGAACGGCTCTCTACACCTTTTCTCATATTTTTATTCCTGCATGCTTCAAAGGCATCAGCAAAAGACACGCCAGCTCCCTGAGAGACATAAATCACCACCGTGAAAAAGAAGCAGAGAATAAATATATTGTATTTCATTTTCTGGCATTCTGAGTGTGATAGGTATGTGGATAAAAAAAACAACAACTGCTGTCTGTTATGTACGAATGCTAGACATTAAAATAACGCTGATATGCCAGGCCATGTTACTGACTCCATGACACTGTACAGATGGTGCATTTCATTTATCGTGCAAGTTGGACCTCGAGGTGCAGTTCCAGCAGTAAAGTCAGTAATGCAATGAAAAATACAGTTTATTGTCCCTCTTAGCAGGGTAGATCCATTAGTGTATCTCGAGCAATACAACACAATGCTTGTTTTTGGCACTTAAAAACACCACTACAGCACATTTGTGGACAGAGCAGTGATCCATGTATGTATGTTATTCAACCTGTCACAAATACGCAACAGCATTTTGGATTAAGCTGGGTTTGGTAGCTCTACTTCAGCTTTACCATTTGGAAATTCGACTTTAGCAGGTGTTCCAATTCCAACCTTTGGAATGCACTATTAGGCTTGAGCACAATGCTACTGTGCTTCAGTTTGCTGTCATACTGTAGCATGCTAGTATTGTCTGAAAGAGAAACTGTTTTAATTCTTAAAACCTTCAGCTTACCATCAGTATAACCACCACTAATTGTCAATATATTTGCTGACATGTGTGCAACACAACTTTCCCACAACCAGACACACTTCTAGCAACAGGCAATAGTTTATCTAGAATAGAGCTCCAACATAGTGCTTTAACAGTAGGCTACATACTGACCTCGTCATCACAAAAAAGTAAAATAAGTAAAAGTCATCCTATCATGAACTCTGCCAATGGACACTGTACTGGCTCAATTACCCAACCCTCACAGGGATGTCAACAGTTTTGCTGGAATTTGGTCAAGAACCAAGGTATGGATATCCAGATGTTCACACTGTGGTCAAAAAGGTAACTTGTAAACATTGAATCTTGCACAAAATTTAACATCAGTCTACCCTAAGAGTTCAATGTGAGTTAAAGAACCAAAGAAGTGGCCATTTCTAGAATCATGCTGCTAGTGTAGATAAAACACAGGGTCCTCCATGTATGAAACAATGGCTGTAATCTCTAGTCTTGAGTTAAGTGCCTCTACCATCCTATCTGCTGTGTCATGTATAGAATGTCTTTGCTGCGATGTTTACTGGTGTCAGGTTCACTCAGGCCAAGCTCATTAATCTGCTCAGCTGCAGTGCTACGGGCTGAGAGAGGACAGGCATAGAGAAGAAGTGGGGAATGAAAGTGAGACAGAACAAAGAGGGGATTTTACAGAATTTAGGGGGCAGGCAAGAGACAAAGAACAAAAAAAGAGGCGAGATGAAAGATACTTCAAACGGGGCCGACAGAACAAGACTGATAAAGAGACAGAGGACAAAGAAAAAAAGAGTGTTAGAGCATTGAGAGTAAGATTTGTTTTACTATACGGCTCTTTTCATATGCTTTTATACAACAAGTCAAATGGCATAACAAAGACAAATGCTTTATGTGTACTGGAAAATTCTCCTTTTACTACTTGAGCAACTTAGTGCCAGTGTCAGTGTTAAAATATGAGATGCAATCAAGAAGACCCCAAACAACACCACCTGGGTCTGGGTGCAATTCCCCCCTCCAGGGGCAAGGGTACCTAGACCCGGTTTGTAGAGTACGCTTGGGGAGTGTGATTGTGTGTACAGCGTCTCTTTATGTCTGTCTCCACGTTGGTTGAGTGTGGAGTGAGTGCATATGAGAGCATGAGGGTGGGAATGGATGTTTGTGTCTGTGTGTGCCTGTATGTCTGTGTCTATATGTCAGGTTGGGTATCAGACGCCACCTCTCTGGGGACACCTCAGGCCCTCCAAGGTTTGGAGGCCTATCTCCACCCACCACCACTTCCCCTGCCGGTGGCGGACTCCCTCAGGTGTCGGTGTGTTGGTGGTTCTTTGTGTCTGGGGGTGGGCGTCCGGGTACACACCGGCTCACTCCTTGGCGGCCGCTTGTCGGGGCCTGGGGCCTGGGGCTCGCTTGGGCCCCCTTTGGAGGTGGGGTGCCCCCGGCCTCTCGGCCTGGGGCTCAGTCACTCAGGCACAGCTGGGGGCCGGCGGAGCTCACGGGCGCGTCACTGCAACTCCCCCTGACTTCTGCTCCGCGGCTGCTGGGCGAGCTCTCATCTGGGACTCTCCTCGGCTCTTACTGGAACAGTGGCGCGGCTGCCCCTCTGTTGGTCTTCCATGGTCTCTTGTGTTCTGGGGGCCTCTGGATGTCTGGAGTTTTGATCTCCTCCATACCCGCTTCACACCCTGGAGGACGGGGCTGTGGCCCCCCCACACTCCCTAGCAGATCATTACATGGAGAAACCTTTGGAATGCAAGCATGCTGATCCACACAGGTATGCACACATGGGTATTCACAGACGCGGACTAAAGCTTTCTTGGCTGCTGCCTCAAAGCACACTGTGCGCTGTCTATCTTGCGTGCTGCACAATATCGTTTATTATTTAGTAAATATTGATATCTATGACTAGCTAGTTTATTGTGATGGTGCTTTGTTTTCTCTATTATTATGTTGCTCTTCGTTGTTTGCTGTCTCCTCTGTTTGTTTTTTTTGTTGTTTGTTTGTTTTTTTTTTCTTCATACAGGTGACCCAGGAGTTCTTTTTTTTCTCTCTCTCTCTTCCCCCCCCTTCTCACCGTCTCTTCTCCCCTTTGGTTTTCTTTCTTTCTCTCCCCCTCTTTCTCTCATTCATTCCCCCTGTCCTATTTATTAAAAAAAAAAAAAAAAAAAAATGACAAAGGATGAACTGAAGCTCTGCCATCACGTAATGTCGCATACTGCTGTTTCTGATGTCATTTAGAAGAAAAAAAAAAAAAAAAAAAAGAAGACCCCAAACTATGCCTAGAAAAACTAAAAACTTCACTGGATCTCAGTATGGCTGTTATCACATTCAAGGTCAGAACAGAACTTCAAGGGAACGACTCAAACATGGCCGATTGAGAGCAGTGTATAGCTGCTAAAGGAGACTAAACTGAAGGGGATAGCAAGCAAATTTAAATCAGGTATAATGTTTCATTTTTATAGTCACAGTCACTTTTTGATTACACCTTATACAAATACTGGTTAGCCAGTGTGGGATGAGCTCCATGAAAAGCAACCTGAGAGCCAACAAGAGCTACAAAATGTTTTTTAGGAGTCTCAGTTTTGGATGTAAAAGATCTGTCCCTGTGCGATTCACTTTATGATTAATTTTCACATACTAAATTCTCTTCTCTAATTCTTAATAAAAGTAATTACATTAAGCTCAGTTACCTGCTGGTACTAGTGTACACAGAGAATATCCACTTTTCAATTAACCGTTGAACAGTACATCAGTGGTTAAAAGTTTATGTGAGCTGCTGAACAGTTGTGGCATACAATACATAATGGCATACAATCTACTATGGATTATGGGTTATATCTGACTAAGACAATGAATCAGCCTCTTAATCAGAGTTGCCCTGACTTCACTGGAGTCCTACACATTAGTGTCATTGCCAACACCTAAAGTCCCAGGATTAAAGCACACCAAAGCCTTGAAGGCTCATCCCATCAATTCTGCACATTATGGATTAACATGTTATTTAGCAGTTTGCCTTCTCATCAGACAGACATGTCAGCAGGGTGGCACATAGCTGGAAGCGAGGCAGATAAGCAAGAGCTCTGTTTAAAGCACATCCTACTTTTATTCTATATTAAGCCTTTACAGGTTAGAAATAAATCTACTTAGGAGGCCAAATTCTTTCCCTGAATGTTATGCTTGTGCTTTTTTGGCCATCAGTTGAAATTTATATCTGCATATTCTGTAACTATATGTTCAATAGTATATCCCAAACACTCATCAAAGGAGAGTTACATGCTGGGCTTTTCTTTTAGCACCTCTGAAGGTGCTACGTGAAGCGCCACGAACTGTGATGAGAGAACAAAGCTATCAACAGTTTTTCATTGTTAAGTTGTCCAAAAATTAAAGGCTGAACACCTCATTTAGCTCTTTTTTAACATCTGGGAGCTTCCAAATTCAAAGACAGTTCTGTTATCTCCAGCTGGCAGATCCAACAGAGCTGAGACTGAAAGCTCTGATCAAAGACATTTTGACAGGAGTGACAGCATCCGTGCTTGCACCAGCTGATCTGATGCGCAAACATTTACAGAATGCACAGTCCAAATTGAAGGCTGGTTAGTTGTCTATTGAATCAATGAAGTCCCAGAAATTTGGTCAGATTTGTCCAGGGCTGTTCAATTAGGGCAAAACCCATGATTACTATTATATTCGTCAGTAACTGCAATCTAAATTACAACCCCTGAAATGAACAAGAATATGAAGCAATAAGAATGGCATTTTTTTTTAAAAAGAAACAAAAAAAAACTTGCACCACATTTTTTCTGAACAACGTATTTTAGTACCTACTAGTTTGACTGCTATGACATTGTGCACAGACATTCAGATAATGAATCATTACGTGATCCCCTAGCTCTTCCACAAGGGCCACCAGGAGGTTTATGTCTGTGCTTTTTGGTGAAATATCTTGATGGAGTGCCATGAAATATCAAGATTTTTACTACCAGAAGTAGTAATATGCACAATGGCATTAGCACTGTTGTCTCACAGCAAGAAAGTCCTGGATTTGAATCCACTGGTCAGCTGGGACCTTTCTGTGTGTAGTTTGCTCGTGCTCCCTGCGACTGTGTGGGTTATTTCCAGGTACTCAGGCTCCCAAACCCCAAAAAATCCTTGTTAGTTTAACTGGTAATTCTAAATTGCCCGTAGGTGTGAATATGAGGATGAGTGGTTGTCTTGTCTCCTTGTGTTATCCCTGTGATAGATTGGCGACCTGTCCAGGGTGTACCCCACCTCTCAATCTATGACAGCTGGGATAGATTCCAGCCCCACCACGACCATGAATTGGATTAACCGAAGAATACAAATGAAATTTTAGCACAGCATAAGTGCTTTGACTATTGTTTGTCCTCAAGGTACAAACTGAAAACAACCTGAAACCCAAACCATTTGGGAGCCAAAGTATAATATTTATCAAGAGTGAATCAATACCTGCTGTAGTTCAGTGTATGAAGACCATTTATAAACTTGCCAGTTTTACTATAGAACAATCTTTTAACACCAAATTGATATTTTTGAATGCCCCAGTGCCTTCTGGTCTCTTGTGAGAGATACTCAAAAATTTGTAATTTGCTATTTTTCTTATGTTCATTATTTTAGTGTGGAACCTTGATGAAGACACCATAATCAGTAGAGGCCCTTGCATGTATCCAAACACAATATTACAACGTCTACTCAAATTCTAGCAGAGTACACCAAGTGGAAAACAATACAAGTGGACAGAGACCACTTTGGAGATGACGGAAGCCTATTTCAATAATGCATTCACAATGCAAACAAGACAAGCTTCTTCCAAGTTGCGCATTTGGCTGCATTACAGCAATCCTAATTTCATTAGCGACTTATCCAGGGCTTGAGTTGGTGCCAGGTGACTGAGTCACTTAATCACAGTGATAAGGTACCTTTCCTTGCATCACTGCATTTCTATCATTCACCTAGCTTTCAATCACTAATACATACATATTCTGGTTCACAACAGGAATATTAAGTTAGAGCAAATGGCCCGCAATATTTAACTCCAAATATTAACTGCCTGACTGCTGGATGATATTTGCTCAACTGTATGTTATATTGAGCTTTGAGTGAATTACATAGCTTGTATTTTCATAGAATAATCTCATGAAATGTAACTCACTGGTTTGTGAGCTATTGGAGAATTGATTCTGCTGTTCTGTGTTGAGACACTGCTTATTACTAGTGCTAGACCGTGGCTGTTTAACCACACTCCTTGACTACATAATTCAAAGGCATCCAGGGCATAACTGCCAAACAACACGTAGATCCAAATAATCCCTGTATTTGTACACCTCTTTAATTACAGTGATTAATTCAGAAGAGTAAAGAAGCCGACACGGATACTCATGAGCTAAGGCTAAATCCAAACCAGAGTAACACTGTCAATATATTCTAGGACAAAAATAATAAAAGGCAAAAGACGCACATAAAGGAAACTGGTCAAGCAATAAAATTTGAAGTTAAATGTAAACTTATTCTTTTTAATGTATATTGCAGATCAACTGCAAGGTACCTGAAGCATCAAGGCATTGCAGATGGGAGGAAAATGTAATTCACAGTAGTGAATCAACAGTGTGTCTCACTTATTTTAACAGGTTTTAAAGATTAAATCCCTGTCCTATCATCTTATTGATTTGGACAATCATGCCTGTACTGTTGAATGGTCTGGATAAAATACTATTATTATTTTTTGTAATACTGAATGAAGAAACTATTCATCCTCGTATTGATTGGGATAGGGTGACTCAGCAGGTAGAGGGCATCTGCTTATTGCAGATTGGTGATTCGATCTATGCTCCTCCTCTTTACGAGCTGCCTTACATTAAGTACCCCAAATTACTCCCTTTGGTTAAGGCAATGCCTTGCATGGTAGCATGCCACCATCAATGTGTTTGTGGGTAAACTCAACCACAGGGGGCCACAAGTGAGTGTACTTCTAGCGCTCGAGCCTAGATAAATGAGAAAGGTTGTGTTAGGAATGACATCCGGCGTAAAATCACTACCAAATCAAACATGCAGATCATCAAGAATGTGATTTTCAGAAGGAGTGAGGGTCCAGAATGCAGGACGCAAAGGTGGGATTCAAAAAAATTAATGATGAGTCATTTATTAGGTTGAAAAATAATACAAATCTAAAACAGAGTCCAAGTAACAAAAATACAAAGAACAAGAACAAACAGGGAAAGAGGAAGGCAGGGAAACAATGCTACACAATAACACAAATATGTAGACTTACATTTGTAACTAGAAAGATGAGGTAATCAGAAAGAGCAAATATTGCTGGAGAAAACAAGGCGAACAGAAATCAAGATAACAAGAAAAGGGAGAAATAAAACTAAATACAGAGCACAAGAGGACACAAAGGACTACCAAAATAAAATAGGAAGCTACCAAAATATGAGCGCAAACACAGCGACTGAGACAACCACAGGACATGAGGAACACAGAGGGAGCAGGAATCAAGGAAAACAAGGAATCAAATATGAATAATCAATTAACAATAAACAGAATTTCCTTAGTGAGCAAGAACAGACAACTCTAATAACAATAATAATGATGAAGAGTCTATAATCAATAAAATAAATAATAAACGATAAAGAATCTATACAAAACATAAGAAAACAAGACTTGAAAGTCTTGTAATAAGAAGAACTAAATTACAGTTTTTCTCAAATGTTAAAACACAAAAGCCAATCCTGTAACCCAAATGACCAGTAGTCTAAACACATTTACTAAATGTAGCCACCATATTCCAGTACCATAAACACATGTCACATGAAGACACAATTCACAAAACACAACCCTCTGTACTCATAAATCTAAACACATTTTTCCTTGCTAAAACACATGTTGCAAAACAACTCTGCTCATATCCTCAAATGAAAGCCCATGTGATGCAAAATGCTTGCCACAGTCACCAATCTTTGAACACAGGGAACACACCTGGCGTCATTCACTACACACAATGACTCAAAATTGAAGACACTTGTTGCTAATGCTGTACCCACATGTAAAAGCAAGTTCAGAGTGCACAGTATGCTGAAGGTTCCAAACAAACACAATGGATGAAGGCAGAGTCAGGGGAAGAGGAATTTGATGCAGAGGAGGGAGAAGAGCTGACCCTGGAAGAAGAGGAGCAGGCCAATGAGGAAGAGGAGTTCAAATGAGAGGAGGAAGAGGAGCGACCAACGAGGAAGAGGAGAAGGCCAACATGGGAGAGGAGAAGGTCCAGGAGGGAGAGCAAGACAACCTCGCACCATCATTATGGACGAGATGCGAGCAACAGCTCAGCGACATGATGCCGCACAGCGATTGTGGTGTGTGTGTGGTGTGAATAACGTAAATACACTTCACACCCTGTTCATGTTTTCAAGATTACTGTTGTGTGCAATAGATTCTGTTTTTGCATTGAGTTGTGTTACAGTAGTGTACGTACATGCAGGATTTTCTATAGATTTATACTACTCATATGAAACTCACAAATCTAAATGCCTAATCCTCTGCAGAGATCTACGACGATCCGTTACTGTATAGTTTCTAAAATATGCATTGGCAGTTATGGAACAAAGAACCTTCTCACAAATTGAGCATTGTGTTTTCAATTGTTTTGCTGTAGTGTGTAATGCTGTGTATAGTGTTTACAGTTTTGACAGCTTCGAGCTGCTCTCTTGGTGTGGGAGTTTGAGTTTTGCAGTGGGAAGGTGTGGTTGTGTTTATGTAGCTTTAGAGAAGGGTGTTGTGTTTGGACATTGGGGGACCTGGTGGTAACGTTTGTGACATGAGTTTTAGCATTTGAGAAAAACTGTAAAGGAAAAACTCTAAACAACAAACAAACTCAAATATAACACATGCTTAAACACAAATGAAAACTAAACCTTAAAAGAACTCAAAAACCTGCGTCCAAGACCCAAGGACCATAACACTGAGAAGTGGACAGATGAGATTAGGCAGGGGCCCCGTGGACTATGATGCTTGCAACATTGTGATCTGCAGTAAGACGCAGGTACCAGAGAGGACAAAGGTTCACAAGATGGTAGTGAGAGTATAGCTGTGAGATAATGGCACTAATAAAACATGGAAGGCACAGCTGGTGGTGGAACAGTTGAAGACGTTAAGGGTTTCATTGAGAGTGACCAGGATGGACAAGATTAAAAATGAGAAAGTTAGTGGGATAATTCAGGTTGAGCAGTTTGGAGCAAAAATTAGAAAGGCAAGGCTGAGATGGTTTGGACATGTGCAGATGAGAGATAGGGGACAAAGGATGTTGAATATGGAGCTTCCAGGCATGAGGAAAAAAGGAAGACCTCAGAGAAGATTAATGGATGCGGAGGACATCCAGAGGATTGGTGAGATAGAGGAGGATGCCAGGGATAGGATGAGATGAAGGCAGATGGTTCATTGTGGATACCCCTAAAGGAAACAGCAATAGAACTTGGTAAAGTGTATAAAATCATAAATCCAGTCGATTTATATTTGGCCAAAGATCACTAAGAATAAAAGGACTGGTTCCAGTAATACTAAAGCTTTCTCAGGTTATACAAGCTATACCTCTCCATATATACTGCCATTCAAAAGTTTGGACACACCTTGTTATTTAATGGTTTTTCTTTATTTTCATGACTATTTACATTGTAGATACTGTGACAGCCAGTGGTGTGGTCTCCCTTATCCTTGTCACATTCTTTGAGCCAGGTTGTGACAATACATACTGAGGGCATCAAAACTATTGATGAACTCATGTGGAATATGTAGTAAACAAAGTATGAAATAACTCAAAACATGTTTTATATTTTAGACTCTTCAAAGTAGCCACTCTCTGCTTTGTTGGCAGCACTGCAAACCTTTGGCCATCTCGCAATGAGCTTCATGATGTAGTCACCTGAAATGGTTTTGTCTTCACAGGTGTGCCTTTCCAGTTTTGAGACCACCAGTTGTGCCGTGCAGAAGTCAGGTTGGTACACAGCTGACAGCCCTATTAGTTAGAATTCATATTATGGCAAGAACCAATCAGCTAGGTAAAGAGAAACAACAGTCTATCATTACTTTAAGAACTTGCAAAAACTTGTGTCCCCAAGTGCAGTCGCAAAGCCATCAAGTGTTAGAGATTAGAGCCCAGATAAATGCCACATAGAGTTCCAGTAGCAGACACGTCTCTAGATCAACTGTTCAGAGGAGACTGCATGAATCAGGCCTTTATGGTCAAATAGCTGATTAAAAAAAAACTACTACTACTACTAAGGAAAAGCAATAAGCAGAAGAGATTTGGTTGAGCCCTGAAACACAAGGAATGATGTGATGGTGTGGGGATGCTTTGCTGGTGACATTGTTGGGGATTTCTCCAAAACTGAAGGCACACTGAACCAGCATGGCTATCACAGCATCCTGCAGTGATATGCCATCCCATTGGGTTTGCATTTAGTTTTAGGACATTGACCTCCAGGCTGTGTAAAGGCTCTTTGACCAAGAAGGAACATGATGGAGCGCTGTGCCAGATGGCCTGGTCTCCGCAGTCACATGGCCTAAACCCAATGGAGATAGTTTGGGATGAGATGGAGCGCAGAGCGAAGGCAAAAGGGCCAACAAGTGCTCAGGATCTCTGGGAACACCTTCAAGGTTGTTGGAAAACCATTTCAGGTGACAACCTCATGAAGCTCATCGAAAAAATGCCAAGACTGTGCAGTAATCAGAGAAAAGGGTGGCTATTTTGAAGAATCTAAAATATAAAACATGTTTAGAGTTATTTCACATTTTTTTCTTTACTACATAATTCTATGTGTTCATTCATAGTTTTGATGCCTTCAGTGAGAATCTACAAGGTAAACAGAAAAACCATTAAAGGAGGTGTGCCCAAACTTTTGACTGGTAGTGTAGTTATAGTCACTCTGAGCACAGTGTTTCTAAACAGCTGAATTCAGCTGAACCAATGTCTTTCTATCTTGGCTAAATCTAAAGTAAATCTTAAGCAGCCTGTGGAAAAGTGAATTTGACCTTTTAGCCTTTAAAGTAAGTCTCAACTGTAATGAAAAGGGGAACACTAGATTTATTACACAATGTAACTGAACATAAAATCCAATTAACTGCACAGCTCTATATGTCCATTAGGTTACTCCTTCTGCACGGCCATTTCTACCTTTAAATGCTGAAATTTTGCTTTTTCAAAACTATCTCAAAGTTTTCCTGATGGGGTTCATAAGCAACAGGTGGTCCCAGTCCTGATCCTGTGGTTACTGAACTTGATATTCTTTAAAATTTGGGGTTTTCAGCACCACCTTCCACCTTTTCATTACAGCAACCATTTACCTTCCTAATTTTTCCCTGCATAAACTGCTCAGTCATGAGCTGAGGCTTAAACATCTGTGGATGTGCGACGTCTGTGAATATTGTGAAGGACAGTCTTGTCAGAACAGGACAGATGAGTGAACATGGTTCTCCGTTCTTCAGTCTGATTATACTGTAGGCAGGCCTGGCCAACTGACAGGCAAAGTTAGAAGTCCATGTTAAAACAACAGGACACCTTCTCCTACTCCACTTTAGCTTGTCTTCACATTGAGAAATTCTCCCAATTATGGAGGTTGTATCTCCCATTGTTCCCAAAAGATGTTATTTCACTCTAACAGCAGCTGTTAAAGGTGTAGGCTAATTGAGCTAAATGGAGAATGTGACCACTGGGCCCCACGAGGACCCTTTATTCTGGGCCACCTCTGTAAGGTGGGCCAGGAAAGGACAGCTACCATCCACTCTCAATTTCCCTGAGCCCACAATTATGTCATCCTGCACTAAGGACACTGTAATGTCCTTTACTCCGATGCAAAATGAAGTGAACACCAGTGTCTATTTAGCTTTAGAGATGCTTTGTGTAAGACATAAAATAGAGTTTCCTAAATACTGCATTCACCCATTCGGATGTCAGCAAATAAATGGCATTGTTGTTGTGAATAATAGACGATTGATTAAGCCGATGATCCTATTTATGTCTCCATTTAGACCAGTTGTGCTTCATCAAGGGCCCCATAGTGTGAAATAATGGCGTATGTCATTATTTCCCATGCTGGAAATAATGACATACGCCAAAAGAGCGCTAATCCTTCTCAATACAAGCTCCACTAGAAATTAGGCATTCTGTCCCTGCTGTGTGGTTTCAGTTGCTTAAAGGATGGGATCAGCATATCTTGACAGCCAAACACTTTGAATCACACTCAGGGGAAGGAGCTGCTTAGAAGTCAAAGGGGAAAAAGTACAGGCTGAAACTAAAAAAAAAGCACAAGGACACCATGTCGTCCCAACAAATGGTACATGGTGTTTTGCTTGTTAAACAGTAATGTTAAAACTCACTCAGGTAAATTGGCAAGCTGGTCAAAAGTCAATTCATCTACAAAGCACATCATTTTCTCTCAACAGTAATGTGTATTGAGCTATGAGGACAGCCTCAAAGTCATCTAAACGAGTACTCACCAACATGCTACACTAAAAAAACTGAATAATTTGAATGAAAAACATTCATGTTTCTCCCAACTTGTTGATAATGCTGATTTTTTTTACAGATAGGAAAAGACCTGACACTGACAAAATCCCTATTTTATCTGTCCCCTGAGCACCGCCACTTTAAGTTGTTACATGCTGAAAGCCTTGCTTTGCCTTTGCTGTCAGATCGTAGAAATGAGCAGGTGTTGATGGCCTTTCTCTGCTGTCATCTCTAATTCAGCACCGCTGGAATCTCTTCCAGTAAGAGGCATCAAACGCACCTCCAGCAAATCAAAGACCAGGTTAGACGACGCACAAATCATACTTTATAATGTATGCAGTAACACAAAAGACACAAACACACTTGATTTACAGAGGAGGTAGTGCACATTAATCACGTACTCTTATTCCTGCATTCACTCATTATAAACAAACTGCACTTATTGACTGCAATCATGTTTTGCCTTTATTCGTGCCAATTTATTTTATTTAAAGTAACTCAGACTAAAGGAAAATGTGATTTTTATTTTACTTACAATGTCAGTTAATGACGCAAAAGTACACAATAGAAAGAAACTGGCTTCTGTTTTTTTACCTTTTCTATAAGATAAGATTTTCTGAGAAATAATTTTTGGAGCCATGTATTTGTCATTTATGTTCACATTTTTAAAAACTCAAACAATTTTTAGATCGTTAAGGTTTGTGCTGCAGAACTCTTTGAAAATGTAAATATGATACTCGTTATAGATTTGGAAAAGAATATTTCTGTGTTAAAGCTGACTCAGATATAAAAGACTTTCTAAATGGCTCAAAACAACAACCACAAATGCAAAAATGTATGTACATCCCTCTCATCACAAGTGCAGTTTACCAGCCAAACATGAGGTCAGTCTGAAGGTCAACCACCTTTGGGACTATGACACCTGAGTTGGTTACACTAACTATAAACATAATTAGTATATAAACATCTAACATTCTGTCATTCTATGATAAAACCAGACTGGCTGATGTAGCTAAAGAATCTAGAAATCCTGACTGTCTCTTCCACTGAAATCGTTCAAGATCAGATTATCCAGATTAGTTTTATAATGCATTCTAATCAATGCATGCAAAAAGCTGTCAAGAAACACAGCTCATGCTGATATTTTATTTTGTATTTATTTAACATTAGTGTATTCCTTCTGTTGGCATATAGAGTCATCTGGCCATCCTTGATATTTGCTACGCAATGCACGAACCACATGCGCTCATCATGGCATGTCCACACAGGTATCTCTCTGACGAAAGCCTAACATCCGCAGCTACACAATGACAGGCTGCACCATAAAACATACAATCAGGTGTAATGTGAAGATGATTGGACCTGCCGTAGATGACACCTCTATTAATCTGAATGTTTCCTGCAAGCATCACATTGAATGTGACGGGCGAGCGGTGAAAACGTCACTTTACCTGATCGCCACCCTGTTACGTGTCAAAAGCACGTCCTCCGCAACAAGGTGATTTGAGAAACAGGAAATGTTGGTCTCCACTGACCTGGATCGTGCAGGTGTACTCCGAGTCGTCCAGCAGCCTCACGGTGCAATTGCATTCCCTGTCCAGACTCCTGATGCTGCTGCTCATTAGTCGGCTCAGCATCTTCTCGATCGTCTGCGAACGGGACCACAGAGAGGTGCACACAGCACATACATACAAGTTTATGTTCTGAGGCGTTAACGGCGTCCCTGGTCTTTGCTCCAACACCTGGTCAGCGGCAGCGCGTGTGCAGACAGGCGGCGGTGGTGCATCGTTTTATTTGTGTGTGAGCGCGGACTGAGCGGGGTGCTGCGTTTCTCCAGTCAATGAGAAGTGGGAACACTGCTGTAACTGCTGCTGCTGCTCCTCTCTGGTCCGGTTAAACTGTCACCCCCTCACCACACCTTCTCCCCCCGTCTCCGCCGTTGCCATGCCGCTCTCAATGGTGCTGGGCGGGCTGGTTGATGAATGGCGAATCTGTCAGCCAACAGAGCGGGAACTGATGCTGCCTTCGCAGAGTTAAAAACAGAAGTCGAAATTCCGATAGGCTGCCGCAAGTCGTGACTAAATCCACATGGAATAATAACACAGCTTCACAAGTAAAACAACAGGCAGGTGCTTTGTCCTGTTTTAGAAGTTGCTCAGTTAATTCAAGGTGATAAACGAATAACTAACGCAATAAAAGAAGAAATGCGTCAGCTGAACATTCCCGAAACATACTTACGCTCAACGTCACACCTCACGTGCCAAATTTTCCAGTTAATTTATTATTGTGTGTGTTAAAATGGATATTTCCGACAGAACGTGAAGGCAACAGCATATTTTAGCATTCAATCCGCTTCACCTCCACAGGTTGGTTTCCAGTCTTTAATTATGTAGTCAGAGAGACGCATTGTTTATAGATGACGAAGCTGTTAAACTCAAATGCACTTTGTTTATCAGAAAGTAGAATATTTATGTATCTGTGTTTCTGCCAGGCTATTTTTAAATGACAAGTTATTTTTTGTTTATTATTTCCCTGCTTTTATGCCCGAGTGCGACCCAACATAATTCATTGGCATGCCTTGCTCACGAGCAGCGGAGGACAGGCGGTATTTATTATCCTACAACTGATCAGCTTATTGTACAGAGAAAGATCTCGGCTGGATGAGTTTGGACCAAACAGAAAACTGAAAACTCAAATTTCTTCAACCACGTCTCTCTCTGGGGGTGCTTAATGGTAATTACAATGGAGCAATGGGGGAAACAGGGCCCTAGTCCTTTGTATTGTGGCTGGATACGGTTTCCAAAATACTCCCAGTGGTAGGAAACGAGTGAACTACCACGTATTTTAGACCTGTTTCATGTCGTACACATTTACGGCCGGAATTTTAAAAAATAATCACGAAGCCACATATTTTTCTTACATAGTCGAAAAGAAACTCATCTGCCGTGACATTGTTTCACAATGCCGTGACCCGGATTCGAACCGGGGTTGCTGCGGCCACAACGCAGAGTACTAACCACTATACGATCACGGCGAGCTACGATGAGCTGACGGGTTTAGAGAGGCAAAAACGAGGTCTCTTTAGTAAACCCTCCCCGGAACTTTGTCAAAGTGGTGCTATTGTTAGTGATTGAGGTAAGCTTCAGATATATGATTTAAATAAGCAATATACACACATACATTGCACAACTTTTAATAATTATCGGCAGCAAATGGAGTTAGTGTGACATTATAAGAGCATAACTTCGGTTATTGTCTGCCCGACATTACCACCTGGTGGATAAACCGACAAACTGCTACAGCCGCACCACGTGTGGTTTTGCTAAGCCTCCTCGCTCTGGTTGGCTGCCCTTGCTGCAGACGTAACACGTCTTCCTGTTTTGTAACACTCTGAATGTGATTGTTACCAAACACTGAATTTTTCTACAGCAGTTGATCTGAATCGCGCAAAGTTGAAAAGCCCTAAGAAGGTAAAGTTTTTCTTTTTTTGGCTTGAAATGTTTGAATGTTATTATATCCTGTAGTTATCATACCGTTGATTTATTGCATTGCATGTTAGTTGCAGTTTAGAGGTTTCTGCAGGTTCTGCCGCTGAAGTGTAAATTTAAGCGGATGCTCAGAACTTCCAAGGAATCATCATATTGTTTTGTGAAACGTAATGTTGTTTTGTTTGGTTTAAGATTTGTGCTGTATTTACCGTAGTTTTAAAGATCTTAACTCTTAGTCGTTTACATTTCTGAGGTTTCGTGTCTGTGTAAGGATGTGCTCTCCATTAACTGAAATTCATGAGGTGGAGAGGAGGAATGGATGTTAACCTACAGCATCAGTTCTTTTAAAAATTTAGTTTATGTGACGCGTTGACACAAGCTCACTGAAGATCATTAACTTGATGTTTTGGTGCCTTATGTTTGTGATTCACGTGTCCGCAGGTATGGCTCACACGTGTATTCACTGGTTCCGCAAGGGACTCAGGTTGCATGACAACCCAGCTTTGATGGCTGCTCTCAAGGACTGTAAGCAGCTGTACCCTGTGTTCATACTGGACCCTTACCTCCACAACAACGCGTGTGTGGGTATCAACCGCTGGAGGTTCCTCATTGGAGCGCTGAAGGACCTTGACGGAAGCCTCAGGAAGCTCAACTCTAGGTAGAGACACAGTCGACACTCAGCAACATTAAACACTTTTTAAAAAGTCAGACAGCTGCCATCAACCTATATTGTCATGTTATGGTATGTTTAATCTACTTAGGCTGTTTGTTGTGAGAGGGAAGCCAGAAGATGTGCTCCCCAAGTTATTCACCAAGTGGAAAGTAACCAGGCTGACCTATGAGTATGACACAGAGCCCTACAGCCTGCAGCGCGACAGCAAAGTGACGTCACTGGCCAAAGAACGTGGAGTTGAAGTCATCTACAAAGTCTCACACACTCTTTATAATATTGAAAGGTAAAAATCTTGCTGAGCATTTTCAGACAGGGGATTTTTTTTCTGTGCTACTTGTGTTGTCATTTCTTGACTGTGTGTTTGTTTGTTTTTTTGTCTTAATAGAATAATTGAGGAAAATAATGGAAAACCCCCACTTACCTATACCAAGTTGCAAGCAATAGCGAAGACGATTGGTCCCCCTAAGAGACCAATCCCTGCTCCAACCATGGACGATATGAAAGGTATCACAATACCAGAAAAACAGACTAGTGTTACTGAATTGTCAGACAAAGTTATTTGCAATGATGTATGGACATTTATCTAAAAAGCAAATGTCAACATTTAGAAGTGATTAGATTAAATCTATCCCCACTGTCAAAGATGTAAAGACACCATCCTCAGAAAACCACGAGAAGGAATATGGGATTCCTACACTGGAGGAGCTCGGCCTGGACACTGCTCCTCTTGGAGAGGATCTGTTTCCAGGAGGAGAACAGGAGGCTCTCAGGAGACTAGATGAACATATGAAAAGAACGGTAAATTAGATTCACATCTACATCCTGTTATTTGCAGGATTGTAACAACAGACATGCCTACATTCTCTGAAACATTTCTGTGTATGCCTTTCAGAAATGGGTCTGCACCTTTGAGAAGCCACAGACTTCTCCAAACTCTTTGAGCCCCAGTACAACTGTTCTCAGTCCCTATGTCACCTTTGGATGCTTATCAGTCAGAACCTTCTGGTGGAGACTCACAGAGGTGTATAGAGGGGTGAGTGATGCACTTTACATACAGATATTGTAGTTAATAATGGTAAGGAAAATTATGCTGTAGTATTGTTTAATACATTTCAACAGGAAAGAAACTGAATTAATCATTGCCACTTCAAATACTTTCCTTGTGTGATTCCTGTGGTGAGACACTGTACGTGCAATGTGCTTGTATTTGTCTTTGACTTGTGTGATTTTTGCAGAATAAACACTCAGATCCTCCAGTTTCTCTGCATGGCCAGTTACTCTGGAGAGAGTTCTTCTACACAGCCAGTTTGGGCATTCCTAGCTTTAACAAGATGGAGGGTAACAGCGTGTGTACTCAGGTGGACTGGGACACAAACCCTGATTATCTAGCTGCTTGGAGAGAGGTATTGAGATTGAGTCCTTGAATGAAGTGTCTCTAGAGAAAATTGATGGTGCGAGAAGAGGAGTTTTCATGTTGATGTACTTATGCAATTGTTGTTAAATGTGGAGTAATCTAATTTTCTGTGTCATAGATGATTCATTGTTATTTCACACTCTCCTTAAAGGCTCGGACTGGTTACCCCTTCATTGATGCTATCATGACTCAGCTCAGGCAAGAGGGCTGGATCCACCACCTGGCCAGACATGCTGTTGCTTGTTTCCTTACTAGGGGAGACCTCTGGATCAGCTGGGAAGAAGGGCAGAAGGTCAGCTCGCAAAGGCTGCAGCTGCTAATATCACAAATATTACAATACTACTGCTACTAATAGTAATTATTATTAGCTATACACAACACTTGTGTTTTTTTTTTCTATCATGAGTCCAGCAGTACATATGCTAAATCAGTATGGTACCTGTAACATTTTCTCACTGCTCATGAAGGTGTTTGAGCAGCTTTTATTAGATGGCGACTGGGCTTTGAATGCTGGAAATTGGCAGTGGCTATCAGCGAGCACCTTCTTCCACCAGTATTTTAGGGTTTACTCTCCAGTGGCCTTCGGGAAGAAGACAGACAAAAATGGAGACTACATCAGGTAAGATCTATCAGCCAAACGTATTACCTAAACAATTCACATTCATTACATGTATCGTTTATAATGATTTAGCATTTCTCCTATGTTTACAGGAAGTACCTCCCTCTTCTGAAGAAGTTCCCAGCAGAATATATCTATGAACCTTGGAAAGCTCCACGCAGTATCCAGCAGGCAGCAGGATGTATTGTGGGTAAAGACTACCCACATCCCATTGTACAGCACGAAGTGATCAGCAAGAAAAATATTCAGAGGATGAAACTTGCTTATGCCAAGAGATCCCCAGAGTCACCTAGCAAAAGCAAAGGTACTGCAAGAAACATACAGGAGCATTATGTCCTTTTATATTAGTCATGCTTCAACTAAATTCTGTTTCTTCTTTTGTTTTTATTTCTTTGTTTTGCTCCAAGGTGTAAAGCGGAAGGCTCCATCCATCATTGAAATTATCAAGAAGAAAGCAAAAGTAAAGTAATTAGAAATCATGTTCACGTTTTGGTATCTTCCCAGTACTTTAGTTTTATCTCAGTCCACAGTTTTCTATATTGTGTTTTTATTGGGATTTTCATTGGTTATTTTTTTATATCATTATTATTGTTACTTTTTATGTTGTATTTATGTCAGTGTTTAAAAGTCCCTCTTGGATTTAAAAAAGGTCAGGTGAGAGACTGCACAGAGATTAGGTCATGTTTTCTAAAGGTTAATAACCTTGTGTCAAATTGTTATTATGTTACATAGGGAAAAAAATAAGCAGGTCTGAATGTCTCCATGTTAGAAGGGTGTAAAAATAGACTTAAGTTAAAAAACAAAATTAATGCAGACAGTAAATATGGTAGATATGCATTAACTTTAATGGTTCGGTCAGTTCGCCCACCATACAATTCAAGGAGCACATCAGAAAATAGTACATTAATTATAGACAATGAAAGAATGGTTCTAAAAAAATAGAAAATCAAGAAAAGTGGAAAATTTAAAGTTTTAAATCTTGGATAAGATAATCCAACATCTCAGTTTGATTGACATCAGACATCAATTGTATTGTGTCAGTTTGTTGACATTTGCAAACAAACTGACACAATTTACACATGATTTGTTTATGAGTCAGATTGTATCACTGTCAAATAAGATTCTTGTTATATTAATAGTAAGCATACACTTCTGTCTTCTATCTGCTGCCATTAAAATAAAAAAATCTTACACTTAGAACTTGGACGTGACTACACAGAGGATTGTGTCCAATCGTACAGCTGTCTCATATACTCAAAACTAAGACAACTGTTTAGGTGAAATGATCTTTTCAGCTCATTTTATCAGCTTGCAAAGTTTTATGTCATTTCCATATCATTCAAAATTGTTGCTCTTTAATAAAATGTCAAAATGGAAAATTAATATTGTGTCTTAACTAATAAAATGTGTGGGTCCTAAAACTGCTAGGTCTATGTACTGTTATTCCCACTAGATGGCGCTGCAATACCTGAAGAAAAACTCAACTCAACTACATGTATACAGAGAATATTCCCCCAAGTATATTCTTAAAAGTTATTTAAAGATTTAATCTGTTATGTGTTTTGGAACATTTGTAATGGAGTTAATTTAACTGTCATAAAAATGAGAAATAAATAAATAAATTTTTAGAGTATCTGTGGTCAGCACAGAACATCTGACCTTTTATATGTTAACTCTTTGCAGAAAAGAAACAGAAAGTAGAAGTGATCTGTTAATATTTTTGGTGAATAATATTGAATCTCAATTAATCTCAATGAATATTAAAAATAAAAACAATCAAATTTAATTTGATTTAATTTGATTCTAGCTACAATGTCATTTGTCTGCTTTCTATAAGGAATTCATTTTTCCAGCTTCCTCATTCCTAAAACTTTGCTTTCCTTGTTTTTTTCTAAATGTAGCAATGAGCATCAGTTTTTTTTCTTATCAGGATTATGCTTGAGATGCAGTATTACATAAGGCCTGTTAATCAATTACTAATTGTGTCAGTGCACAATTGGTGAAAGTCAGTATGAACAGGGCTGTGCGACATAAAGGCAAAGATGTAAGTGAGTGTGTTTGGGGCACACAGCTGTTCTTGGAGCTCAAGTCTTCTCCTGTTTCTGCTTCCTTGGAGTTGACACTGGTGTGAATAACCAGAGGATGATGTCACAGGCTCAGTAGCAGGCCAGGCGGCCATACAAAGCCAAGCTCAGTTTCCACAGAGACCTGTCAAACATCAAAACAATCTGTTCTCTGACTGTGCATTAATGTACAAGGGTGTTTTGGGGTACACTTGGCATTGGGTCACTCTTCCGGTAAACTTTCATAGCAGAGCTCAGCAAGCCTGGGTGAACCGAAATCACCTATTCAACAATGTACCTGCATGCATTCCAACATTTTCTGATATTATGAAAATGTTTAGCCTTAATCCCAAAAAGAATAATTAATTTTCAATCAAAATTCCAAGAATAGCTGGCTCCTCCTGTTTGTCCGTGGGTGTACCCCTCTCCTCATGGGTCCACGTCGTCACCTCACCACTCAAACCATCTTGGATCTGGGAACTGTAACATCCCAGCTGAATTAGAACAGTGTGTTCCCATGCAGCTGGTGTTTCATGTAGCTGAAATAGTAGTGATTTATCTCAGGAGGCTGCTCCACAGGCAGCAACATGAAAGAGTTAATCCCCACTTTATGCAACAAATTTTTATGGCCATAATAATAGGACAGGGGCTCTCCAAGGTTCAAAAACGGTTCTTCTTTAGGTTACATTACAAAATAATATGAGTTCAATCTAACACTTGATTAGCAAAGCTCTCAATACAAGCTACTGCACGGTGGGTCAAGTGGGTCAGTGTAAGTTTACATCACCATTTTATGAGGATTACCACAACACCAGTGAACATGCCCGTCTGTTTATAGGCTTCAAAGCAGACAAATAACAGACATACATTTCTGTTGATCAATACAAAGGTACCAATATGGTTTTACATGACAAACTGCAGACCATCTATTCATAAACAAATGTTATAACTCTTAAATTGCAAAAAAAGTACATAAACAGTCATAACTATTTGTTAAAGACCAAAGGGTAACGTTCTTTGGTGGCCAAGTAAGACTAAGCTGAGGAAGAATAGTGAAGCTAATTTTTATTTTTTTAAAGAAAAATCTAATTATCTCTTTTGTTGTACCAATGACATTATAATTGGAGAAACATTGAAGGACAAGAGGAAGCTGCGAGTAAAAGGTTCATGAACACGTGCTGAAAGGTCACTATTTATTAGAAGTCCATAGAGGTGGTAAATAAATGCCACAGTGAAACTGAAGAGCTGATGGGTGTCCAATCTGCTTCAGTTTTTTTGCTCTATGTTTGTCACCATCGGGGACACACACGCACACACCCCTCTGTACACATCCTGAATGACAATGGTCCTGTTGTCGTGGGATGTCCATTACCACACAGGTTCTAATGACTGATTATAACAATTTACATTTGCCCCACAGGACCCCCCTTTTATTTTCTGATAGAAGCACAATTATCTTTGCAAAAGAGATAATGGTATAAACAAAGCCAGAGGTAGTGATCTCAGAGAGCATCATTAGTAGCCCCCCTATAAATCTGCACCACTAAGCCACTACAGGATTTTGTGTAGAGCTATAAATGGCAAAACATGAGGCAATAGACATGCAATGCTAAAATTATGCACTCCACTACAGACCTCACGTGCACTGAGATTTGGAGAGAGATTAAGACCTTAACATGGGACAGGGCATAACATTCCTGGGATGTTCCAAATAGTAAGGAAAACAAACTTCTGAGAAAACCTTGGAATGGTTATTGATGTTTTAGCTGGTATCTAACCAGGTCTTTATTTTTTATATGGATGGTTATTTTGCAGGCAGATAAACTGGTGTACTTAAGATTTTTCTCCACTTGACCAGAAGCATAAATATATGTTTCTTTTTTTTATTTCCAGTTATTATATATTGGAAATTCCTCTTCCATCAGCAGGTTTCCTACATGCTTAAGGGGATACATGTTCAAACACAGTCACATGACAGAGTCTTCTGGTTTCTGTTCTGTTTCACCGCCCTGATGTGCTTTCATCACTCTGTATACACCCCACTGGAGAATATCCACAACACGCAACTGTGTTTTCCAGCCTCTCTACAGCTGACTGACGTACAGCCAAATACAAGATCCTGCAGCCTATACATGTCAGTCACCAGTGTGTGTGTGTGCGTGGTATGCTATAACTAATGGAATCCATAATGAATTGCCCAACTGTGTGTTCAATTTCCATTGCTTCCAAGAGTCTTAACATATTCCATTTAAAAATGTTCTTTTAAAATTAAATTCTTAATTTAATCTAGGTTGTTAAATCAAATCACTGCGTCACGGCCTTGGCAGGGAGCTACAAAAGAATATGACGAATGGATGGAACAGAAAAATGTAAATAGATGTAAGGAAGTCATGCAGGCATGTGTAATATGATGAGAATACGTAGTAACCCGAGAGATAATGCAGTTTGATACCTTTGAACTTGGACGAACACACTCGGGAAGCTGTAACTCATTGTAGTAGTATCAGTGCCAGTCAGTTCAAAGACAAGTTTGGGGGTTTGGAGTGTGTTTATCATGGAAGAAGTCTATATAGGTGACAAATAAAACATTTGTTAATGTCACTTATACATCCAGTTATCAGCCTTGCAAGTTAATTTAATTTCTGCTTAATATTGAGATTGTCCCAGCATTTTGTTTTCAGACTGAGCCAAGTATTTGAATCAGTCTTGAATCCCTGGAGAATAAAACCACATTAGTCTGACTAAATAAATAAAAATTAAATGAACTTGTTCATAAATGCTCGCTCTCTCTCTCTCTCTCTCTCTCTCTGTTTGTGTGTGTGCAGCAAAGTGTGTGTAGATGTGTCTGTGAATCCTTGTATGAAGATTAGAGCCCATATCTCTTTGGGAGTCAGTGGGATCTGCCTATATAAGGCTGTTCTATTCCTACTGCTTTTCCTCTGGGGACACAATGCAATTGTCAGCCACTGAACAATACATGTCTGAGAATTTAGCAAACTTCACTGTCTTGAATAAACATATATATATATAAATGGTTTTACAAGAGGTGATTCTGGGAAATACTGGGCTAAATGCTGTTGCATGATGACTTCAAGCTGTTTTTGCTATGTTCTACTTATACTCGAGAGTTTCCTAACGCCACACTTTTTAAATAGGAAACTACGTGACCGTAAGAATGTGCTGCTCATGTTAATGCACTCAAAACTAAAGGCGTCATCCTTTTGACTGACAGGCTCAAATGATTCTTTACCACAGCCTGTAAACACAGCTAAAAAGTTGGACAGAGGATACCCAAAGAGAAAATCTTTTTTGTCTTTGCGAAACTGTAATTCACTAATAACAGAATGAGAAAAAAAGACTTAACCATGTTTCTTTAAATTCTTTTCCTGGTATCTGGTGAACTAACAGATCTGGACATGGAAAATGTTTTGTTTTATTTTTCTTTTGTTTTTGTTTTTAAAGCATCTTCTTGATTTTTTTTACATTTATTTCTCTACTTAAGATATATATTTGGTGAATCCATTAGAGTTTTTCCCCCCTCTTTATAAAACAGCTATAAAGATGAGTTTTGGAAAGTGTGATGTGCTCTTGTGCCTATTTGCAGGCCAACTATAAATAGTCCAGGAACCTACGCATGCTCATGTTTGATTGGAAATTGCAGTGCCTTAAGCCATTGCTGTGGGGTGTCTGTCAAAGGAAGGAATGAAACTTGTGTATGGTGAGTTAACTGTGTAAAATAGACTGCTGAATGTTGTTTATGTAGCTACTGGATAAGCACATGCAGAAGATGTAAAGTATATCTTAACCTAGCATCTCTTGTGCTGAATAATTGTGTTTTTAATATACAACATTTGTTTTTAATGTTTTACAACTTTATTGTTTTAAAGTTTAAACTCTTCTCTTGGCAACAAAACAATATCTGGTGGAAAATGACTTCATGGAGGACAACAAGACGCTCGTCTAATGGGAATGGGCGGTCTTCCAATGGAGAAGATGTCAATGGAAGTGGCCGCCTTGGTGGCTGCAGCTACCTCTCTAATGTGAGGCCAGAAAACAGGTACAGAATCCAGACTAACTCAGGGTGCTGTCCTTCCACTTGAACCATCTCTGCTGGGAACATGCAGTATGTATGATCCCAGCATGTATTTATTCTATAATATATCTATAATTCAGGGTTTTACCTAACCTGGGATGAGCATGTGTTGCATGGTGTTTTTTTGTTTGTTGTTGCCATGGACGGCAGAGTTTAAATAAACTGCTTATTAAGAGCACAATCTCAGCTATGCACCATTGGCCCCTTTTCACATCAAGGATACACGACAGCGTCTGCATGGGAAGATTTGTTTATAGCACAAGTAGGTGTTGCTCTTCAGGTCCCCTTTTTAATTAATCTTGTGTAATATTTGATTAAACTGCTGTTCTTCTTTAAACTACTGACGAAGGACAAACCGAGTAACATTATCTGCCAGTTATCTTGCATCGTTGCTTTAGGGGAACTTTCACTCTGTCAGCCTCAGCTGAACTTTGCAGAGACCACTGATTATGTCCTTTACTTATCATATCTAGTGTATTACCAAAGCTAAAATCAAGAATTACCAGTGATTTGTGTTCCTGATTTTAGTTACTGAATCATTACTGAATCTAATTTTCTGTTCTCCATCTGTATTGTTTTGCTAAATGTATATATATTCACAATATCTTGTTTAGTGTTTGCTTCAAAACAATAATAGTACCAACTGTATAACATTTAGTGCCTTGTTTATTAATCATGAGTAATATTCAGTGAAGCGTAATGATCTCACCTGACTGTACACTGATCTAATACTCAAGCCTTTATCATTTCATTCATATATTCATATTTCATTCATAGCTTTGGACGATCAAATTTTTCATGCAATGAATGTAAATATGGGCTAAATGTAAAGCTTTTTATACTGAATACTGTAGTGAAAGATCAAAGAAACATTTTATTAAAAAACCAAAAAAAAACCCCCAAAAAAACCAAGTTAATTGTATTTGCCTCCAAAACTCACAACTGTTTTGTCCTTTGATTTCAGTTCTTACATTCATCATTTTACATATATTTTGACTTGGGACTTTCTTTTAAATGATATGAAAAAACTAACAAACAATCAAGCCCAATATATACAGATAAAAAACTCCAATAAACAAGGTTTTTTAAATGATAAAAGACATATGAATCCAAATAAGTACCATGACTGACCAACTCCATTTTCTTGTAAGGAGCACACTCTGCAGTGTGATTGCTCATTTAACTGAAGAAACACAGCCGTCCTTTGAAGCTACCCTGAAGTCAAAAGCTGTGTCCGAAAATTCAAACGTGAAGTTTTCCTGTGTGGTTAGAGGTAAGCATTGCCTACTCCATACATCTGAGCAACTGAACTGAAATATAGCACAAAGAAACAAAAATAATAATCTAAAAAAAAACAATGCACTGTACGTTTTTGTGCTTATGCTGCATTTTTTTTTTTTTAAAGAAGGTCAAAGACAAGAATAATACAAAGATAAACCTTTTGAACACCGACAAAGTTGGGAAACTGTCAAATTTAAGTTAAAAAGAAAATGCAATGATTTCCAAATTGCATAAACCCATGTTTTATTCACATTAAAAATAGAAAACACATTAATTGTTTAAATTGTGACATTTTACAGTTTAATGAAAAATCTTGATGTGTATTAGTTTTTCTGCTATCCCTGTGTGAGGCTGGCGACCTGTCCAGAGTATACCCCACCTCTCTCCCTCTGGTGGCTAGGATGGGCTCCAGCCCCACCGTGACCCTGACACGGAAAAGCAAAAAAAAATAATGGATGGGTGGTTGAATGACTCGTTTTGATTTTGATGGCAGAGAAACATCTTTGAAAAGTTGGAACAGGGGCAACAAAAGAGAAGAAACTAATTAGGTTAACTCGCAAGTGGTCAAAAACATGACTGGGTATAAAAAGTTGAACAGTAGAGAGGCAGTTTGTTGGCAGCAAAGATTGGGCAGAGCTTCACCAATCTGCAAAAAACAGTATCCACAAATTGTAGCACAATTTCAGACTGATTCTCATCAACATAAAATTGTTAGTTCTGTAAAAATGTCATTATCTGCAATACATAATATTATCAAAGGATTCTGAGAATCTGAAAAATATCTTTACACAAGGGGCTAGGCTGAACATCAATATTGGATTCCTGTGATCTTTAGGCCATGAAGCAGCTTTGCATGATCCAGGTGTATGATCTCAGAAACACTTCCAAAAATCAACAATTGGCAGCTTGCACATCTGGGAAGTCAGCATGCTGAAAGGTATATACAGCCTTCAGACTGTATCTTTTTCAGTTTATCTCAGCAAGACAGTACTAAACTGCACACTGTATCTAACACAGCATGGCCTTGTAGTAGAAGACTCCAGGTGCTGAATTGGTCTGCCTGCAGTCCAGACTTTTCATTAATTGAAAACATTTTGCGTATTGTGAAACAAGATGCTACACAGTAGTAAACATGACCCTGTCCCAACTTTCTGAGACATATTTCTGCCATCAAAATCAAAATAAGCTAATACATGTTATGAAATATTAAAATGTCTCAGTTTAAATTATATTGTTGACCTATGGTATTCCAGTATCTATTTACAAATGATTGCAGTTTTGTTTGTTTGTTTTGTTTTCTAGGATACCCGGCCCCTCAGGTTACGTGGTATAAAGACGACATGCAGTTGGATAGATACTGTGGACTTCCTAAATATGAAATATTCCACAATGGACAAAATCATTCCCTGCATATTTACAAGTATGTATACTTGAAAATGCTGTTTGATGAAATCCACAAAGGAGATATAAAGAAAATTCAAATAATAGCTTTGCCATCTAAAATGTTTTTCCTTTCCAACAACTGCTGCTTGATGTGATATTGATTAATTTCCAGGTGCACTGTGGAGGATGCAGCTATATACCAGGCCTCAGCCATCAACAGTAAAGGTATTGTTTCTTGCTCTGGTGTTCTGGAGGTGGGTGAGATGAATGAGTTCAAAATCCACCAGCGTTACTTTGCCAAGGTCAAACAGAAGGCTGAGAGCAGACGCAGGGAAGCAGAAGGCAAAGAAAACCAGGAGCCACCACGAACCATGAGTCCCGATCGTACACAGAGGAAACGCCGCTCGACAATGGAGGCTTTTCTTAGCACACCAAGCTCAATGGAGGATGATGGTAACGAGGAGAACCATCAAGCTGTTGTTCTAGAGACAAAGCCCAGGTTACAAGGGGCCCCTGGGGAGGAGGTTAAAGAAAAGCCAGTCCCAATCCCTAATGGCACAATGTCTAGTTTATCTAAAGGAGAGCCTGTTAATAATACTGGCAGTAAGGCTGAGAAATGTTTATATGACGCTCCCCAGAAGATTTTTACGACACACCAAACGAAAGCTCCCTTTATCAAGAAAAAGATTAAAATTTCCAACAGTGCAAAAGCTGGAAAAGCAGATGGTCTAGCAGAGAGAGTGTCTGAGGAGAGAAGGCTGAAAGATGAGCCCTCGGTCTCTGCAGCTCTGACCTGTAAAGAGTCAGTCCAGATCCAGAGGAATTCAGATGAGATTATGGAAGTAGAGATTATTTCTAGTTCATCAATTACACATTCAGAAGTGACAAACATGATAAAAGAAGATCAGAAATCTGCATCAGAGGTGGCAGTGTTTCCTCAAAGGCCGTCACAGGGTGAAAAGATATGTACAGAGGTAACAGTGGCTTCAAAGAAAGAGCAACTCACTGTGCCACTGTCCCCTGTTGCTTTTGCTTCTTCACGCCATCCTGGGTCAAAAACCGAAGGTGAAAATGCTGCAAAACACGAGCTGAAAATTGGATGTAATGGTACAGAAGAAAGTTTGAAAAGACAACAGCAAATACCTTACATTTCCTCAACACAGCCACTGTCAAGTGTTAGATCAACACTCCTAACCAAATTAAAAGAGGACATTCACGCAACAATCATGGATGGTGATGTAAAGACAAAGCCTTCAGTTGATGGATCTCTAGTCCACGAACACAGTGAGTCAGTGGATACACCTTGTGACAGCAGGACTGCTTTATTTCAGCATCCATGTAAACCGGCTGGACACCAGCTGTCTGAGAAGGAAACAAGCCACAGCCAAAAAAAGGGGCCTGCGTCTCAACTACCCACGCCAAGTGAGGTGAGGGAACCTTTTCACATGAGCTCATGAGTGCTTTGTGCTGCCAAAATCAGTCCCATCACTAACACAGGCATCCAAAATCTATTTACAGCTTTTACAAGTATCCCCCACTGGGTCACAAGAATTAAATGACGCACATGTTGACAGTTGCAGTAGATATACTGATGTAGTGGGTCTGATTTTGTTTTAAGTTTAAAGGTCTGAAAGTGAGATTTTCTGCATTTTTAAATATAAACAATTTTATTATTCTTTGAAACATTATTACAAGAAATAAGCAGACTACCAGAAAGTTAAAGTAATGACTTTGAAGAAGCCTACACTTTGGTTTATTGAGGGATCGACACAACTCTCATGTCTGTAAATTAAAGCTTCTCTCAGTTAGTCTAACTTAGCAGAAAGACTGTGAATGGGTAAAGCAAGATTTGTAAAATGTTTTTGCACAGATCAAATAGCTGAGATGTAATATGTTATTCGGTAAGCCGACTATCCTGGCAAATGGATTTTGGTTAGCTGTTTCCTGTCAATATTTCACTGCCAGCTGCAGCTTAAAATGATGCAGAGTTGGATCAGTTATCACATCCCATTCTTTAGATCCTTTTCTAGAAAACAAAAAAGTGTCATCCTTTAAAAGTTTTATCATTCCTTGCAATTGAATGAAAGTAATTGTGATAGGAACAAAATTTGTCATTTTAATTCACTGCATTAAAAAATAAATAAATGACTGGCTGGGAAACAAAGTTATCACTGATTGTCAGTCTTTATACTGCTTACGCAATCACATCAACCTCTACTGCATAGCTGAATACTGACGGCACCTATGACTGAGACAAAACACTGAATGGCTGGAGCGGCACTTAAAATAATTTGCATTCCCTTTAATTGAGGCCAGTCTTGCGTGCAGGATAGCAACCTTCATTTTAAACAGGCCTTCCCATACCAGACTTGCAAAGAGGATAAGAGAAAGAAGCAGAAATATAGAGTAATTCTCTTGATTGTGTAGACTAAAGGCTGCTTTTTGAGGCACAGTATTGCTTAATATCCTATATATTGGGTCATATTAAGGCTTATGTCATCCATGGTTCAGTTCACTAGCAGACTTTAATAACTGCCTCTCCACAAACGTGCTTTTATACCATATTTATGTTTTCCTTTATTAATTATGCTTAATTGAAATCACACTTCTTTGAGGTTTTCCAGTATATTGGCAAGTTGTCTACTGAATGATGAGCAATATTTCTTAACCTATTTATCAATTCAAGAATCGACTAAAACTCAACTCTTGTTTGGCGTTGGCAATGGAGCAGATTAACACACTTAAACTTTTCTCCAGTTCATAAATTTCTCTTTGTCCTAAGGTCTTCTCATTCCTTTCCCTGTTTGTTGCTGGTTACACAGTTGCTATTGATAAAAATTGCATGTGTTTATCCATGACCAGCATAGCCAGGGATAAGGGAATATGTATTTACAGCTTGGAAAATCTGTGCTTGTATTATGTCCCAAGGTTACACAAGATCCCACAAAGATGAACAGGAATGATGCACCTGTCAGCCTTGAGCTACCACCAGACCAGTGTATGGTCAGCTCGCGACAACAAAAGACTGCAATAGAAAGGCCGACCGTGGCAGATGACATCCAGACCCCTCTTTTGCATAGTGGTTTTAAAACAGCCATTGACACAATGACACAGGACGCATGGGATCATTCCAAGGCATCAAATGAAGTTCTTTCCACAAAAGTGCAGAAGTCACCCCTCAAAAGCCCTGTCAGTGGCGAGAACGCTTTAGGGTGTAATATTTCGCTCAGTATCCTGGAGAGTCAAGTTAACACAACTATAAAAGCTGTTGAAGGGACAGAAATACAACATGATGAGAAGGCAGAGCTCACTAAGTTGTTGGTAGAGAGTGACAATCCAAATGAGAAGATAGTTAAGATGGAAACTGAAACTGCTGCTGTAAATGTGACTGAACAAACTAAAACAGAAGAGAGCAAAGATGCAAGGAACAAATACACTGGAGGAATCATTGTGGATGCACCTTGCAATGAAACTGGGCAGAAAGAGCACATATCAAAAGTGGTGAAGAAATCTAGTTTAGACTTAAAACATTTGATGGAAGATATAAATGACACCTCTCCCTCGCGCTTAACAAAAAGCGCAGAGAACACAACCTCAGTAGAACACATCAAAGGTTTTCAAGAAATTTCAAAACCTGAAACAAAAATAATTTCTATTGCTGAACTTTTAAGATCACAAATAAAAGCTCTTGAATCAGCATTGGCTAATCCAGTATCTGACATACCACCCCATTCTAACTTACTACAAAATCAGAGTGTAACAGCAAGGGCACGCCAGGAATTAGTACAAGATAACAGAAAGCTGGAGGTGAAAAAGTTCATGCCTAAAAGAGAAAATAAGAAAAGCGTTGACGAGTCACCCCCCACAACCATAAAGGCAACACTTATGGAGGTTTATCATCAACTTCATAAAACAGACTACGAGCAATCTAAGACTCAAAGTGCAACATCACAGCCTCTTCAGGCTCTTTTGATGCCACCCATCTCTGCTATAGACAGTGGAACAAATAAAGTCATGGCAGGACTTCACGGAAGTGTTGAAAAGTATAATGGAGGTGCCATGGATATTGGCAAGGAAATCCAACCTTCAATTCTAGTTCAGCCAGAAAATTGTTCTGTTGTTGTTTCTCAACAAACAACACCCAAACTAAATTTTCCCTCTTTAACTTCTGAAGTCAAACTGATCAGTACACTTTCAAATCTATGTGGAACTGCCAGTCAGGAACCTGAGTCTCCACTTACAGTGACAAATAAGAAGCAAAGTATTCAAGAGGCAAATATAGTAAATTCGGAGCGTACCAAAGATGAACATGTTCAAGGCAAAGACGTGCAATTCACGCAAAAGTTAACTCCAGAAATTAAGCTCAGCAGCACAAATGAAAGGGATTTGACAACAGTTTCTGATCAGTGCAAAATGGAAGAGCAGTACACAAATACAAGTTCTTTGCAAAGTAATGAAAGGTTTCCCTCTGAAACTGGGTCTAACACTCAAGGGAATAATCTTCCACTTATTCTCAAGGAGGTTAAGGAAGGTTTACCGTCAGACTCCACAGCCAATCAAACTGCAGAACCTAGCCCATCATTGAAGAAAAGAACCTGTGTTTCTCCCATCCCTTCTGCTACTCCACAAGAGCTGGCCTCTGGGGCTCGCCGCAAAATCCTAACACCCAAGGCCAAACCTGACGATACCACAGAGGTCACATCAGCAACTGATAACCAGACTCTGAAAAGGGAAGCATCTACGCAGAGCAGCAAGCTTTCCACAACTGCTGTGGCCCTCTCTGTATCTCCAAGCGTGTTGCGACGGTCATCTGCACTTCAGCCCACAGGTGAACAAACCTCTCTACTAGAAAGGCGTTCACCCATCTTGAGCAGAAAGAAGATGGCATCAGAAACACCCAGCCAGCTGCCTGCTGAGGAGATTCAAACTGAAAGGAAACCTGAAGAGAAGGACAAGCGTAACCCATTCAAAGGTAAAAAGAAAAAAAAGGCCTGAAGGTCTCATGCTTTATCAGAATTCACTCATGTGAGACAAAGGAAATGTTTTAGTACTTTTGTATTTTACTACTTTTGAAAAGCCACTATTGCATCTTTTCTGGCCATATCAGACAAGACACCGTGAAAGGCAGCAATCCATGCTGCAGGTCATCAGAGAGACGTGATTCACAACCTCCTCATTAGAATCTAACAAAACCAGAAGTTTCTCCTTTTCATGAATTCATTTTCTGTATACAGGCTGGTTCTTATAGTACCTACAGTGGGGCAAAAAAGTATTTAGTCAGCCACCGATTGTGCAAGTTCCCCCACCTAAAATGATGACAGAGGTCAGTAATTTGCACCAGAGGTACACTTCAACTGTGAGAGACAGAATGTGAAAAAAAAATCCATGAATCCACATGGTAGGATTTGTAAAGAATTTATTCGTAAATCAGGGTGGAAAATAAGTATTTGGTCAATAACAAAAATACAACTCAATACTTTGTAACATAACCTTTGTTGGCAATAACAGAGGTCAAACGTTTACTATAGGTCTTTACCAGGTTTGCACACACAGTAGCTGGTATTTTGGCCCATTCCTCCATGCAGATCTTCTCGAGAGCAGTGATGTTTTGGGGCTGTCGCCGAGCAACACGGACTTTCAACTCCTGCCACAGATTTTCTATGGGGTTGAGGTCTGGAGACTGGCTAGGCCACTCCAGGACTTTCAAATGCTTCTTACGGAGCCACTCCTTTGTTGCCCGGGCGGTGTGTTTTGGATCATTGTCATGTTGGAAGACCCAGCCTCGTTTCATCTTCAAAGTTCTCACTGATGGAAGGAGGTTTTGGCTCAAAATCTCACGATACATGGCCCCATTCATTCTGTCCTTAACACGGATCAGTCGTCCTGTCCCCTTGGCAGAAAAACAGCCCCATAGCATGATGTTTCCACCCCCATGCTTCACAGTAGGTATGGTGTTCTTGGGATGCAACTCAGTATTCGTCTTCCTCCAAACACGACGAGTTGAGTTTATACCAAAAAGTTCTACTTTGGTTTCATCTGACCACATGACATTCTCCCAGTCCTCTGCTGTATCATCCATGTGCTCTCTGGCAAACTTCAGACGGGCCTGGACATGCACTGGCTTCAGCAGCGGAACACGTCTGGCACTGCGGGATTTGATTCCCTGCCGTTGTAGTGTGTTACTGATGGTGACCTTTGTTACTTTGGTCCCAGCTCTCTGCAGGTCATTCACCAGGTCCCCCCGTGTGGTTCTGGGATCTTTGCTCATCGTTCTCATGATCATTTTGACCCCACGGGATGAGATCTTGCGTGGAGCCCCAGATCGAGGGAGATTATCAGTGGCCTTGTATGTCTTCCATTTTCTGATGATTGCTCCCACAGTTGATTTTTTCACACCAAGCTGCTTGCCTATTGTAGATTCACTCTTCCCAGTCTGGTGCAGGTCTACAATACTTTTCCTGGTGTCCTTCGAAAGCTCTTTGGTCTTGGCCATGGCGGAGTTTGGAGTCTGACTGTTTGAGGCTGTGGACAGGTGTCTTTTATACAGATGATGAGTTCAAACAGGTGCCATTCATACAGGTAACGAGTGGGGGACAGAAAAGCTTCTTACAGAAGACGTTACAGGTCTGTGAGAGCCAGAGATTTTCCTTGTTTGAGGTGACCAAATACTTATTTTCCACCCTAATTTACAAATAAATTCTTTACAAATCCTACCATGTGGATTCATGGATTTTTTTTCACATTCTGTCTCTCACAGTTGAAGTGTACCTCTGGTGCAAATTACTGACCTCTGTCATCATTTTAAGTGGGGGAACTTGCACAATCAGTGGCTGACTAAATACTTTTTTGCCCCACTGTATAACAGACCTTTGCTATTTAATTTGTATAGGAAAACTTATAAAACTGGGCACTTATGGAAAAATGTGTCTGTTTGTTTAATTTTATTTCTCTCCAGCTCCTCAAGTTATCCGTAAGATTAGGGCTGAAACTTTTGCAGATGCCTCTGGACACTTGAAACTGTGGTGCCAGTTTTTCAACATTCTCAGTGACTCGACTATTAAATGGTACAAAAATGAGGTGGAGATTACTCAGGTTAAAAGAAAGTAAGTTCTCAGAGTGATCTTTTTGGAAATATGTTACATTCTTTCAATATGTACTGTAAGTTTAGGTCTTCTTAAACATTTTTATATTATTTCTTAATTGTATGTCTTCAAGAGCAGGGGATGAAGCCCAGGTCAATCTTGCCATTGTTCAGGCGTCTTCCAAAGATGCCGGTGTTTACGGATGCTCAATCACAAATGACTATGGGACAGACTCCACAGACATTCTGCTCAGTGCAGATAGTATGTACTGTTTTAAAATAACTTTGGAATACTAGATACTTAATTTTTTCCTTTCATTTCCTGTCTGCAACATGATTACTTTTCTGTATTCTCTCTTATTATTTTGCAGTCTTGACTGGACTGTCCATACGCGAGGACCTTGGGGGTAAGATGACATTTCACATCTTAAGATAACATTTTTTTTCCTGTGCTTTTCTTTTCTAACTATCACCATTAAAAACTTGTGAATGCAGTTGGGGAGGAAATCGAAATGACACCCCTAATATTCAGCAAGGGAGTGGCTGATTCTGGTGTCTGGGGCAACAAATTCTTTGGTCGCATAATGATGAAGGAATCTCATATTGGAGATGGCTGTTCTCATAAAGTCTGGAGGGCAAAAGTCATCTACGGTCTGGAGCCTGTGTTTGAGTCTGGTAACACATGTATCATTAAAGTATGCAACCCCATCGCTTATGGAGGCAAAGAGGACAGCTGTCTTATAGATACAAACCTGGACATCATGAAGCAGGTATATAAGAACGGGCTAATGTCATAATTTATTCATGCCTTCATAAATATGTCATTCGATAAACAGCAATTCCCGTATTAAAGTGGATCAGGTGTCAATTCTGCCACCTTAATAGGATTACTATGGCACTAATCCAGTAAAGACTGAATAAATGGTGTAGGTGGAGCTGATGTTTATTGGCTATTCTCCAATGTTCTACATACAGGAATGTAAAATTCAGAACTTGGCTCGGGAATACTGTAAAATCTTTGCTGCAGAGACAAGAGTTATAGAAAACTTTGGTCCCTCTCTTGAGTGAGTACACTTTATTTTTTCTTGAAAAAGTTATAATAATTTTGTATATCTATCTATACAACAGGGACCATTAAGCATCTCCTACACCCTGACAATCTTTGTTAAACAGGGTGATTCCAGTCTATTTGATGTACCGACCAGCGAACGCTGTACCATACGCCACAGTGGAGACAGATCTCACAGGAGTGTATCAGAAATTCTCTGACCTGGACTATACTGGCAGAATAGACATGAGGACTGGCTCTGAGGTGGAGCAGAAGTGCTGTACCCTGCAGCATTGGATCTTTCAGTGGACCAATGGAAATCTGCTGTTCACTCGACTTGAAGGTATGGTCACACATGAAGCCAGAGTAATATTTAATAAGTAATACATTTGTGTTTTTCCTGTACTTGCTATAATTTGGAATATGTCTTGTGGTTTGGCACAGAAAATTACCAGAGGCCACCTTGTCTACTTATGTCCCACCTTACCCCACATCACAAGATTCACATTTAACAAGTTTGTGTTAAATTCTCCAGTATAATAAAGGTCCAGTGAGCAAATGAAGCTCAAACTGGTTGAAGAAAATATTGCTTACATACATGACCTCATAGGCTAAAATTGTGCTTGCAATAATGAAAGGATATTTCAGTTTTAACATTTAAATTGAAAGAGTAGCAACAGTATTCCAGATACTTTCAGGCCCAATACGGACATTTATTTTATTTTGATATATTTTAGGTTGTGAGGTTTGGAAAATGTGCATGTTGTCTTTCACATTTCTAAAACTGCAGAGGGTATTTAAATTGTACATCTTTCAATATGACTATGTTACATGAACAAGTAATTTTGGGGTGTCATTTTGCAGGTGTTGACACTAAGATCACCGGTGTTGGAATTTCAGTCAAATCAACAGGGTCAGTATTATTTGAATTGTTCGTTTCTGCAAATTATACTGCGAACACCTCATTTTACAGGTAATTTACATTTATAGGAATCATGTCTGTTACATCTAGCTTTGCTCTCTGTTTTGCATTGCTACAGGCATCAAGGTTTATCTATCGAAGCGAATCCCAAAGTTTTTGAACAGTTTGTCTCTCAGCACAAGTGTAACTACTTTTGTGGTCTACTTGGCCTGCGGTCACTAAAAGTTATGGACTCTTTGCTGACACCAGCAAAGCCAAAGAGCTCCAGGAGTCCCTTGCTTCAGCGCAAGATGGCTGCAGGCTCCTCCAGCCCACAGACTGGGAGGAAAGCTGCTGGTAGCCCTAGACTGTCGAGGAAGACTGAGCAAGAAGGAAGCAAGATGGCAACAAAACAGAAAGCTGCTGATGCTCCCAAAACAATGAAAATGGCATAGAATAAATATCTCTTAATGAGACGTGAGATGTTGGATATATTCACAGCAAGCCCAGGAAGAGCTTGTGGAATGATAGAAGCCTGCTGGTACCTTATTAGAAAGTATAAATCTTACAGAGACAGGAAAAGATGTTTATTAATGATATAACTTTTTACTATTAACAGCCATCATTCCTTGCTATTTAATGTGGACTTAGGCATTTATCTAGTGTAGCAAATCCTAGGGCTAAAGCTGTTCTGTAAAGAAATGCATTAAGCTTTTGTTCTATTCATCAAATACCATAGGTTACTGATTGTGGATGCCTCTCACAGGTCAGTGTATTCATCCTATATGAATGTCAGACACTTTGGACTGAAGTGGAATTGTGTTCTATGTTGTCTATGTGTAATTCTCAACTTTACTCTTTTGTGGTCACATAAATGAAGTCAAGAAGAAAAATGGAAGCAGGATATGCATTAAGCCGATCGACCTGATCTAACACAGGGAGGTCACACTTACCTTTTACAACATTCTCAAAAAAGGTTTATTTCATATGCATTGATCATCGCAAAGAAACTGATCCTGCAGCTTTGGAAAGGCAAAGAGGTTCCTGTGTTAAAGATGTGGCTTGCAGAGCTTACAAATACTCTTCACCTTGAAAAAATAAGATATACCATGAATGGCAATGTGAAAGATTTTGAACTAATTTGGCACCCTTTACTTGCATATCTTGGGAAAATATAAATTTTTGGCAGTCGGGGGACCGGGGCTCCTAGTGGGTGTTTTTTTTTTGTTTTTTTTTTTTGTTTTTTTTTGTCTGTTTTGTCTTGTTTTGTTTAGAGAAAAAGGGGGCATAAGTTCTATTAATTTGTAACAACTGTGATACTTGCTTCTAATAAAAGATATTTGAAACAGGATATGCATTAAGCCAATCACGCAATGCAGGTTTTAAAGGCTGAGAGTAACCAGCCAGTTTTCTCTTTCAGGAATATCAAGCCAAATGCAGCTGTTCACGTGACACTGTTGTACAGTGGCTAACGGTGCTGTGCTTTTATATTATAACCTGACATGTTTACTTGCTACTGTAATTTGCACTGCATTTTTAGAAATTGCACATTTGAATGCAACTGGCTGCACAATAAAAGATATGATCTTGTATGTTCTGAGACTCTGTCTTAGTCCAAAATGTACCTTTTAAATTTGGAGTGTCTCTCTTACAAATGTGCCTATTATGGAGTGGGCTGACTAATAAAAGCCATCCCACTCTGTCTCAGACATCAGCTTTCACTCATTATCATATATGTATTTTACTTAGAAAGATTAGTAAGATTGTATCTCAGTGACCCTTGTTATTAATGCAGACTCTTTGAAATCTCATCAAAGCATGAAGTTTCTAATTACAGCATGAGAACAGCTTAAGACAGTTTTTAAAATTCTAAATGCTTTAGCTTTATTTTTCCTACCTAAAGCAGAAAATGTATACAATAATATATTTGTCTTGTCTTTCAAGTCACATTAGTGGAGCATCAGTATACAGCACATCTTGGAATGAGTAAATCATCTAACTGATGGTACAAAATCCAACATAAACAACACTTGGTGGCAAAAATGTGCATTAATGTGAAAAGAGTGTGTGCTGACATTAAATGTGTTGTAATGTCTATGATTTTGTGTTCTAATCAAATGCTGTGGCTCCTGTGAAACAGGATAGTGTTCAAATTTGGCCATTGCATGTTTAATAACACTACCGCTGAGGGGCAAATGCAATTACATTCTGTAATATCTTTGATAGGATCACACAAGCAGTGTGTGTTTACTACGTGAAAGGCTAACTTCATCACACTAATCATATTTGATTTTGTGAGTCATTGCTGATGTAAGTGGTGGCCTCGCTCATAAGTGTGAACAGTGCTGGAAAGCTAAATTCATGCAAAAAAGTGTTACTTAGTGTCACCTCTTATGTTGTCTAGTAGCACAAGAGGGTTAGAGGTTGTCACCAGAGGGGAGAGATGACAGACATTGGTGTGAATACCTGATGCTTTATGTTGTACATTTCATACTTCCTACACGCTACCATGAATGTACTGCATTACAAATTTGCCTGTAAAAGAAACCTTTCATTACAATTTTAATAAACAATATAATAGCTTGCAATTAAGTGCAGCTTTGAAATATATTTTCACTTGACACAAGTAAAATATACTTCCTTGAAGCTTATTCAACTACAGTATGTAACTAATTCATAGGTAATTTACAGCTGATATATCTTTATATCATGGAAATGAACAAAAAAGGTCTTTGATAGCCTCATAAAAACAGGTAACTATACATAAGCATGGATAATAGCAATAAAAGACTTTCCAGCAAGCTGGGGAAAAACAAACAATCTTAACAATAAGAGCAAATCTTTATTTAATGTCAAATAGAAAAAAAAAACGAACCGACTGGCCCATGAGCTATACAGATTAATAAATAGCTATCATGTTCACATGACACTGAAGACGGTCTGCTTCATTCATTACTTTATTAATTTACCATGGATGAAGTGTGACTGAGGCGTGGTAACAAGATGAGGAAGACACAACACTCCTGCCACCTACTGTTAGTTCAATCACTGTGCTCTTGACAAAAACTAAGAGAGAGAAAAAACACTTTCACACTGACATTAAACTCTGTCTGTTTTAACTGGACATCTAAAGTATGTCTCTTTTAAACTTGACTAATTTTTAGGTGAATATTATGCTGTAGTGGGCCAAAATGAGAAGTGTTTCTTAGTGTTAATGTCACATTTGTTTGGGCTTAAAACTACTGAGTACATTTTTATGCTACTTGAGAGAGTTAGCATTTTTTAAATATTTTAAATAATCATATTTCTACCACAAAACTGCCACCGAATGAAAAAAATGTATTTAAAATTAATGTTGCTTAAGAATTTAATTAACATCATCTTCATTCTGACAATGCTCTATACCTCTGTACCTTTGTTCAGCGTCAGAAAATGATGTGCACTAATGATATGATCCAACGGTTTCTTACAAGACATTAATAAAAAAAAGTATGGGTGAGGTGAGAAAATTACAGAGAAAAGCTGCACTGACACTGCTCTTCATGGTGCACTGAGTAGCTCTGATAAAATGCAATAAGGAGCTCGATCACTAGCCGTGAACTAAGCATTAATACTCATGACATGACACAGTAAATGAGGGAATTATTAGTCACAAACTGTAGAAATTTTACTGGCACATTTAAGCCAAAGGAAGTTCCATTTCACTTAATAGGACGTAATGTTGAGTTAATGTCAAGATCTCACACTCAGCACCCAGATCCTTAGCACATTAAACACATTTGCAGCGTTGATTTTCACACTCTGGCTTATTATGTGGCAATATATAAAACATGATGATCACAAAGGAGCTTATTTGCATTCGATACTTTCAGCAGAGAACACTGGCAGAAACCTGTGAAAGAATAAAAATGCTCTTTACAGGCTGTGCAAGGTTCAAAATAGGTTTAAAATAGAAAAACAGGATATAAGCAGAAACAGAGAGACCGTGCTCTCTTACAGAGCTGACTATTTGACTCACATTGTTGTGGCTGACTGACCTCAATTACCATTGCTGGTTCATCATGGGTGTGACCATTTAGGTAGATTATATGAAAAGGATCACACATTCCTAAATGCCACAGACTAGCTGGCATTTGAAAAAAGTTTTATCTCCAGTTCTCCAAAAGTCGCAGGCTGCCAGTGGTCTCAGTGGCATCGCTAAGTTGACTGCCAGTGGTGAGTTATTCTACCATATCACAGGAAGCTTTTTCTGACTATGAAACAAAACAGTTCTGATACATATCTCGGGTTATTTTCTCTCACAGGAGAGCTTAAAGGCTAAATCTAAATAAAATCAATGTTGTCTACATACTGTATGTTGGAGACAAGAAAGCAGTGATGATACATAGAGGAGACAGCAACCTGTTTTGACAACAGGGAGTCAAAGGGTATGTCTACAACATCCCTGGGATATCATGTAAAAGTTTTGTAGGGATATTCGTGTTCATTGTAGAATGCAGGTGAACGGCTTCAGTAAATCAGCTAAATGTAATTTTCACAATACCAATCAGCACCCCTGCTATATTTAGTATGACTTGGAAAGAACAACCCATCACCTTATTAAAGCTGTCCTTTATTCAAAGGAGGAAGACTGCTTTAACACCAATAAACAACACACAGGAACAACAGCATTCTCTGCATCATAATGTTAACCTTTAGTAGTTACAAGACTACAATTTAACTATTGTAACAGAGCGTAAAGACATGACAAACAAATTCAGTCCAATAGTCTGTTTTGATAATTTGTGCTTTTACAAAAATATAAATTCAAACAGAATTTAAGTCGCATTGGTCTTTAAGGAATAAACAAAAGCAGTTACTGTAGAGGTTACCAATTGTGAAGCCAAACAGACATTAATGAATAACTAAATTCTGTGGTGTGTGCGAACTGGACAGCTGCATTTCCTGCATTTGGAGGTTGTGCATAATAAGCACAAACCATACTATATTTGCTTTTTTTTTTTTTTTTAAAGCTTACCTTTTATTGTAGATTTAGGCCCCCACAGTTGCATGAGATCAGCCCTGTCAATAATATGCATACATATCAGATGACAATGTGTCACATAAATCCAATAGTGTTACTCAAACACATATCCAAATATACATAACCCTATTTGGAAAAAAGCAGAATTTAAAATGGACTTTGGAACAAATTGGGAACAAAAACACAATTAAATGGCTTTTTAATTGTGGCTCAAACACACGTGACATATATTCTACTGATCATGTTATCAGACTAAGTCAACAACCAAACAATGTTTGTAGGTTTCACGTGTGTGTCCACTAATTATGTTATCACTTGCTCAGTCAAACGCACTTCCTCTAGGAAATTAGATGTAGTCTATGATAGAAGAAAATGGTTAATAATTACTGGTCATTTTTGTTACATTATTGCACTTTTAATTAGGAGATGCATTATTTAAAGTTGCAGTGGAAAGTCAATGCAATTACATTTGCTATTTAATTTGCAGAATAAACTTTAGCCACCTTTAAGGCAGCAATTAATGTAATAAATTATTAGTTTAAGTGATTATTTTATGGTTGGCTGTTTAGATAATGACACTATCCCAGTCACAATAAGTACATCACAGTTTACAAGCTTTACTTCATCTGGATCACAAGTGGAAACAGGATGGCTGCTGTTTGCACTGTGAACATTTAAAGCTGCACTCAGTAATGTGAAAGTAATGACTCAGGGACTCTGATGCAATCTGGAAGGTTAGGACATCACAACTCTGTAGTGATTTTGCACTGATGAGCCAATTGTGCTGGTTTTCAAATCAAATGAGTAACAGGAAATTGCTACTAAAAAAGATCCTATAAACTCAATGAGGACTACCTGTCCACAAACCAAATATCAGCCAAAGTTAGTACATAACTGATAATGTAAGCAGAGCAATTGGGGTCTAGAAATAAGCCAGGATTTGGTGAAAAAGGAAGCAGAGAACACACGCCAGTGAATATTGAAAATCAATCTTATTCCAAAGAAATAATTAACCTGCACAAATCTTCTAAGGCAGGACACTGAAAATGATTATTAACATTCAGTACTGCCATACACTATATCAGCCAAAGTATTGAGCCACCTACATATTACACCTACTAAAGGAGCTTTTCTGAGAGCCCTTTCTAAACTTTTACCCTTTTTTGCACCTACAACAGCTTCCAGTCTCTTGGGACGCCTTTCTGCAAGATTTTGAAGTGTGTTTGTGGGAATGTCTTCCTATCTAAGGAGAGCTTTTGTGAGGTCACACACTGATGTTGGACAAGAACACCTGACTTGCAATTTCCCTTCTAGTTTATCACAAAAGCTTTCAGGGTTTGAGGTTGGGGCTCTGAGCGGGCCAGTCACATTCTCCCACACCAAACTCATCCAACCTGATGCTGGGCCTAAGGGGCCCGTGTCAAACACTAGAAATACAACCCCATAGCAATATTGAATTCAATAATTAAGAAATGTGGGTATGTGGATGTGTGTGTGCAACATAAGGAAGTGGTTTAAAAAATGAACTGAAGAAGCTTCTCAGATGAGAGGTGAAACGTCTTCAAGCAACTTAAAGAAGTCCAAGCGCTTTTCTTTCCAAGCTCCTTAGACTACGAGAACTGGATGACTGAGAACCTTCACAGACATGGTTTATAAAGTGTGATGTGTTCTGATTATTGTTTTTTTTTTTTCTCCCACAGAAGATGTTTAAAATTCCTTTGGTTAACGCAAGGTGAAATCTGTCAAAATGTGAGCTGTTTGTGAAAAAGCACCAAAGCTCTGCCACACAGTTAACCAACACCCATTCCCCCCAAAAGTGAGCCTTACTTTAGAATTTTCTATTTGGACAAAGTGTGCAAATATATTTATATATTTCCTAGACTTTTATTTTTTAACTAATTTAAAATAATATATATCTATGTATATATTTGTTATGTATATATTTCATTTTGAATTAAAAAAGAGAATGAAAAATGGATGTGTCCTTTTTTGTCCTTTTTTCAATATAGTGTCCATGTTCATTGTTTTCATTTTCAGGACATATCTTAAATTCTACAGTAAACTCCAACAGAAAACACAGCAGCCAGCTGCACGCTTGCAGACAGTGTGGTGTCCTTTTTTGGAAACCCCCCTCTGCTCGCGTCTCGTATCCTGAACTGACACCTCAACACAGCACTGTTGCGCGGGCGGGACTTCCGGTGGAGCGCACCCGGAAGTTTCGGATGCAAGTTTTACTGCCCGACCGTGCATCCATATGGTCGTCACTGTAAACGTTTTAATGTGATTTAGGACTTTTTCTACACCCTAGTTTTGCAAAGATGTTATCGTTAGACTTTCTCGACGATGTTCGTCGCATGAATAAGCGGCAGGTAGGTACCAGACCGTTAGTTCACGGCCACCTCTTTGTATGGCAAGTGAGCTCATAGCTAATGATGACTAGCCGCCAACCCCGTTTTTACCGTTGCAACCTCTCTGCGCCATCAAAAGTGTTTTGTTTCATGCGCATTTATATTTTAAAGCTCGTCCTCTCTAATGCATTACGAAGGGCCTATTTTAACCACGTGTAAAAAATAAAATAAAAATAGATGACTTTGGTGTAGCTAGCTGGTTTCCTGGTTTAACATTACTGTCATAGCACCGCTAGCAAAAGTCAAATGCCGAATGTGCTAAAAATGAATCACCACTGAATTCACAAACGCACAGCAATGTTGCCGTGTTCAGTAAGTTGGGCTAGTTTATACTTGTTAAGCATGCAGACTTGTATTTTGAAATAACTCGTTTTTTCCCTCGTTTTGTTTGCAGCTCTACTATCAGGTGCTGAATTTTGGTATGATTGTTTCCTCTGCGCTGATGATCTGGAAGGGACTCATGGTTGTCACTGGCAGTGAGAGTCCTATTGTTGTTGTTCTCAGGTGAGTTCGGTGTTTTTGTTGTTACTTTAAATCTTGTCCCTTTTTAATATCTGCTGATAATTTATGTTTGTGTAAACTGGAGGAAATTCCTCTGTGTAGTAAAGAACCATGTTCCATATGGTGGTGATTGGACTTTCTTGCAGATAAAAAAAACAATGATATTCTCCAAGGATATTAAGCTTTATACCTTAGAAGTGGGTAACGTTATGATTTTTGAAGTACATATTAGGAGAGTTGTACACATCCTTCAAAAGGCACATTTTTTCTTTACATTTTAATGCGTTTGAGCTCACATGGTTGTCCAAGAATGTGCAGCAGACTGAGTTCAGATGCACCATGTGTCATTCCCCCCTCACTCTCTCCATGCTTTACTGTACACTCAACACTGCCTTATCCTATTAGGATGCAAAGCTCAGTTTTCCTGTATACTTTTATTAGCTCTTTCTTATATGGCGTTTTGTATAGTTTTGGGGGTTGACAACATACTCTTTATGAATTAAATGAACTGTTTCATTGTTGTGAAGCTGTGTAAACTGTTAATTTCAAACAGGATGTGATGATTTGCAAATCATGTAAAGCGTATATTTAAGTGAAAATCAAGATGCTGAAAGTTAGAATTTTAACTGTTTACTTACATCTGATAGCAGCAACAGGTTTCAAGACTGAGCGAGGGGCATGTTTACCACTTTATGTACGCCATTATTTGCCAAAGCTGGTAATGACTGTGATTCAGATTACTTTATGACCCTGTGTAAGTAAGATTCATATTGGCATAGGTAAACTTGTTTTATAACCCAATTAAAAATTTCTTAGCTAGTGTCTTGATTTATTTTTAACCTTATATAAGCTATGCAGCATAAAACTGTCATTTTTAAAGTAGGCATTAATGCTTATTCCAAACTTAAAAAAATTAAATGTTGCCAGCTTTACTAATGTGGGCATCTTTTGTATTTCAGTGGAAGTATGGAGCCAGCTTTCCACAGAGGAGACCTCTTGTTTCTGACCAACCGGGTAGAGGATCCAATCAGAGTTGGAGAGATTGTTGTCTTCAGGATAGAAGGCAGAGAGATCCCAATAGTACACAGAGTACTAAAGATTCATGAAAAGTATGAATGTGTATTTTATGAGTGTTGTTTTGTTAGGTTGGATTCCCATTCCCATCTGTTAAACCGGAATTTTATTATATTTTGACTGATGTGGTGAAAAGGATGGGGCACTCAAGAGCAGCAGAAAGTTAAGCTATTAATGTAGCATGTTGTGATCTAACACCTTGCTGCACTTTGTTGGATTTCCTTTGATTTGTCACCAGTTTTGTATTTAATGTTCTAGGAAGCCTCTGTTATATTACACACATGAATCCTCATCCTTACACAGTATTGAAATGGGTATTTAGTGACGCTGCGGTCTGAAAATCATGCTGATACTTTGTTCACAGGGAAAATGGAGACATTAAGTTCTTGACCAAAGGGGACAACAACGCAGTTGATGATAGAGGGCTGTACAAGCAGGGTCAACACTGGCTGGAGAAAAAAGATGTGGTGGGACGAGCTAGGGGGTAAGTATTTTGGTTGGGAAAAAATGCATAGGAGGACAGATGTCCTAAAACATATTTGATACAGATAACTCCAATAAAATGTATCCCAAAAGGTTGATTCTGTTCATCTGGACGTAGCGTTTTCAGTGGGAGAAACTTTTCGTCACTCATCCAAGTGACTTTTTCAGCCTCAGTTGACTGCAGGTTCCCCAACTTTAGAAACAATACATTGCACAATGACTTTTCATTTCACATTTCTCCCACTGAAAACGCTATGTCGACTGATGCTCTAGTCTTGTCACAGGTGAGAGCAGGTTCAAAATAAACATGTGTAGATGTGAAAGAGTCCAGAGTTGTGGTGATGTTATACTCTCTGCAACATCATCTAGCATGACCAGTTCTGGAGGCTCAGCGATAGCCTGGGAAGCCATATTCTTAGAGAATTCGATTGAAGTTACATAATGCTTGCGACTGTAGTTGAAGACACAGTAAACCTTCTTGTAAGGTTTTTGCTCCTGCATGGTATGTATATGGATGTGCTAAGAGATGGTTTACCTGTACAGCCCAAAGGTGCTGCGTGTACCATCTTATGCTACCAGTAGTGAGAGGGACACAAGCAAAAAATCAGAACTAGAAAGAAATCAGCCTCAATGGATAAGGTATTAAGATATACTCTTCGCAGTGGTTGCTTTGCTTGCTGCTGCGATATTGTCACACAGTTGCTTTTATTTATGCCTGCCATTAAGGCACGGGAAGCTGTTGCAGTATTACCCTGAATGATAGGTGTTGCCCCTCAGACAATAGCTCCACATAAGCGCTGATATAGGAAGAGAGGAAGTCAAAACTGGAAGGAAACACTTGCACAGCATTTTATCAACAAAATCAACATCTCCCTCTGTATATCTGTGCATCTCTGAGCTTCTGTAGTGGAATATCAATTAAAGTAGCAGTGGAAATCAACACTGTGATAGACTTGTTGTCTAAATCCTGCTGCAGCGGCTGTGGCACAATGTGCCAGGTTACAAAATCGAGGTGCATGTTTGGCAAAAGTGCCACAGGCATTGTGATGTGAGATCAAAATCGGCATGTGACTACCCATGATGGGGGTGCACGGCGAGCATAAAAACACCATAAGGAGAAAGCAATGTACTGTGGCCATAACCTTTAAATGTTTTTGTGGCCTGCTTTGTTATTGGCTCTCGAGTGCAACTGTTGTCACTTTCATTTGGATCAAAGCAGGATAAATGAATTCACAAGGGTTTATGCTTCATATGACATCAGTATCGTTTGCTTTTCACCAACTTTGTGTTATATTGCGATGATTGGGTGTTCCACACTTGGACTGTATATTTATAAATATATGTAACTAATATAACAGCCACTATTGGTTGGTGAAGTCCCATTGTGAAGCTACATTTTTTTCTGCTTATCCTGGAATATTGAAAAACTTCTTGCTGGACATGGAAACGAATGAAAAGTTTTAGGTGTTGTTTGTGAACCAGGTTAAAGCCAAGATCCAAAAGGAAACTGTTGTGTGACAGCTAATTAACACATTTCCTTATCTAAATCTAGCCAGAAGAACAATATGAATAGTTTACACACACATACTACATAGCGAGTGGTCCAGAACAGTACAAGCAGGAAAACAGTCCATGTAGGTTTAAAAAACAAATGCATCTAAGGAAGCTTTAATGTTAGGTTGGTCTCGATACTGAATAACAGGCCACTCGCTTGAATATAGAAGTTTATTCTGTTGACTTTGAAGCTTATGCACTTAATAGCTACAACAAGTAAATGTAAGTGCTTAAAACAGCATTTTAAATCCAGTGTAACATTCATACTTGCTCATTCTAAAATTCATTGAAGGAAGTTTTAGACGTTTTGTTTATGTGGATTACATTGTGTTACAGTATGTGTCAATAACATTTAACAGCATTTTCTTTTTAATCATTTCCAGGTTTGTGCCATACATCGGAATTGTCACCATCCTCATGAATGATTACCCCAAGTTTAAAGTATGTTGGCTGCAAACAATCTCTGGTTTTTAGGCTTAAAAATGTAGAATGTGTTCTGATTTCTTCTTCCTCTGCTATAATTCTGCAGTACGCTGTGCTCTTCTTGCTGGGTCTATTTGTGTTGGTCCATCGGGAGTGAGGTGCCCAAGCTTCAGCACTTGAGAAGGATAAACTACGTCCAGGAAACCTCAGTCATGCCTTTCAGAACAGAATTAAGTTAGACTTTGTCAAACCCAACTGGCTTTTTGTACCATTTGTTTGAACATTTTGTAGAAATGTGGATAGGGTGTTTACATTTGAAATATCCAAGCTTTAAAAATATTTTTGTGAGGGAATTAGGCTAAAACTAGCATGTAGTCGCTCTTTATTTGTAATCTTTGGAAAGTGAAACGGCGTTCTTAATGACTAATTCAGTCGTTTCTTTCCTGTTAAATTCATTGTCTTATGTGACCAATATGTGAAGTATTTTATGACAACTGAATATGAATGAAAATTAAATATGAAATCTGGTTACCATCCACTATGAATTATTTTACTCTGTGTCTCTGTGATTTCTTTTTTCCTCTGCCTGTTGAAATCAGTGTCAAACATCTTATACCTTCTCGTAAAAAAGAAATTATACAGTTTATTTGCTATTTGTTTGGAGTTCTTCAAATATTTGAAAAATGAGTTTTTGTATTTCTGTTGCTGGTTGTCATTAAAGTTTTCAAGCATTGTTAGTAATGCTATAGAATTCATGTATTTCTTCATGTGGAATTGGTAAAGAAAGTTAAGAGTTTTGATGGTAAATAATTAGTTCTTTCTGGTTTTGGGGTTTGTTTGTGTGTCCCCACCCCCCATAAATTCACCATCTGATTCTTGTGTGTGTGTGAGAGAGAGAAACTGGGGCTGTGCCAGAGATAATTTGCTGCTCGCACATTTTGTTGCAAATTAAATGGTGTAATGGCTTGTTTGGTAAATTTCTATTTAAAGGTCAGTGGAGTGGGGTCCAGTGTTTTATTTCTATGGGCTGAGCTTTAATGACTGCAGAAATGGTTGTTGATGACATCAACACACTTGCAATCAAATCTTGGATATCCAGCTTTAATATGTAATCATATAGTGGGAGGTGTAAACTATAATTTTACTATGGATCCACTTGAAATTGTGTTAAGGCACCTGAACTCGGATTGAAATTGATTGCATTTGCAGTTTTCCTTTGACCTGAGAGACGACCTTGTTAGGTGTGGATTGCCACTTCCATTTGAAGCCATGTATATTTATAAACCAATATTTCATAAATATGATGCAGTCTTGACTTCAGACACTAAACTTTCATATGAGTTATGAAGTGTTAAAGAAGTATTTTCTCAAACCCTGATTTTTGAACCAAGCTTTGTTAATTAATTTTGGTTTGGCCTTCAATGAACAAAGCAAATCCAAGTAACCCCAAGCATTAGTCAATCCATGAAGTTAATTGTAGACTTTTGTGTCTAAATCTATTATTTTGACCCTTAGATGCTGATGTCCACATATCGTAAGGCAGCCGTGGCTGTCTCTTACCATTTAATCTGTGAACATAGGTTTGTCTTGATGGTGAGGTGGTTTCCTAATTAAACTGACATTCAGCTGTGCACAATTTATGAAATCACAAGATTGTGTGCTAATGTGAAAGGTTATAAAAGAGCAAGATTTAAAACTGCAGCTCTTTCACTATACTTGTAACTTTAGCACCCTGAAGTGACAGAGAGGCCATCTGTCTTTTCAGCTCTAAATTAGCAGTGAGAATCAGCAGGTTCTCTTGTCCACGGAGAACTGACGGTGATCACAGTGGCATGTTGCAACTGGCCAAATGTCATGTTGCTCATTGTAAGGGGCTAGGCATGGCCATGGGAGAGAGAAGGGGTGTAGGGACCTTAGCAGGAAATGATTATGTGTGATTATGCTGGAGAGGAAAGCATTAGCTACCCCCTGTGTAATTTTGTGGCTCTAACCAGCAATTTGCACCAACAGTGCACAACATTTAAAAAATCATTAGTTTTTGCTCACCTATGACACTTTTATACTAATAGTTAAAATATAGTCTACTGCGATGCTATATAGAATCATACAGATTAAAAATAAACTGAAAGGTCATGATGACGCATTTGATTGAATTCTCTTAAAAGAAATGCCATATGCATCCACGCATATACCTTTTCCATTTTCCGGAACTTCTGAAAACAATTCCAAATACAGAATTTTATTTCAGTTAATAAACACACATATGTGTACCGGTATGTTGCTGTTCATAGCTTGGTCAGAGGAGTGTTTTTCAGCAAAGGTTCCTGTCTGCTCTGAGTAAGAATAACCGCGTGGCGCGTGAAATACGCACAGCCCGACGCGCAGACCAACAAAACCTTGAGAATGACTCAACTGTCTTCATTTCAATTTATGCAGCAAGCTGACTGAAAAATATACGCATCATACAAAGAGCCCACCCCGGTCGGGAGAGCCTATAAAAGCTGGATACATCGGAGCAATCTACAACCAACAGGAGACACTTGGAAATTTGCGCGCTGGAGGACACTTCACTAGTTGACACGCTGAAATGAGAGGGTTTACACTGAATAATGTCTGCCAGTGTGGCTTGTTTACATATCTTGTTTTATTTTCTTTCACCGCTGCAGTGAGTTTCGACCTGACTGAGCTCAGAAATAAAGTTGCAAAAATCAAAGTGCATCCAAGAGGCAATCTTTGGGCTACAGGTAAGAATATCTGAAGTTACACTGTAGACACATGGGTCGTATTTATGTTGGGTTCCATCTCATCTTTGTATGTATTTTAATAGATAGCATGTTTCCTTCTTTTTCTTTTCTTTTTTTAAAAAACATTTTTATTGTGTTATGTTTTTTTGAAAAGTTATTATGTCTTATGTCTTCCAATTTTTGCTTAGTTTAAGCAATAATTAATGGGTGTTTCTTCGATTTGGAAGGACATTTCATGGGCAAGAAGAGTGTCGTGGATACTCCTATGCTGCCTTCAAATGAGGACCAAGGTGCCGATGCGCTGGAAGTCACCCTTCCTGCAGAGCAGAGTGCGCTCGGGGAGCTTTTCCAAGAGTTTCTGCGGGTGGCGCTGCAAGCGCAGATGGATACACAAGAAAGTCGTTCGAAAAATCAGGCGAGAAAACTTTCCCACGTTTTTGATATAAGATGTCAAAAGGCTGTTTCTGTGTTATAATATACTAACTCGCAATGTCATGCTCTCTCTTTCAGGAGGCGGACTTGTTGATGAAGATTTTAGAGAACTACATCCGAACCAGAAAGTGATGTAAAGGATACAAACCTGGCACGCATTAACATGGATCGAAGGTCACCTGGGCTTATGAGTTAAAATAAATAAGAATCGTGTACAGTCTCATGCTCATCATGATTGTAATTTACTGTAACTGGCTTGCTCATTTGCAATACATCTTTTTTTCCAATTATTTTGATGGATCTATTTTACATGTTCTTGTCATTTGTTTAGTTATTTGTATTAAATAAAATAATGATTTGCACTGCTTTGACTTTGATGTGTGATAAATTATAGATCGATTTGTTCTTTCTGATTGCAAAAGCCCCTCCCAAACAATTCATTAGTGAGCCTAAACACTGATTTTATTATATATACACCGCTGGTGTCCACTTGCACAAGAATGAGCAACACAGAAAAGATGCAGGTTGATAATGCTATAATGTCTGGGCACCTTTCATTGAGATGAGTTGAATTCATACTTTGGTAACACTTGTGGCCTAAAACACAGTATTACAGATATGGATAAAGGTCTTATTTATACACCTTTCATTAACATTTGCGTCAACCTTTTTTTCCCTTATAAAAATAACACTTATATAAATATAAATGTAGGAAGCTTACATAAATCACACTTCTTAGTTTCCTGAATATTTCGACATGAAATCAATATAATCTTTGTACTTTTTTTGTCCTTTGCATAAAGGGATGATCTGTTCTCTCGATCAATATTGGTCGAGCGCAGTGAGATGGCCCATGCAACTTCTTTGCCTTGAGCTATTCTGTTGTATTTGAAATGGATAGGCTATTTCAATTTCTCTCCCACAATGCCTTGTCTGCTTTGTGTCATTTCAAGGTGTGGATTGTGCATCAAATCCAACGTGGTGAGAGGTGTGAGTAGAGGAAGTCTTTATAAGCTCTAATACACCTTTCCGGCAGTGTTTTTGAGAGGGTCAAGAACTGTTATCTTGATATCAGTACGATATGAACCCTATTACCTATGATACACCATTTGTTCAAAACTTTTAAAATTATAGTCATGCAAAAACATAACATAAAAAACATAATTCTGTATCCATGATAGTTATTGCCAGTTTCTGCTGAATATGTACATTTGAAGATGGGTAAGAACCAGATATTATAACTATTTTGAGCCCTGTGCAAAGTGGGAAGCTTTCTTGAAAAAGAAAAATCCATAATTTTCTTTTGTTGGGCACTTGGCTCACTGAGTTTGTTACACGAAAAAAGAACTAGTGCCAAACTCAGATAAACATGTAATTCATGAAAATGCCTACAACCAAATGATTCTCTGTCTCAATAAGATAAGATAAGATAACCTTTATTAGTCCCACACGTGGGAAATTTGTTTTGTCACAGCAGGAAGTGGACAGTGCAAAAGTTATGAGGCAAAAATTAGAATACAATAAGAATAAATACAGTACACAACTGTACAGAATAGAATAAAATAAAATACTATATACAGTAGAATAAAATAAAATAAATATACAATAAGATAAAAATAGAATACAAATACTATATACAACTGAGTAAAAATACAACGATGGCTGCTTCGTGTCTAGTGCTGATCAGAAAATCATAATCCTCAAAACTTTTGCTCACGCTTTCAAAACCTACTTTTCATGACACCAAATCAACACTGAATTATTTTGCAGTTAATCAATTCTCTTTCTCTTCATTAAAAAAAGAGTAACGAGTGTTTAGCCAAACACAAGGAAATCGAAGTGATTTTGAATATAGCGTGATTGTTGATGCTGGACAGGGTGGTCTGAGTATTTCAGAAACTGCTGAAATGCTATTCCAATAAACAGATGAATGAATAATTAATTCTAATACATTGTCATTTACAATCAACTCCAGGGAAGGGTCACTATAGATAAAGAGGAGTTGAAAATGATTTACTTTACTTCTGGATAGAGCTCCTTCCTTGCTAAAGTTACATGTGGAGATGTGTCTGCTTCTTAGTAGTGTGGGAGTCCCACTGACATGCACAATTCAACCACAAATCACAGTACTGCAAATAACAAACAGTTGTTACCTGGCTACAATTGTAACTGTGCCATATTCTATTGAGTGGTAAATTCTAGACTGCTGTAGGCTGTTAACATTTTGTCTATTTTTGTTAGAAACTGGGTTATCAAAATTGACCCTTAAGTTTGTAACTTCTGATTTTTGTATTTCACATTAGAATCTGGAGCACACACATTTATAATTAAGTCTTTGTCCAGTAAACAACAGCTTTTAGATCCTGGAATGTTCAGGTGCAGGATGCTGTGTCCAACTAGGTTAGTAGGCTAGAAAATTGGCCACAATTTTTACAGGAAAATAAGCCTGCACAATAATTTAAAGGAGAATGAAAAGCACTAAAACATGCTTTTAAAAAGGACAAAAGGAAAATCGATAAAAAAAACATTCTCGTTCCTTTTTCTTTTCTTTTCATTTTTATTTTGTTTAAAAGTGCGAACATGTGTCCTGGAACTTTGCAGTCATCACATAGATATGCAAAATGTACAAGCATTTGATTTTTATGAGAATTTTGGTATTTTTCTTATTTATTTATTTATTTTAAATGTGAGGCAAGTGACTGTTGCAGTTTGATGTAGTGGTAAAATAATTAGTAAAGTCCAAACATGTTGCATGTTTAACTCTTGAGAAAGGTGATGTTTTAATAAAATCTGAGCATGTGCTTACTTACTACTAGGAAAGTGAGAAACACTGTTCCTCTATTCTCTGTTTACTTTGCACTTGTTCCATTGCTCATTTAACTGAGGAAAGAATATGCTGATTATAGATGGGATAGAACTAGAGAGTGATAGAGAAGGATCTCTGAGCCAACGTGTCAGAAAAAGCTTGTGTCAGAAAGATTCAGAGATGTATCAGTAGGAGTAGGCCAGAACTTTCTTGGAGATAATGTGAACTGTGTCACAAGTTTATGGCATCAAATGGAAAACACACTGTCAGGAACAGGTCAAGTTGAGCATTTTTGAGATGTGCAGAGGAGGTATGGTGGATATACTGGCAAAGAGTGTTGAAAATGCAGCTGCCAGGCAGGAAGACAAGAGGAAGAACACAGAAAAGGTGTATGGATGTAGCAAACAAGGACATCAAGAGCATTGGTGTGACAGAAGAGGATGCTAGGGATATCGATATGTTGACAGATCTGCTGTGGCGATGCTAAAGGGACCAACTGAAACAAGAAGAAGAACAAGAGTGGTCCATCACTTGTTATTTTTGTTGATTATTTTATATTTATGAGTTCTGACCTTATCTCTTTTTCTTTCATATAGAATGGTCCAGTATATCTTATGCTAAAGGAAGCACCTTTCCTTAGTAGTTAGAGATTTTGACCAGATTGTGTTATGACTGCCACATACATACTTCTTGGACATTTCACACTGGAGCAAATTTGACTACTTGACCACATCGAAATACCAAGGAGGGAAAATTAACATCTAGAGGAAGTGCAAACAATAGAAATGCACAAGGACCAGTCATTACTGAATAAAACAGGAAATTACTTAAACCGAACCTAATAATGCAAAACTATGAAATCATTCTGTTATTAAAGCTTTGTCCAAAAAAACATCCTCACTAAGCAACTCAGTCTGCATCTCAAGTCAATTTCAAGTCCCAGTGTGGTCCTGTTTTTAAATGTGTACCTCCCCTTCTCTTCCACTTATCATTTTCAGGGTCACAGGGTGGCTGGAGCCTATCCTAGCTGTTTTAGGGCGAGAGGCAGGGTACACCCTGGACAGGTCGCCAGTCTGTCGCAGGGCTAAGACATAGAGACAGACAACCATTTGCACTCACATTCACCCCTATGGGCAATTTAGAGTTACCAATTAATCTAACCCCACTAACTGTATGTCTTTGGACTGTGGGAGGAAGCTGGAGTACCCGGAGAAAACCCACACCAACACGGGGGAACACGCAAGCTCCAAGCAGAAAGACCTTAGCCTGGTGGCGGAATTGAACACAGGACCTTCTTGCCGTGAGGTCCTGAGTGCTAACCAATGTGCCACCGTGCTGCCCATAAATAAAATTTGCACATACATAGATAAAAATATAGAATTTCATGATTTTACTGAGGGGTAATTAGTTTTAAGAATATGGCCCAAAGTTACAGTTATGTATGCCTCTGCCATTGGAACATTTGGTATTCCATTTTTTGTCTTTTCTTTTCTTTTTATATTTTATATTGTGCTATTTTAATCATGAATTAAGTGATTGCCACAGGCAAACCTGATGCATAATTCACATAGTGAATATATGTTGTGTCAAAACAGGCAATCTCTGCTAGTGAAATTTGTAAATTCCATTGTTGTTAGTTTGAACACCAAAAGTTCACAGAGACGAATTTATCCAGTGTTCTTGCAATAAAGCCATGGCTTTGGGCACCACTTTAGGTCATTACTGATAGAGTGTTGCATCTAATTTTCTCCTGTGTAATCCATCCTGCACTCTTAAGAAACATGCGAGCCTCATAGGTGACATGTATTTCTTACATTTGTTTATTTTTGCCAGGGGACTGTGTGGGCACGCTGTGCTTGTTATTATTTATTCAAGCCTGATACTGAACACCTAAAAAATTCATGGAGTTGAAAAACAGATTATTATATGGTTGTAGGCTGTTCTTGCCAACTGCTCATTCTTGATAAATCTCTGTCTCACAATTTGTGTGCCTTTGTAAAACTAGCAATGATACACTGCCACCCTCTGGCATAAAACCACTCATTACACATCACTGACATCTCAGTGTGGAATTTCCCTGTTGGATTTTTAAGAGCTTCAAAGGAAGGTGCTGATGAAAGTATAAAAAATAAAACGAAAAACACGTAAATCAATATTTGTCTTTATGGGAGTCTATATGTAAGTAAATAAACATATAAAACTGACATTTGATACAGGCGAGTGAACACAGTTGAACCTGAATCATATGCAACAGCAGATTGTTACAATACTTGGATCAAAAACAGTCACAAGAGAACTATTCTCTACTACTACTACTACTCCCACATCATAACCAGTTCTGACAATTTTAGGTCCTTGTGTAGATTATTCAAGGAAACAGTGCAGGGTATCTAAAAGCATTTTTTCTAATTCCATTCTGACTCTAGAGATAAACACTTGTAAAATATTATGAGAGGATAGGGCATACTGGCAGCAGGTTTTACACATAAAAACAGACAAATAAGAAGGAAAGAGCCCAAGCTGAGATTTATATATGAAAAAACAACCAAAGGGAAGTCTGCGGACAGCAGCACACACAATTTCATCAACCAGTAATAACATGTAAAGCACAATGGTAGACATTATCTAACCTCTTTAGGTACAGGTGCTAGGCCAGGTGCATTTATAACGAGATCATCATAATCTAATAAAAATTCCTCACCTGGAGGAATGTATTTATTTGTATAAAATAAACTTAATTTTCAATTTCAGTTTCGTTTGCAAAAGTTCAGTTTGGACACAAGCTTTTCAACATGAGTTTTAAAGGACAAATTCTGGTCTATAATGATGCTTAAATACTAGTTGTGACCATTTCAGTTTCACCCACTTAAGTGTTTTTGATTTTAGGAAGTTTCAGTGTGTTTGCTATTGTCTAAGCTGTATATTTATGAGATTACAAACAGCAAAATACCAAATGTTAATCTGTTCACACTTGAGTTTTATAATATAATCTGATAGGTCAAAATAAAAAACAAGGCATTCAGTCTCAGTTCATGTTAGGTAGTTTCATTGTATATCGGTGTTAACATGCTTTAAAAAAAGACTCCCAAAGTTTTCAGTCATTAATGAGTTAAGTGATAAGGTTTAAGGTTTAAAGACAGGGTTGAGCTTGACACCATGAAGCTATTTTACTTTGCTAGCTTTGTTAACAAACTCAAAGGACATAGATAAGGAAAAACTGTTTAATGAGTGCAGTCATCAAGATAATAAGACATTAAATAAAATTAAAAAATACATACATGCATTAGTCTATTCATGCCAGTTTATGTTTCTCAGAAACCTCCTGCCTACAATATTGGAAAGCTGCAGTAAAATAGGAGTAGCACAGCTGGTAGTTGGCATGAAGGAAACTTGCAGCTGTGGAGAGCAGCATGTAGGGAGAAGAAAGAAACACCCCACATGCAAATTCTAAATATCAAACTTGTTGAGTTACTTCTAAAAGACTGATCAAGCTCACTTTAACTCTGGTGCTGTGTCAGAACTTTATGAAATAGATGCTGTTTCAAATAACACCGCACGATAGATTTACAGACTCACAGATCATTAGCTCAAATGTAGTACAATGTTGTAGACAAACGTCCCAGCATTACCCCCAGTTTGTTTGTTTTGAATGGTGACGTCACCAGAGCACGTGACCGAGCAGCGCTTCCTTGCGGCTATTTTATTGGTCAAACCTAGAAGAATCTGCACAGTGGGGCAGGACGAAGCCATTTTATTATTTTAACAGCAAAGGTGCAGGTGCATCAGTATTTTATTTTTTAAATATACATATATACTAAGTCTTTCCATTTAAGCTCTCTCGATACGATGGGCCAGTGTGGGATTACGTCATCTAAAACCGTCTTGGTTTTCCTCAATCTAATATTTTGGGTAAGGAAACGGCAGATGCTTGAACAATGTGCAGCATCCCAGTAAGGCCAAGGATGGAGACTGTTAGCAAACTGCGCCAGAGATGCACTGCAGTTAGGCGATAAAACAGATGCATTATATGGCGGTAATTATGTGTACAGACTCACTCTGACGTTAGTGTTTACTGTAAGATGCACGGACCTTAACTGGAAACCCATTTGAGTGGTTAGCAGTAGCTGCAGCTGTAGCGTGTTCTTTAGCTGCCGCCCACAACTTATAGCTATGACGTTATGCAGCAGCAGCTGAGTTAACCTCCAGCGCAGTTTGAGCTGCATCATGCTAGTATATTAAAAGAACAGCAGAGCTAAATTAAAGCATGTATAGATGAGCAAAATTCAAAATATACGATCAAGCAGGATGACTGAATAATATAGAGACGTGAGGCCCAGTCCACACTGCTTATGCGTGCTTTGTCTGCGAGCCTGAATTACCATTATTCATGTGAAGCTATGATGTCGTTATAGCACATGTGGGTGATTGAAATGTCTTGTTTTTGTGTCCAAGTTCATGATTTCTATTTAAAATCATTTATTAAATGAATTACTTGTAGGTTTCTAATTTGATAAATAAATAATATATTTATATTTTGAGTTTATTCAAAAAATATATATGATTTACAATTTTTCCGTTTTGGTAAACATGCCTATATTTGTGTGTGAGTATAAAAGCAGCATAAGGAATATTTCTCTATTGGATATCATGTTGTAGATCTTATATATAATGTTGTGTTTGTAAGGCTGCTATCTTGTCCAGGACTCTCTTGGTTAAATAAAAGTAGTGAAAAAAGAGAAGACTAAGAACACTTTTAAAGCTGGGGTTTAAATTATTATACATTCAAAATCTGATATAACAATCATTTTAAAGCTGTTCAGCTCATTAAAATAATTGTTTAATGGTTTGCATGTTCTCAAATGTCAGGGTGGTGCAACCATACAAAAACTATAGTTTAATTATGAAATCAAAAAACTAATAATAGGGGAGAAGTGTATGCTTTTGCTACCAAATAAAAACGTTAACACAGACGATTAAGTAAAAGCCTGTCTGAATTGAAAATAATTACAAAAGTTGCAAAGATGGCTTAAGTCAGGTGGTGCAACTGCAAGAAGTGTCAGTTAAATTCTTTTAGGCCGAAAATGTATTATTAAATGATTTGCACTCACATAAATTGAAGCATTGGAAAAGCAGGTTATTTTTCCCTGTTTCTCTCTGCAGGCTGCAGCTGGAATTTTATGCTACATTGGAGCTTATGTGTTTATCACATATGATGACTATGACCACTTCTTTGAAGATGTGTACACGTTGATTCCAGCTGTTGTAATCATAGCTGTCGGAACTCTTCTCTTCATCATCGGTTTGATTGGCTGCTGCGCAACAATACGTGAAAGCTCCTGTGGCTTGGCAACGGTGAGTGAAAAAAGTGGTTGTATGCCTATGGTAGGAAACTGTAGGAAACACGTTAAGAAGTGCCAAGGAAGGTGGGTGATATATATCAAGAAAATTTGCAATAGCTATATTTCTGATGATAAAGTAAAAAATACTGAATGGTGTTTTTCATGCTTGCAGTTTTCAGGCAGCACCATTAATATTGTAAGTAAAGGAAGGGCATTTTCACAATATTGGCACTAAAACCTCATTTCTACCTGGGATGCTGTATATTGCTTTGAGCTTCTTAACTAGCATTTTAAAGCCCTTCCTTTCGACCATCACTAATGGTGGTGTTGAGCATAACTTGCAAGTGCTGCGCTTGGGGGAGTCGTTTGTTTACATTTCAGTCAGACATCAGCAGCTGCTAGTATATCATAGCCTTTATATTATCTTCATAGCATGGTTGTGTTTTTGCCTCAAGTGCTGAAAGAAGTTTATGTCTTTAGTGAGAACAGTTTGTTGCACATTTTGAGAACTTTTTGCTTTGTTGAAAGTTGGTGAAGAAACTCCCTTTTTTAATTTACTACTGGGGGATGCTGACAACCGACTCTTGCTGGGAATGTACATACATGGCTTTGCTAAAGCAATAATAATGCAATATGGGTTTTAATGGGAGTTTATTGAATTAAATTGCAGTAGTGGAAGAAAATACTTAAAATGCGGTAAAAATGCAGGGAGGGATTTTAAAAATAAAATGCCAATAATTTGACATTTTCACTTGTTTTGGCAATTTTGATTGATACAACCTCACATTGATTGTGACAGAGAGGAAATGTCTAATGTTCAATATTTTCTTTAATTTTAGATCAATTTTACCATCAGCTTTCTGTCCCTGTTTTTCAGTTTGCTGCCATACTCCTGCTGGTATTTGTAACGGAGTGTGTGGTGGTGGTGCTCGGCTACATATACAGAGCAAAGGTAAACACTGTTTTGCTGGTCACGTTCTCTTCTGTTAAAGGCGACAATGTAATGCTGCTGCTAAATCTTAATTTGTCTCCTGTTTCAGGATAAATTACCCACTGTGGCAACCCCTTGTGAACAAGGAAGTTTTTATGTAATTTACAAATAAATTGTTTATTACTGTGTGTAAAACAGCTCCTTCTGCTGTGAAGAATAAATGTAATTAAATTAGCCGCTCTCATTTATCCTTAATCTGTTTGGATTAAAGTGCTTCTATAATTAGTTTTTTGACAATGTTATAAGACTAAGTCAGCAAATTACTTTGAGTGAGCAATGAGTGGTGAATAGTGACAGTTGTGTTATTTTTTCTTTTCTTTTCTTTGTTTTTATAGGTAGAAGATGAGGTGAATCACTCCATTCAAAAAGTTTACAATGAATACAGCGGCACCAACACTGATGCTCCTAGCCGGGCGATTGATTATGTGCAGAGGCAGGTGAGAAAAAAACTTCTATTGTGACAAATGATTTTGTCATCTAAAACTGAGGAAAAAGTGAGTGCGTGCAGTTTTTAATTACGTTACTTTTTATGCTTTCCTGGTAGTGTGTATATATATATATATTAGGGGTGCAACGATACACAAAATTCACGGTTCGGTTCGGTTCGATACTTTGGTGTCACGGTTCGATATTTTTTCGATACAAAAAAAATGTTCATGCCTTTTTAATTTGTCATTTATTAAAATTATAAATATATATTTTAACTCAAAAGTACAGTTTTTAAATTTAACCCTAACCCTTGTGCGTGTTTTTTATTTTGACAGCGAATGCGCACCTGTGGACCACTTATGTGCAGCCCTGGTTATATAGCTCGTCATATTGCAGCCACAGAAATTATTTTGTCCATGAAACCATAAAGCTGCACTTTCTTTTTGCCTTATAGTCTGATTTGTCATAACTTCTTCGTTTTGTGGTAAGCTTTTCTTTGGCTGTCACTTCTTCACCCTGACCTGTCTTATTTGGCTCAGCAGAACTAAAATATATATCTGTCTGTGAAGGTTCTCAGTCATCCAGGTCATCGTAGTCAAATATAAATCCTGCTGCTTTTACACACGCACTCACATAAGCTCAGCGATTCTCTGCGCGATCAACCTCTCACATGTTTAAGCTTCCTGCGGGAGATTTCACTTGTCATGTTTGCATAGTAAGCTAACGATTAATAAGACGATGTCAGAGGAATTGGTGCACAAATTATCATCACTCACAGATCAGTGCTGTCGCTCTCTATACACAGTTCGCACGATTGCAAAGTGAAAGCAAAAAAACAAGCGCAAATTCAAACGCGACTTCAATATGTCACATATTGACAGTGGCTCACCGATGCCAATGACATAATTACCCAGCTACATTTCTGAAAGAATGCAAAAGCATTGACATATATTTTTCCTACAATAGCCCGACTTTTCGCTAGCTCCGGGACGTCGGGCTAGCAATATTGCAAGCCCTGTATCTGATTGAGGAATCACTCATCTTTGGAAAAGAGAGTTTATTACAGAGAAATGTCTCTTTCCAAATAAAAGCTATACTATCCGCTTCTTCTGGGCTATATTCTCAGCAGCATAAGGAGAATCACGTGCTAACAGCGGTCTAAATGACTCGGCTAAAGTTAGTAGCATGCTTGTTGTTTTTGTCTTTGCACTAGGATGATGTCGGCGTAAATGTGCAGTCATATTTGTTGTGTTCCCACTAGTGCTTTCAGGTTAATCTCGTTGAAATGACCTTAACGCCACAACACGGCAAATCTCCGTTAACGAGCTACCGCTGATCGCCCCGTGCGTGGGGCTAGACGGCCAACACGTTAACGAGCTAACTGCGCTAACACACTAGTTCCCACCCATGTAATTGAGCATTGCATGGCACATCCAACATACTGTTTTACTTTAGTCCATGACTCGCTTACCTTCAGGGTCATACGTCACATGAAAACCAAAATAATTCCAAACGCCAGATCTGAATGAGGGTGGGGGAGGTGCCCTGCGCTCTTCCTTCTGACGATGCTGTCTGTGTTGAGCGCTCAGTGGATCTGCGCTCGACAGTGCAGCCTAGGCGGAGTAGTCGAACGCAGATTCACTGAGCGCTCAACACAGACAGCATCGTCAGAAGGAAAGTTGATAAAATAAATTACAAATGTTGTATTGTTCGATACATATGCGTACCGAACCGAAAGCACTGTATCGAACTGTTCAATATCGATACGAATATCGTTGCACCCCTAATATATATATATATATATATATATATATATATATATATATATATATATATATATATATTAGATGATGATGAATTTTAAAATTGTAATTAAACATTTTCATCCACCGTTTGTCCTAGCTTCACTGCTGCGGCATTCACAACTACTCTGACTGGAAGAACACCCACTGGTTTAAAGAATCCAAGAACAACAGCGTCCCCGTCAGTTGCTGTCAGCCCAACATCAGCAACTGTACAGGCACGCTCACTCGACCAGCAGATCTTTACCAAGAGGTACACACCACTAGTTTGGTGTCTGTAATTAAATCGTTTGCAGAGACTGTAAGTATTTTCCAGCATGTTACAAGTGTGTTTATAGCTGGAGAACTTTTTTTATTTTTCGTCTTTAGGGATGTGAAGCTCTTGTTGTGAATAAATTAAAGGAGATTATGATGTATGTCATATGGGCTGCGTTGACTTTTGCATCTATACAGGTAAGGAATATAAGCTGCAAACACAAGGGTCTTAAAATGTTGACACCTATATTTTGTCTTGCAGATAGTTATAGTGAGATTTTACATATTTATATGCCGCATCATCTCTCAGCTAAAGCTTATAATCAGAACTATATTTAAAGAGTCTTGCAATAGACTCAGGTGAGTAGGGTGTATTATTGAAACTGCAGTTGTCTTGGTAACAAGTGAACTGAAAGTAGCTCTGACCTAATTGAGACAAAGTAAATGTGGTCAAAGACTCTATGTTTAACAAAGCATCTATGTTTAACAAAGCATCTATGTTTAACAAAGCATCTATGCTGTGGTTGTTGTCAGCATAACATCCAACTTTACAGCCAGAGTCCATATAGTGATAAATACAAGTATAGTTCTTATACATTACAGAGTATGTTCTATAGTGTGTCCCAATATTCCTGTTAAAATTTGAAACTGTTGAGTTGTGCTGTTTAATGAAATTCACATGGAGGTTGCTGAAGGGAAAAAATTAACTTCACAGTTTTGATCCCTGTGCTGTCTGCCTGCAGATGCTGGGCATGCTCTGTGCTTGCGTGGTGCTGTGCAGGAGGAGCCACGACCCAGCGTATGAGCTGCTGGTCACAACCAACAGCTATGCATGAAGAATGCAGCCGGCCAACAAAACACTAAGAAAATCAACAGGAGCGTCACAGGACATGTTCACACTAGTTATCAGCTATAGTTATATAAGCTCAAGCACACCTTGCACAATTCATGATAAAGTAGCGAACACTGACGTTTTGGGTGGGGGCTTCAAGGGAAAACCATTTATTTATTGACATGCTTTCCAAGTTCCTGTTACTTTTAAATGTTTATCCTTTTGTTACAAATACTGAAATATTTACAAAAGCCAAAGTTGTATATGGCTAATTGATTTCTGATTATTGATGTGCAATTTTTTTCTTTAAATTGTGGCTTCATAAAATTTGTGTAGATGCCCAATAAGGATGACGAGAAGCTTAAATGTGAAAATAAGACTGGTCGTGTTGTATGAAAGCTTTTTCTTGGTGTGCTATTTTGCACCATGGCTGGAACTCTGGAGATATTTAGTGGTTGTCCAAATGTATAAGCTGTGTTAAAAATAACATGTACTCTGTTACCAAGGCCTTGGTTTGACCAGACAAATCTTTTTAGCATAGTACAGATCTGACGTTTTAATCTTAGCTGTTCCATGAATGCAGTCTAGTTTTTAAGATTTGCAGAATAAGAATTATGAATGTTTGGTTTTTTTAGGTGTTGGAGCAGCATCTCATTCTCAAAGCGATGTTTGGTGAAAGAGTTGTTTATGTTCACAAATATTCCGATTGTAAATTTCCAAATCAGGCTTCACTAACAAGGCATTGCTAAGATATAAATTGTGAATTAACTATTTGGTCTCCAGTGCCATCAGTAGGAGTATTATCAGTGTTACCTAAAGATTTATATATGTAGATTTAATCGGTTACAGTCACACATTTACTTGTTTAGTTTGATTTGTTAAGTTTAAACCTGATTTTTAAAAAAATACACATTCTTTGTACCTTGTAGTGAAAGTGTGTACCCTTTTAATATTTTTAAGCTGTTAAGTTGATCCCATATTTAGCTAGTTCCACAGAAAAATATGAGCGATAAAAGGAGACAAATAAACTCATACACCTCAACTGGATTCTTTTAATTTTTTTTTTCACGTGACAGTAAATATGCTACCAAAAAAACCCCAAACCGACACAAAGTACTTAAACAAGCAATATCATATGGCTATATCATCAGGCGCATGGAATTATATTAAACATGTTTAAATGTGCCGTCACTTGACAAGCATAAAAATAGTTTATTCTAGTAGTTTGTTCATCTGTATGTGCTACTTTTGTAGCTGATGGTCTGTGGAAGGTTTACAGAAAAACTTTTATGTACAGCAGATATAAATGATGATTACTACAGTCATATGAAAAGGAACGTTTTTGCAGGATTTTATGCAGTCCTGTGAAAAACACATTACACAGTGGGTAATTATCAGCCTGGTGCTGCTAATCAAATGCAACTGATCATCAGCAAGTGTGACCACCTCTGTAAAAGAAGAAGTTTTGGCAGATTACTAATTTGGAGCATTTAGTTTTGTTATGTTAACGCTACAAGACCACATCTAGTAAATTCCCCAGCAATTTCACCCAAAGTCTGACCATGCAATACTTAGAAAAATTGCAAAAGGCCAAGAGCTACATTCCTCATTTAGGGTGTTATATCTAAGTTCCTGACAGTACAATTCCTGAACGAGTATGGCTTGTTTGGAAGAATTGTAGGGAGAAGATGGAATAATAGTTTAGGTTTGCAAAGTTGTATTTGAGCAAACCAAAAGACCTCCAGAACAAGACCAAAGAGAGATGCCTAGTCATAATGCAAAGGGGCACATTTATTGGAAGCCAACTGCGCATCAGCACAAACACCCCATACCACTGTTAAGCATGGTTTTGGAGGGCTGATAATTTGGGCTCATTTTGCAGCCATTGTATTTCAAAGAACACCAGAGTCAAGAGTGAGGCCATCTGTCCGACAGCAAAATCTTGGCCAAAACTGGGCTATGCAATAGGATAATGATCCCAAACACATAAGCAGGATGGCTGAAATAGAAAATATGTTGCAAAGTCCAGACCTCAACATGACTGAAATGCTGTGGCTGGACCTTAAGAGACCTGTGTGTGAGCAAATGCTCACAAACCTAAATGAACTGAAGCAATGTTGTAACGATGAGTCTTCAACAACAGCGTGAGAAACGGATGAAGTATAAAAACGATTACTTCATGTTATTGCTGCTAAAGGTGATTCTACAAGGTAGTGAATCATAATTTGTACTCAGTTGTTAAGGACAGCATAGAGTTCTATGAAAACCTTCCTTTTCCTAGAAATCCAGCCCTCTATTTTCACCAGCTCACATGTGCACCAAATAAATGGATGATTTAAAAGACTATGTCATAGTTTAGTCACAAACTGCATTTCTAAACAAAGAAGGATTGACAGCCAGAAGCATATACATTTCCGCTGTATATATGTGGCTGCTTAATGCTGTTAAACTTAGCAGTCACTGGTGGTTTACACATGGTACTCATTCTGTTTTCTTGTCATTTGAGATGAATAAGATGATTCATCTTATCACAAGTCATTTAAGTTCAAATTTTAATGAAAAAAGTATGTGATGTTACAGTGCTTAGAATGTACTGGTGCAGTACTAGTTTGCTACTATTAGTAACATACAGATTCATGTTGAAAACATGGTAACTTGACTGAATGAAGGGAATTTTAAAATTCTTCATTGGTTTTCTAAAGTAGATGGCTAACCATTCTTTAGTCATATATTACAAGTATAGGAACTAAAGATGAGATAAACAGTATAGCTATACTGATTATCCAAACCAGTTTAAACAATGAGGCTGATATAAGCTGGTGAATGCATTTCCTTTAACTTGCATTAATTGCTTAGGTAGTCTACTGCTTACTAAATGATCTTTTTTAGTTCAGGTTTTTGGTTAGTTTTTCATGTTAGCCAGTATTGTAAGAGCACTTGGGAAAAAAAGCCTGGCAAAAATGTGTGTGTCTGTAGGCTGTATTGTGTGTGGCATGTGTTCGCTTTGGTGTGTGTCTTTGCAAGCGTGCAAGTTTTTAAGCATATGAGACATCTGTTTTGATGTGTTGACATTCTTTGTGTCTACTTTCTTGCATTTGCAACTGTTGTTCTGTGTATACCACGCATGTTGTGGGGGCACAATTGTGTTTACACAATCACAGTGTGTTTGTCCCCCAAAACCAGTCATTCTGGGGGCAAAAATCAGATACCAATAACATAAATTATTGCATTTTATGATAAAACTCATTGTAAGGCAGTGGTTCTCAAAGTTCTTTTTTTTTGCATGCTCTATATCATAAGCTATAAACCCCCCACCCCCCACAGTATTTAATTTGATTAATTATATTAACGATAAAAAATGATGCACATAGCATTTTACTTAAATAAAGTTGCATATTATCAGTGAAATAGCCCACCCACATTTTGTGAACTACTTTTTTAAGGTAAAGGGGCAGGCAAGTAAGAATTGGATTTACGGTTCTTTTTCATGAAATTACTATAAATAAATTGAATTTCTCCTGAGATATAAAGAAAATTACTGTATTTGCGTACATGTTTAAATTTTGCCTAGATAATTTCCTGGCACCAGTCCACTAAACCCATTCCTCTCCACCGTCCACCACCCATTTTGTTCTTGGTCCAGCACTCGAACTACTTCTCCTCGGCTCACAGATAGCTCATCTTCTTCCTGATCAGTCGATGTAAAGAAAGCACATCTTAATTACAGGCAAATATCGCTTAAATACAGTACTGCTAATATTGTCTATTTTCTTCTTTTCTTTCTCGATCATCTTGCTCAATGTTCACTTTCTTGCTGTAGGTTTTAAAATAATCATGCAAATCACCTTTGCAGTGTATTGATAAAGCACAACATAGAAGATTTCATCAGGTGGACCCGTGGACAGTGGCACTTCTTGGTGAATGCATGGAAGGGGTGCATATCCGTCATCTGAAAGCTGAACTAAAGCAGAATTAAATGTCAGAAAGTGCAAACACAAAATGTAAAAATAAATAAATAAATTTATTAATCTGTTATGTCTTTTAAGCTCCATGACAAAGATTTTCAAAGTGCAGCTTCTCACACTAAGGGCAAAGGTAGCCACCCACATCCACCCACAGAGTCCAACTTTAAATAGCACAAAAACCAACAAATTCACACACCTATGTGTTTGACCCATGACTACATATAATACTTTTTCTAGCCCCATGTTTTATAATTGCAGTGTGTATGCATGCAAATACATTAAGAGACCAACAGGGCCTGTGATGTGTTACTGTTCAAAACCAACAGTCTATACAGTTTTACACATTTGGCACATACATGACTCATTGGAGAAGAGATTGGCCTCTCATCAAGTCCACTATAGCAAATTTAAAGTTCTTTCTTACTTTTAAAGTGTACTTTCTTGATATAATATTAGAATATCATTTTTATCTCTGATTCATGTAGTGAAATGTTTCAAATTAATTGACTGCTCTAACCTCCAATATATGAATAGAAAGACCAACTCTCTATATATGTAATTCATAAAATATAGCAGAACCAACAAAATATTGAAGATTTAGGTCTTTCCTACAGTTTAACAATATAACTGAGTGAGCAGTTGCAGTACTTACATTCTCCAATGGATGACAGTGTAGATCGTGGGCTGAGTGGACTGTCCATGCCAATGTTCAGAGACCTTCCAAGCAGGGGATCAGAACACCTTTAGATCAAGAAAGATATTTAAGATACAAATGTTTACTTTTGTGAATTCACCGAGCAAAGGTCCAAATTTCTAACATTAAAAAAATAACAACAAACGATGAAGATAAAGATGATGATTAACAAAGAGAATATTTTCAGGACATGGTTTGTGTTTAGTTTGCAGAGTACAAAGTATATTATATACATTATATGAACTAAAGTATATTATATAGTATATTATATACACTATAGTATAGTATATAGTATGTTATAAATACTGTTGAAGCAGGTCTCCTCTGGAATTAATAAGTAAGTAAGTTAAATGTATTTATATAGCGCTTTTTAAAACAGGAAGTTATTTCAAAGTAACTCACATTGGAATAAAAACATATCAAATGAAACAATAAAAATGGTATAAAAAAGGTATAAAAGCATATCAATTGAAACAGTAAAACACAGTATAATAGCACATCCAATAACACAGTTTGCTACACATGAATATTACCTAAATGCCTGTCTAAACAGATGTGTTTTGAGCTTTGTTTTAAAAGTAGCTAAAGGGTTGATGTTGCGTAGTGGGGGAGGTAAACTGTTCCACAATATTGGAGCCAAGGTTTGAAAAGCGCGATCCCCCTTTGTTTTCAGATGGGTCCGTGGAATGGTTAGAAGACCACTATCAGTGAATCTAAGGATCCGGTTTGGAGAGTAGGGTTGCAGAAGCTCAGTGATATAAGTGGGGGCCTCACCTGGATTTCTTTTTCCCATTTTAATTCTGCCTAGCCCTGCGAACCCGAACACAAGTGTGGAAAGATCGGCTCTCCAAAAACAGCATGCACCTGAACATCAAGAAGACTGAATACCTTGAATGCGGCCCCCAGACTAACAGTACCATCACTATTGACAGTGAGCCACTGACTAAAGTTGCCCAATTCAAGTACCTCGGGTCCCTTGTCACCTCGGACTGCAAAACTCTACCAGACGCTAGACTCCGTGTCAACGCAGCGTGGATGAAGTGGCGTCAGATCAGTGGAGTCTTATCCGACAAGAGAATGCCAATCTATCTTAAGGTGAAAGTTTATAAGACGATCGTGCGCCCAATGGCACTCTACGGGTCAGAGTGCTGGCCAGCGATGACCAAGCACGAACAAGCCCTTTACACCATGGAGATGAAGATGCTGAGGTGGCCTTTGAGTCTCACATGACTAGACCGAGTGAGGAACGTAGATGTCAGGAAACGATGGGGAGTGACACCGATCACGGACAAGAGAGGCGCGGCTCCAATGGTACAGCCATGTTGCCTGTAGCGATAAGAACTCCATCGCAAAGACAAGACAGCACAGCAATTAGATCTAGGTGGCAACAGGCCACGAGAAAGACCAAAAAAGTGATGGATGGACCGAATCAAAAATGATATGAAGGCTGCGAATGTTACACCAGAAGACGCCCTGGATAGGGAGAATTGGAGGAAGACATGCAAAACATCGGACCCTGCATCGCAGGATATGAACTGCTTGGAAGAAGAAGATTTTAATTCTGTCTCACCTCTTTGAGGGATCTTCTTCTCCTCCTACAGAATGAGCTTGGCCATTGTTGTCCCTGACTGTCCCCGTCTTGTAATAGCTTTCAAACACTATGGGCTCTGCAAGAAGAAAAGTGAACCTGCTCATTTGAGAAATGAGGCCACGTGATACTTTTTGCCTGTCTGTCAATTGAAAGAAAAAGTCAAGAAGCTGAGCTGCACTCTTTATATCCTGTTATTTTGTAGTGGAACTTTTCTCACTTCAACTTTGTACTTATAAGTAAAGGAAACAAAACAACCATCTTTCCAGTAAATACAAATTGTGAAAGCTCACCTGGTGGCTTCAATCCAGTGCCTTTCATTTCTATGAAAGAGTTGTTGTCTTTGGTAATGTCACACTGTTCCAGAAATTTCCTCACCTCCTCGTAAGACTGGTTTTAAAAAGGAGGAATTCAGTACATTTTATATTACTATTATATTACTTTCACTTTTCATTTAGGTTTATGCATAAGTGATAGTTAATTAGGTTTATGAAAAGATCCCGGTTTGGGTTTATATACAATCAACCAATGCTGCTCACCAGCTCTTACAAAATCTTAGATTCCTAAATCCTGGAAAACACACTTTTTCTGTCTGCCAGTTATTTATATTTAGAATGGTTAAGAAAGTGGCAAGTACGGAGCCCATAAAACTATCGGCCAAGTGATTGTAATAACTTTCAAGAAGAAGTCAAGGCTACATGAGCCTACTAACATGCTTCAAGTCACAATCCATTAGTTTATCCAGTAGCAGGCCATAGCTGTGGTCTGACATTCAACTTAAGCACACTTAAGATTTGAAAATTAAAGCCTCATTGAACTAAAATGTGATCAGAAGAACGACAAAGAGTGAATACTGCACTATTATTACAATTCTGGTTGATAAATTCTCATTAAAAGAACATTTGGGAATAAAATTTTAAAATCAGTTTTTTGTAACTGTTACGAACTTGCATGTTTCATTTTGTTTTTTAAGAAAACTTTTTTTTAGGTTTATCCAGCAAGACAATGTACTTATACTTGATTTAAGAATAGAAATTTGCATTTTTATTCTTCTTGACATTTTTATTCTGTTTAAATATTAAATAAAGGGAAAACTACTTCACCTCATCATCTTTGACACATTGCATGGAGAAATGATTGCAGTGGTCCCAGAGAGCACACCTGAGCATGCTGATGCGATTTCCCTCCAACTGTTGGAACACCTATAATTATCAAATGAATTCTGTGTTATTACCAACAATGTATTATTGTACTATGTACTATTTCAAGATTTGCCATGATACTGGGTTGCAGTAATGCAACTTCTGCATGCGTGCCCATTTCACGTTTCAGAGAGGCAAAATGGGCACAGTGAACCTGTGTGTTTTTTTACGCATTTTGAAATGATACCCTGTTGGGTAATGATCAACTCAGTATCACAGCAAAACGTGATATTTGCCGTGACATAGGGTTGAATTGCCTTAACATATACAAAGCTCATTATAGTTTCTTTTTTCTCTTCTTACTTACAGGGGCACCACCAAGAGGTGCCGTGTGTGTGTGTGTGTGTGTGTGTGTGTGTGTGTGTGTGTGTGTGTGTGTAGGTGTGTGTGTGTGTGTGTGTGTGTGTGTGTGTGTGTGTGTGTGTGTGTCCACCAGTGACAGCAAAGTCAACACAAAGAGGCTGTCGTTTGAAAAGATAAAGCAGAACTTTTGTGTGATTAAGTGTGTTTCTGCATGGTTGTATGTTTTTCCATTTGTGGCTCTCTCAGCGCAAGATGGAATGTACTTCTGCAAATGGTCGCTGCCAGGAAGGTTTTCACAGTTATAGGGGTTGTGGTGTGAAGCTATTTCTGTGGTTAAAAGCCATTATTTTGAATAGAGACATGATTAGAAAGCAGTTAACGAGAAAATATTCTGCAGTACCTCGCATGTACTTTTGTGTGTCCCCTCCCAGTCCTGGCGAACAGCTTCTAGTTGAACAATGTTGTTAAAATACACCTTCTCTGTGAGAATAGAGCATAGTTAATAGTTACAGTTAACAAATGAAACACTGGTAAAGAACACAACAATGACCGCCGCACTGTTTTCCACTCTCCTAATTTATTTTTCCATGAAATATTCTCAAAAAAAGTAGTGGACAATGAATGCAATATACTAAAAATGCATGCAAGTTAAAAATAAAATGTGAAGGCATACCAGCATCATTGGCCGCCTGCCTGCATTGCTTTATCTTGTGACGTACCTGTGAATGAAATCGGTGCACAGGAAGCCACGTTCAGTGAGTTATGTAACCATTTTAACACCAGTCAGAGAGACTGATATATAAATACGTTGTATAGGGAATGGTCTTGAAAGAGATAGAAGAAGAAAAGAAAACATCTCACACCAGCACACAAACACACTTTAGTTCCGCCTTGCAAACTGTTGCACAACTGCAGAAAAGTCCCATCATAAAGACTGCACCGCTGACAGCTGGAAACTTGTAGTTCATAAATAGAACTGACAGTGGGCATTTGCATATTTTGTGGTGAATTTCTCAAATAATCTAAAAGTTTGTATTTTGTTGCTTATAAAAACATTTGTCTTTTAGCGAGGTATGCACTTATTTTACCTTTTCAGGGTTTTTGGACGTAGCATTTGTTTTCTCAGCCCCCTGCTCTGCCTCATCGGCCTCCTTGCACTTCACCTCATAGTTCTTCTTAGACTAAGAAAAAGAGAAACAAAAGTTATTAGTTCTATTTCCGACAAAGCAACAGGAAGAACACTTTTTGTAAGTGATGCAAAATTTTTTTATTTTTTTAAAAATCTGACTTCTATTTTTTGTGCTTGCTTGAACATAAATTAAACAACCTTTATGTGGTTAAGTTTTCATGTTTATTTCTAAATCACGCTGGTTCCATGTGTTAGTGATAAATGATAGGAGTGGAAGTGTCTCCTACCTCCATGGTCTTCTTGAAGAATGAAACTTTTTTCTTTTGAACCTTCTCCATGATGCTTTCAAACTAAAGATAAAAGGTTGAAATTACTTGCATATGTTGCTTCAATGCAAACCTGATACTTGCAGTTATTGTTCATTAATGAATAAAAGACCTGGATTTTTACTGTTAATGTGATAAAAGTCTTGATGTCACTTTGATAAAGACTGAATTAGTCTTTACTCAAGTCTTGAATCGTTTGATTTTTGAAATATAGGTTTCCCCTTATCAGCTGCTATCACAGCATTGCACTCAGTGTCTGTAAAGTGATTTAAATGGTTGCAGGATTAAGTCAACACTTACGTAACACAGTGTTTTCCAAACAGGAAACAGCCATTAGTTACAATATTATTCTAATGACTTGTGCAATACTAAAAGTAATAAAGAATTATATTATCCTCAGAGTATTCACACCTTAACCATTTTTTTTTTGGGGGGGGGGGGGGGGGGGTTATTTAATAAGTCAGTTGTTAAGCAACACACATTTCCCAAATACCTTCTTCCTCTGCTCTTTCTGACGTTCTCTGAAACTCTCAATCTTTTTCACCTCCTCTTTCAATATATCAGATAGCTGGATGTGAAAGTTTCCAATGTTCTCAATTTCTGCAACAAAAAACATCGAAATGGCACTGTGAACCATTTGACATTTGACACATATATGGGTGTAACTTTACACAGCACATGGACTTACGAGTTTTTAGTTGTTCGAATGATGCCCTCAAAGTGCTGGAAAAACAACACACATTCATAATCAAAATTATTCACCATGCTTGCACTTTGTGTTTCTTTCACAAAGAGGCAGATTAACATTTTTAAAGCAAAATTTTAAGCAAAATAGCAGCTGAGTACAATTTTATTGCTAGAACTCTGCACTGTGTTTTATTGTTTAACCAGCTGCCAAGACCGTGAGGACACCCAAACCTTAACAGGCAGACTTTGTGCCCTAGTTTTGTTTTGTTTTTTGTTTAAAGAAGAAAAGAAAAGAAAAGAAAAAAGAAAAAGATTTATTTGGTTTTACTGCACTTAGATGATTCTTTTATTGGAGGCTCATTGTTTCCTTTTTGCGGCTCTTAGAATATATTGAGTTCAGTACAGATGTCTGAGATAGCAGGGAACAGGAAACTGACAAGTTATGACCTACTGTACACTGAGCGAGGGGCTTACCATACACACACACACACACACACACACACACACACACACACACACACACACACACACACACACACACACACATGCACACACACATACTTACACTTCAGTCTCTTTTTTTCTGTGTCTCACTTTCTGTATCACGCACAAATGTGTTTCCTCTTAAAGAATGTGGCGATGATGTGCCTGACTGTAGTTTTATATGTAGTCTTCCTGGTCAGTGCCAGTCACCCTTAACATGTCCATCCCTTACCAAAACCCTTCCAAATAAAAGTTTTTGTCCAAATTGCTATATTTATGTACTAGTTGGGCAGTCTATACAATACATAATGCTGACCTCAAAACAAGTTTTTCACCTTATCTCTATGTGTCCTCCAGCTTTGCGAGCAATAGTCACCAGTTCCTTTCCATACTTTTCCTCTGCCAGTGCCCTGTGGAGTATAAATAAGCAGACAAATCATTAGAACCCAGAATGTATATTTTAGTATTTATTTGTAAAACTGAATTAGCTTATATAAAGTCTGTTATAACAGTCCAACATTTGCCTTGACATGCATATACCAACATTTTTACCTGAAATTTTGTTGCTACTTAAACTCTTGTTGCTCTTTTACCTAAAGGATCACTGACTTTATGTTACGTCATTCTATTCAGGCCATAACATCACAAAGATGATTTTGGTGACATCTTAAGGTTTATCTTGAATTACTTGTCATTATCAATTAATATATTTCAACAATCACAAATGAGTGTTAATGCAGAATATTTTCATATTTCAAGACACAGAATTAAAAGAAGAAATAGCTAAATTCTCATATCTTGTGACCTAAATGAGTCATGGGCCTGCTATCTTTCATACATGACTAGCCACATGTGGTGTTTAATGAGTGAAATGACTAGACTAGATAGCTATTTTTTTCTTAATGTTATGATCAAGCTGGAAGTTGATTCCATGTATGAAGTCATGTAAAGTAAAGATCATGGAAAGAGAAGCGCAGCTATGATTAAAATCACAGAACCCATGATTTTAAGTTTATTTTGATTGCACAAATACAAGCTGATCCAACCTCATCTTCAATAGCTCTTCCACATCTTTGCACATTTGCCTTCCATCTCGTAACCTTTGGGTCACGGCTTCATACCCAGCGTGGCAAGTGAAGTCAGACCCCTGCATTGACGAAACACAAAAAACGAAAACTGCTGCAATAAACAGCATTTCTGAAAAAGGTGTTGCAACATGTTCTAGGCTCATTTTGTGGTAAAATGCAGAACTAGCACTTGTGTACTGCAAAGATATCTGTATGTGGCATGGCAGCCTTAGAGTTAATACACTTGGTAAACCAACCCTCTAGATCGCTTCAAGTGGTGATTCAACACGTTACAGTGTCTTTACATGTATGATGTTGATAATTGTGCATATTAAGTATTTTTTTTAAGTTGTAAAGCTTACCTTAACCCCCCCACCCCCACTCCCACCCCATACTGCTGTGTGTCTATACTAGTATAAACTATAATCACTTGTGGTTTACCTGATTTGGCAAATTGTAACTTACAGATGACAGTTAGGGTGTAAAATATATAATGTTTTAACAAGCGATAGCTGACTGTAACGTGGTGTTTCTCGTGGTGTTTCTCGGGTTCCTAAAACAGTCTGTTCAACATAATTAATACATACTATAGTTTAGAAACTATAACAAAGCAAGTAGACAACAATACCACAAAAATATACTTACCCAGAAAGCATCCTTAAACATCAAAGGAGCCATTGTATTTTTTACTTCCTTGAACTAAGCACAACTCTTAGTGCCGACCTCACTTACAGGACATTTCTCCAAATTTAAAAGCTTACCAACAACCTTGTATGGCTGAAACGTCAGTGAGTCACTTTGAATGAGGAAGAGCTTTTGTCCCGTGATGTCACTGACCACAGACAGCTCAGCCCATTTGTGAAACGGCAACTCTTTCACTTTATGTTTGGTCTAACAGTTGTGTCAGAGCACAGTAGTTACATGTGCCTTGCTAGGTAAAGGTGTCAGTATGTCTTTGTATTGTTATGCATTGTTATGTGTTATGTGTGATGTGTTGCATTGCTGATGTAATCAACACTTACACAGAGACAAGCAATATGTTTAAGTGTCACATACTGTAACCAAAAGTTGATGGTTTACTTGCTGCAAGTAGCATTAGTGGTAAATCATAATTGTCTTATTTTAATTATGTTGCAGTGACATTTTTTATCAGTATTTTAAGACATTAATATTATACAATTAAATGTGCTTTAAGGTGATGTTAGACTACTTTGATTCTCTCTTTTCTTCCTTAAATCATTTACCATGTTGTTTTGCAAGATGACATTATGAAGTGCTGCAAAATTAGATAATATTATTTTTAATAATATGTCATCATCAGCATATTAACCTTCTGTCATTAGAGCTCCAGAAACTATTGTTGCCATGTACATTCCAGAGATTACCACAAGAGGGAGCCAAAAATCTTTGTAAAACATCAAGGCTTGTAATATTATACTGGCTAAATATAAGAAGTCTACTTTTTGGGAATCAAACCCACCTGAATCAACAGTTCCTAAATCTGTATGGGATGTCTGACATAAAATCCCAAATCTCTCGACCCAGTTGAGATGAATACAAATCTGTGCCTCGGGCATCTCTAAGGGAAGCCACAGAGACACGTGAATGAACACATAGAAGGTTAATATTGATTTTCAAAGTGAGAAGAAGGACAGGCTGTGGCGTCTCTCACCAGTCGCTCAGTGAGATGTGTGAAAATCTTTGACTCTCTCACAAAGCTGGAAAATCATTTTGTCACACACTGAACAACATGCTAAAGGGACTGTACAAATCAATACATCTAACTCAGAATAATGGGGCTTTATTGTTTTTTTATTTGCATTGCATATGCATTTTGTTCTATAATTACTCTTTTTTATTTATCCAATTAGTGTTCTTTTTTAAATAGGTTGCATTAAAATCCCATCAACTCACTGAGTAACAGTTAATCAGTGTTTGTCATTTCTCAAAGTAATTTCTGGTACTCCTTCAGATTTGAAATGGTGGAATATCAGATACCAATGCTGACATAGATAACGAACGAAAAAGCATCCAATAAATTGACATAAAATAGTAGGAAATTACATCAGTATTTACAATAACTTTTTTTTTCATCAGTTCCCAACCACAGAAAATTTGTATTCAGGAAATGCTGTTTTGGTTTTCATTCTGATTATTTACCAAATGCTTTAGATTAAAGCTAGCTATCAGTAGAGTGGCCATTGCTGGGTTCAAGAGGAGAATAATAATTCAGTTTTCCCACTTGGAAAGCCAAAACACTTACCAGTTAGAGCGAAAATAATTCTTCCAGGCCAAGGCTCACAAGTTTTCACATCATGATGTCTGAGTCCATCATGCTTGGCCTTCGTTGTGACCCCGTTTGAAGCCTCAAATGGAGGGACAAGCCCTGGGAATCAGCTGTGCTTCCAGGGGCTGAACACAAGCCCACACACACACACACACACACACACACACACACACACACACACACACACACACACACACACACACACACACACACACACACACACACTTCCTACCCTTCTCTCACATGTTTTCTCTGTCTCCCTCACACTCTCCGGAGTGGTAGTTATTGAACTGTGACAAACGAGCCGTGTCAGACCAGCCCCCCTACCTGGGGGATTGGCTAAATGACCTTTCCATTACCCAACCACTGCTGTATTCCCCCTCCACAGATAGAGTTACACACATAGCCACACAGCCCATTTGCCAAGACCAGTGTCACCAGCGCTACCATGAACCATTACATCCTACCGCGCATTCTACACAAAATTAATTTTTTGTATCAAATTTCAGTACATTTTGATTTTTGGATTTTCTAGATCAATTCTGCAACAAGACTTGCAATAATTTTATATTGATTTTGTGTGTCTTCGCACTTAATAGTGGTCCAAACAGTGTGCACAGGCTGAGAGTGATGTCAGAAACTGCTTCTGCCTGGTTGCTTGGATTTGGACATATATGTAAGTCATCTGCGCTTCTCTCTGTGCATTTTAGCCTCTCACAGGCAGAGTGGTGTGTGACTTAACTGGTTTTCACACATTCTCTATCCTCCATCTTGTTAATCCCCGGCTGACCATTGGCCCCAGCCCTAAATCTCACCAGATACAGAACAGGTATAGTGAACGAAAACGGGGGAGGGTGTGAGAGTTGTTCAGTAGAAAGGTTAAAAGTGGATGAGGAGTGCAGAGAAAGATGGAAAAGGATAAGCAAAGGTAATGTGAGGAAGGGGATGATGTAAAGATGAAAGAGGAAGCAGAATCAGAAGGTAAATGAGAGAGGAGTAAAAGTCAGAGAAAAAAGGCAGGTTTGGATTGAACAGGACAAAGTAAAGTTGAAAGTTAATTTCTTCTGCCTGTTGGCTAAGAATGGAATGAAATGAGTCCTTGGCCACATTAGTGGGAACCTGTTAGGAAGCTGACAGATGGAGGGTTAATGATGTGTAGGCGCAAGGGCAGGGCCTGTAGTTGCTAGTGAGATGATCTGTAGTGGCTGTCATAATACAGCTGAAAACTAACAGCTGAAGGAGGCAGAGGAGAATGAGAAGTGGGAGGAAGAGGAGCGAAAGGAGCAGAGTCACACCAAACCCTGAGAGTGAGCTGAGACCTTTCTCACGTTTGATCTATGTCTGGCTTTGAATGAAACATTTATTAGCTGTCCTAATCCTCAGTATTACTGCTAAGAACTCCAGCTTTAATCAATTTGATCCTCATGTGTTCTTTATTCCCCGGTGTGCTTCCCTGGACACTGAGATGAACGCAGCAAGTGCACACATGTATAAATGCACATACATTTTTTTGTTTGTTTGCATAAATATTTGATTAGCATTGACATCTGTTTTTCAGTGGATTGAGTGAATTTCTATACATGGATACCATATTAGTAAAAAAGAAAAGGTGCATGAGGACTTGTTTGGATGTAGCTGTCCATTTAAGCTGATGTGTACTGGTGTTGACCCTTGCATGAGGGTTGCGTGCCATAAGCAATTCCCCCTCCATCTTATTCCTCTCCTTTCTTCCCCCCACATGGTCCCTTCAGCAGACTGGACTGTGGTGTTACCAGTGGCCATTTTTTCCGCTACAACACATCATGTCCCTCTCACCTGCCTCCCAGTCCCAGTTTTTTTATTACTTTTTGTTTGCCTTTGTTTCCTCTCCATTCCTCTCACCTCAGTTCTTCCACCTCCACTCCCGATGTCATCGTCCTCCCTTCTTCTCTCACCTCCCTCATGCTCTCCTCTTCTTTCTCACTCCATTCCTCTTACTTTTTTTCTTCATCCAGCCTCTACATGTTCCTGGTGCTATAGTTTCTCCAGACCTTTTAATAACCCATGGTGCTTGTTTGTGCATGCAGGTGTATGTACTCGCACATTCCTGTACTTTTGCTTTTACAGTATGTGTTTATACTATGCATCCACATCTGTCCACGTGTGTGTTGTGAATCTAGAAAGAGAAGGCTGCTAATTTGCTAAGTGGTTTCATCTACTGACATAGGACAGAGATTATGCTTGGCTTCACTGCCCTAATTAAGGCAAGTCAAAGTCTGATGGAGGTGAAGACAGGTGGCCACTCTGTTTTGACCAGGTCCCACCTTTGCTTTGTTGTTGCTGTTCAAAGAGACTAAAAAATGTTTTTTAGAGTGTAGCTATGTGTGTTTGCATGCATGTAGGACTGTGTCGTTTTAGTGGAAGAAAATGGGCTGCATGTGTGCACGTGTGCATAACTGCACTTATCCTTTGTTTGCATTTGTTCGAAAGGTTTAAAGGGCCATAAAGTGAAAAGCACCCTGTTATTTGACAAACTGATTAAAGGTATCAAGTTTGTTTTCTTTGACATGGACTGAGTACATTCATCCTGATGCTGTCAGTTGCTGTCCTACTTCTTTAATTCAGGACATTTCAAATAAATTAAATTAGCTTCACTGGGGGAAGGGGGAATTCATTGCAAGAACTTTATTTCTTATAGTTTATTTTTTATAAACTATATATTTATTTCAGCCAATTCTAACTCAAAATATTGTGTTATCTCTTAAAATTTCAGGTTGTTGTTAAGTAAGGCGTCTTAAATATTTATTTTACTGTCTCACACTGAGTATTTCTATGCGAAGGTGTGTCTTTGTTTATTCAGTCTGTTAGTAAAATGATGACAAATGTCTGAAAAGCTGCAGTGTAGTTGGATGTACTGCTAGAAGACTGCAAATCCCAGAACTATGTTTTAATGAATATCTTCAGGTTACTAAAAGTGGATTAGACAATAAGAGCTGAGATATTATCAGCAGAAAGAATGGAAATTAGCAAGTGTTTTGTCACCCAAGTCTAATATCCAAGTTACATTTTTAGGCTATTATATCTTCTTAAGTTGAGCTATAGCATTTTGACAGTGTGTTATGTGGTATGTGGGTAACTCAGAGAGTTGTGCATAATGTTATTGTTTGTCTCATCTACAGTACGGCTGCTTTTTGCCACATAACTAACACAGCTTTACTAATTTGTCTAATCTTACAATACACACGGTCCTTAAATAACCCTTTAAAAAACAGAAGGTCGACATTTATAGCCAGCATTGTGTTAGGGTTTCACTCCCAACGTTCATTCATTCATTCATTCATTCATTCTCTTCTAGTGGTTAGGGTTTTCAAAGTTGTAGCTTCAATATATGAAATGAAATGATCTTTACCAACGCAGCCTATAGCAGTATTAATTTTATTAAAGAAAAAAAGAAGAAGAACCTGTTGAAAAAATTGTAAGGCACTAAGTGATTTACAGTTCAAAAAGTGTTTTAAAACACACATACGCACAAACACACACACAAACATAACAAACTGATCTCAGAGGACTTAAATGAGAGAACTATATGCTAGCAGCACAAACATTTATAAATGCAAAATGACTTGATGTTGTGAGGTGATGGAAGCCATAAGAAATGGTTGTGTGATTTATGTGTTAAGTGTAGAGTGGATGAAAATTGTGGCATTTTTATTTCAGTTGTGGGTGCTCTATCAGTTTCATCTTGTGAAGAATAAAACACTAACATTTTACGTACACTTGTTTCATGGCTATGGTTCTTCTGCCAATACATTTTCGACTACCTGAAGTTTTTTTGTTAGATTTCTGCTCTCGGTGATTATGGAATCCAAAAATTATTCCAAAAATATTTTTGAATAGTAGCCTGATTTTTAATTAAATTAAATTATTTTAGTCCTCAATTGTTGTTTGTACTCCAGTGTTACATGAAAATGACAACAAGTTATGTTATGTTATATTATTATGGGCAGTGCACATATGGAACAGCAGGTGGGGCTGTTGAGGTTTATTTTAGGTTTGTAGTATAAAGGATTTCTTGCCATCTGCCCATCCATATTCCTTTTGTTTTCCATTCAGTTTTAGCAGTGAAAGCAAGGTTTCCTCTTCTACTCATCCACCATAAATGGAGAAGATAGGGAAGCCTGTGCTGCTCACAGAAAAGAGATTTCAAAATTAATTATTAAATGCTTAAACCCTAACTTCATCCTTCTGTGGTCTTTATCTAAATGGTGGCGTATCAGCAAATTATTGCTGTTTCTCTCTTTGCTTTTTTAAGATTGAGACGTTTTACATTTACTGTTTGGGATTGTAGCATTTTTTATAGTTATTGTAGTATCTTTTATTTCATTCTTATCAAAGTAAAAGATACCCCGACTTGAGTTGAGGAAAATTTCTTGTGCTTTTCATTCAGTTTTTCTAGGTGCGGTGGTGAGAGATTTGTCTGTGTTTTAGGTTTTAATCTGGTATGGAGCCACATATTTTTCCATCTTTTGCCTACTCCATTCATGATATTCCTTCAGGTGGTTTGTGTGTAATCTTGCTGAGATGTAAACATTCATACAAACTAGAACTGAAACAAACCCACACAGAAACCACTGGTGGTGGAAGGCCTCAGCAGAGGTACCAGTGAAACCACTACTTTTATCTTAAAAGTACCTCTAAACTGTAGATTTTGTACGACAGATATAAATGTTTTGTTATTTTTAATGTGATAGGTAGGAGTTTAAATTGGGTCCTGTTTAATTTTCCATACACTCAAATTCAAGAGGCTCAGAGTTGTTGTTGTTTTTCTGTAAACCATTCTCTCGCGTGTTCTTTTATGATCTTCTGCATAGGACTACTGATGCAATTTAGCTTAAGCTAGCTCTGGTACAATGCCTTGAATGGCAACACTTATGTTAATATTGTAAATGGTCCCTTTTCAAATAAAATAACCTACAAAAGATGTACTGTACATAGCCATGTGGGTGGAAAATATCAAATATTCAATACATATATCTTTATTTTCTCACAACAAAATAGTGATGGAGTGTGGCTCCATCCAGGCGTGTTTGTTTATGCAAGCAGGCAGGCAGGCCCAGGTATCGCAGTTACAGTGGTGTTGTGCTATGCGGTGGTGTGCATGATTATCGACCAGCGTGTCATGCAGGATAAGGCCCAGTGTGCCTCTGTTGACTGCTTTGCGGTCAGCACTGCAGGGAGCAGGATTGTGGTTAGTCTACAGACAGCCAAGGCTGTGTAAGAAGATCATCTGTGTGAGCGAATGAGTGTGTGTTTTTCTTCTACTGTGCTAGACTCTTCGTCTATTGTCTTCATGCTTTGTTCCTTCCACTCCAAGCTAATTTTTCTACTGCTTGACTTAGTTTTGTCTCTTTGTTTTTAATTTTTTTAAATCTTTGTGCAATTGTTCAATTTCCTACCACATCATTTGCACAGATTCTTAAAATACACATGCACTTTCACTGTTGAGCATTTGGGAATTGCCTAAGGCTTCAAACAAGCCACCAGTACTAATGGCCTTGCTGCCCGAGAGTCTATGCCCGTACCAGAGCGTATAATTTAATATGCAATAAACATTCTATCCAATCATCTTACAGCTTGACTAACTGAGTTGTCATAGAAAAAAACTATAAAATATGTCAATTGAGCATGTTCTTCTTCTACCTCCTCCTCTTTCCTTTGTTTGTCTTACTTATAGTAATATTTGTTAACCCCATTCGCTTTTTTTGTCCCTCCTCTCTGCACATACACAACATATACGTTCCACACTGACCACATACATGTGCAAGATTTGGGCCCTCTGGCTGACGCTAATGGATGGCTCTCATAAATGCCAAGAGCTTTGCACAGGAAAGGCAGAGATGGAGTTTTTGCTATGCTCTGATTCTCCCCTGTCCCGATGATACCACTGTTCCAGAGAGCTTCATAAATTCTTCATGGGGCCAAGCACTAAACACAAACAATATCTGACGGAGGTTTGCCACAGGCATGCTCCGAGCACCCTAAACATCCTTTTTCTGTCCTCCCTCAGTATGTTTCGCAAGCTTGAGTGGCTTCGATACATCCGTGGTGGAATGGGGACATCTTATTCAACATCAAGTCAATTGTCCGATGTGATGTATTTAATGTTTACTTTGCCTGATTCTTGTCATGACACATTGTGCTATTGATTATAGTGTAGTTAATGCACTTTTGCACAAATTTTCACAACACAATTGAAACTAGAAGGCTTTATTCTGGCCTGAATGGATGGAGGCTACAGTCATCTGTTTTTGGTAACCATGGAAATTGACTGTATAAATACATTTACACAAAACATTTCTGTTCAAGCATTTTATTGGCCAAACATTAGTTAATCATCACGCACTTCCGAACGCATGACCTAAGAACAATCTGGTGACCTGGTTTCTACAAACCCAATTCCAAAAAAGTTGTGAAGCTGTGTAAAATGTCAATAAAGACAGAATGCAAAGATTAGCAAATCTCATAAACCCATATTTTATCAACAATAGGAAACAGTAAACAATCTGAATGTTTAGACTGAGAAAATGTACTTTTATATTGGACCATTTTGAATTCAGTGGAAAAGGAAGTGAAAAGAAACAGCTACAGGAACAGTTTGAAACCATCCATCCATCCATCCATTCGCTTCCGCTTATCCTTTTCAGGGTCGCGGGGGGTGCTGGAGCCTATCCCAGCTGTCATAGGGCGAGAGGCGGGGTACACCCTGGACAGGTTGCCAGTCTGTTGCAGGGCCAACACACAGGGACAGACAACCATTTGCACTCACATTCATTCGAACATTCACACATAGTGGCAATTTGGATTATCCAATTAACCTATCCCCACAAGCTGCATGTCTTTGGATGGTGGGAGGAAGCCGGAGTACCCGGAGGGAACCCACGCAAACACGGGGAGAACATGCAAACTCCACACAGAAAGACCCCGGCCTGGTGTTGGAATTGAACTCAGGACCTTCTTGCTGTGCGGCAACAGTGCTAACCACCGTGCCACCGTGCTGCCACAGTTTGAAACCATTTAGGATAATTGGCAACATAGCAGTGAAATGATTAGGTATAAAACTGTAAAACATTTCAGTTTCTCATCATACAGTGTGTAACATCAGAAGATTCCTAAAGATTATAACTATGATCTTCATCCCATCAGGTGGCACTGTAATATGTCACACAAGCGCCTTGAGGCGACTTTTGTTGTGATTTGGCGCTATATAAATAAAATTGAATTGAATTGAATTGAATAAAAATTTGGGATGATTCTGTCATAGAAATCATTGCATGGGCTCTGTAACTTTCCAGAAGTCATTGTTTGCTGTGCCATCCACAAATGCAGGTTAAAGGTCTATCATGCAAAGCACACTTAAAAAGAACTTAGAGAAAGTGGAAAACTGTTCTGTGGTCAGACGAACTGAAATATAAATTCCTGAATGCAGCATCCTCCAGCTTGCTTTCAGCACTCAGGTCAAAAGATTGCAATTCTGATGGTAGGAGGCTGCAATAGTGCCTATGGAATGGACAGCTTGCAAATCTGGATGGGCACCATCACTGCTTATGGTTATATTTTAGATCAACATAAGATCCAATCCACATGACAACTTTTTACAGGGAAGCCTTTGCATATTTCAGCAAGGCAATGCTAAATAACATACTACATCTATTATAGCAGCATGGTTGCTGAACTGACCTACCTTGAGTCCAGATCTTTGACCAACTGAAAACATTTGGCATATTTCTCCTGTTTTGGCTTCCCTTCATTGGCTTCCTGTTAAATCCAGAATTGAATTCAAAATCCTGCTCCTCACATACAAGGTCTTAAACAATCAGGTCCCATCTTATCTTAATGACCTTGTAGTACCATATCACCCTATTAGAGCACTTCGCTCTCGCTCTGCAGAACTACTTGTTGTTCCTAGAGTATTTAAAAGTAGAATGGGAGGGAGAGCCTTCAGTTTTCAGGCCCCTCTTCTGTGGAACCAGCTTCCAGTTTGGATTCTGGAGACAGACACTATCTCTACTTTTAAGATTAGGCTTAAAACGTTCCTTTTTGCTAAAGCATATAGTTAGGGCTGGACCAGGTGACCCTGAATCCTCCCTTAGTTATGCTGCAATAGACGTAGGCTGCCGGGGATTCCCATGATGCATTGAGTTTTTCCTTTCCAGTCACCTTTCTCACTCACTATGTGTTAATAGACCTCTCTGCATTGAATCATGTCTGTTATTAATCTCTGTCTCTCTTCCACAGCATGTCTTTTATCCTGTCTTCCTTCTTTTACCCCAACCGGTCGCAGCAGATGGCCGCCCCTCCCTGAGCCTGGTTCTGCCGGAGGTTTCTTCCTGTTAAAAGGGAGTCTTTCCTTCCCACTGTCGCCAAAGTGCTTGCTCATAGGGGGTCATAAGATTGTTGGGTTTTTCTCTCTATCTATGAAGCGCCTTGAGGCGACTTTTGTTGTGATTTGGCGCTATATAAATAAAATTGAATTGAATTGAATATCATAAAAAGAAAAATGACAAAGAAGACCGAGTACTGCTTAGCAGTTGAAATCCTCTATCACAAACCTCACACCACAAAACTCCAGGTCTCCCAAAATTTCAGTCACTGGTCTCGTCAGTTCCCAGATATTTATGGACTTAAAGAAGATGTGGTAAACATGTCCCTGTTACCCAAAGTTAGTCAATATTTTTCTTTAAAATTATAAAAAAAAATTCACTGGATATGCTTTTTAATTTCTATTGTGAATATAATACGGGTTTATGAGATTTGGAAATCATTGCTTTCTGTCTTTTTACACAGCATCCCAACTTTTTTGGAATTGTGGTTGTAAATTGTAAATGTATAGTAGTCTATATGTCTGTAGACAAAACCTTGTTTACGCCTGCATGTAAAGCTGTGCTTAGTATTGTTATCAAGATATAAACTAATATATCATGAGCCTGTAGTTTTAATTCATCTATATTTTATTAACATCAGCAAACGAATTAGCTAAAGCTGTTATGCCTCTGTCTGTATATTGTCTACTGACATGCACATTGTGATTAATGAATTTGTTTGAATAACACCAGGACCCCTTTAACCCAGAGCTTGAATGCCTAATTAGTTTTTATCAAATGCTCTCTCCTGCCTTGTCTTGATTTATGTCACTTCATACATTACAGGACAAGAGGCACTTCGCACTGTCTTGCAAATGAAAGCTCTCCATCATCTCATCATCAGCACCTCATGCAGCAAACTCATTAAAATTCAAATTCAGAACAATTTTGTTTCCTTTGATTGTACAGATGAGCTAATAAACAACATAGGTTTTAGTTATAGTACTAATAAATACTGTCATGCCAGCAGTCGTCTCATGCTGAAAGATAGTAACAATATTGATTTTAACTCTCTTTGGTGATTTTACTCATCTGTCTCTGCGGCTCATACTAATGATGAGGAGTGCGGTGAGATCAGATGTGTTGCTCATTCATTTTCTAGGATGAAGTGGTCATTTCTTTACACAGATGTCTTGAGAGCTATTAGTCATTCGGGGCTTCCTGTGTTTAATTCTGTGGGTTATTTTTCAAATTTGAAAAGTTTGGGACTTACAGCAATTATGTAGAGCACCAGAAGAGAGCAGACTAAAATTTGCAATATTTTTTCATATTTTAAAAGCCAAAGCAAGAATACCAGCTGGCCATTAGTGTACTATGCTGGGCATGACATTAAGAAGCAAAGCCGGATTTGTCACATTTTGTTTGGGACTGTAGCTGCCAAGGTCTCTATTCCTTGTCAGCATTGCTCTTCATTTATTACATGATGAGTGCTCACCGGTTCGGCCCTTTTGCTTCTGTTAACCAGCATCCTTAATAATGGGCGGTGGTGGCACAGACATCTTTCACTAGTCGACTTGTCATTAACTAAAAGCATTGTGGAGCTTTACTTCCAATTACCACTCCTCTCACAGCTTACATAAATCACGCGTTGTCGTCTTTCATGAGCTACAGTCTTGTCTGGTTTTCTCTGGTCTCTCTCCAGGCCCCCACAGTCGCTCTTTCCGCTCTGTGTCGGACTTTGTTCACCTGCATGCTCTGAGGAGGTTCATACACCATCATTATGAGGTGTAACTTTACCTCTCAACTTGTTCTCCTTTATATTGAGTGCAAACAGTGCTTTGATTGCAGGAGGTTTAGGCCAGAGCAACAACAGAGACCTCTCATCATTTAAGCTGTTATGATCTTTTAATGGTCTTCTATTACTGTATCGTTATGCTAAAAGCCACCAGTCACTGCTGTGGCGTCTCACTTTGATATCACTTTCATTAAGAAGAGGCCAGGATCATTTGTAGTGGCACTGAAGTCATTTGTTGGGGGTGTGTGAATATGTTTGTGGATGTGTGTGTGCCTTTGTGTTTATAAAGCAGACTCGCTGAGGTGCAGTGTATTTTTATCTGGATCATCGATCTGTTTCAACCTCCCCCCTCTCCTTCTGGGTGTAGAAGCCTTGACCTTCAGTGTGGGAGGTATCAGTGAGCCATGTGACCTCCGCTCTGGGCCAGTGCTACGCCACAATTTGCTAATACACACAGTCTCACACACACCTGCTTGCACATGCAAAATAACTTGAGTGTTGTGGATGAAATAACAGAAAAAAAAATTGGTAAAATGTTGAAAATATGATATTCTTTTTCATCTCTGCCTGCACATTCTATCTATCTATCTATCTATCTATCTATCTATCTATCTATCTATCTATCTATCTATCTATCTATCTATCTATCTATCTATCTATCTATCTATCTATCTATCTATCTATCTATCTACCTACCTACCTACCTATCTAAACACACAAGCAAGCACATACACACAATAACACACATGGATAGGGTCAGGGTCTCGAAACACAAGATTTCTGTTGTCTTTGTTTGTCGTCAGCACCTTCTCAGGCGGTTGAGGTTTCGCCTTCTCCGGAATCAGTTGTGCGCTGCAAGGGGGTCCATCTATGTGTGTTTGCGTAGCAGAGTCTGTAAGGTATATTGTGTCCCTGTATGTGTGTGTCTGTCTATGTGTCTGTGTGTGTGTGTGTTGAGGAGGAGGTGGAGGGCTCAGTAGCTGCAGGGCCCTGTATTGATGTCCGCTGCTTCCCCCCCGAGGCCCAGCTCTGTGGGATAGTGTGTCAGTAGGACAAAGGCATGGCGCCATCCGTCCTGCTCTACGGGCCAGTAACTAGAATTAATTACAAACCAATCGAATCTGCTGCAGCCAATTGGTAAACTAATTGGTAATTTCAGCTGCCCATCTAGCCATGGATGGGCATCTAGCTGTGGCCATTGGTGCTGGTGTTCTCGGTGGAAACCCTTCAGATGGACTTTTGTAGTCTGTCCCACACAAAGCAAACCTTTTAGCTTTAGGCCAAGCCAAAAGCTCAGTTGTTAGAGTGTTACAGAAATAACCGATGACAGCTTTGGTTCAGTCATAGTTCACTTTTCTGCCTGTTAGCATTTTTTATGTGAAGGGTGTGGTTGTCAGAAACATTTTTTGTATATTTTTGGTAAAGACATGCATATTTTCTAATAATTACAATAATAATAATACATTAAATTTGATTCACATAGCACAAATCAATATCTCAAAATAAGAACCAACAGCTACACTGACAAGGACATACTGACATGGTTCAAATGACAACTACTAGTCCTTCTTTTGGATATTTCTCTTTCAAAAGCATCAGAGGGTCTCACTGTTTCTAACAAAAATATTATTGGAACACATTAAAAACCTTTTTTCCAAACTTTGGAGAGACTTACCTCTGCATGTCCAGCCAACTCTAGAATAAAATTGGTTTCAGATTTAATTTTCCATAGAGTTAAAGCCTGAATTTGGAAGGGTTGGCAACGTGTTGGCATTGAGACACACTGTCAGTCATACTGGCCCCTTTGTGACAAAATGTGATTTTTGTAATTAGGTGAACTAACCATTTCAAATTGGTCCAGACCTCTCAAAGTCACATCTTATTTAGGCAGACAGCACCAGTCAGGACATGCTCCAGTGGCCCTTGCCTGCCCCAGCTTCTTGTTGCTTGTGTTGTAGAAGTGGTCGACACGAGCTTCAGGTTACAGCCCACTCCGACGTGGCCTAATGATAGGGCATGATAGAGCTACTGCTCCTACTGATCCCATCTCGACATTCCCCACAAATAAGCCCATTAGCTGGAATGGATGCCCCAGTCCTTCTGGCCCATTCAAGAATTTCCTAACTCTGGGATAAATAAATTATATCCTATTTTATCGTCTTTCTATAGCCTTAGTAATAGGTATAAATGGTGCTATGAAATCGTCTTAGATAAAGTTGTTCAAGACAAATTGTAATTTCTTAAAATAGTGCATTGGTGCTTGTGGTTTTCTCCTGGTGACGTCATTTCTCACTCAAATGTCAGTCCTGCCTTTGATTGACTGAGCAAAGTCCCCAAAAAGGACAGTTGTCTGTGTTTCAGTCAGCCGTCAACATGTCTGGCTCTTGCCATTTGGGAGGAAGTGCACGAGGGAGGATGAAAGGCATGTCAAGGTGCCAGGTTTCTGGAAGAACATCAATCTCCCAATTAGGCCTGAAATAACCTGGCCTGGCCTGACACTTCCTGTGTGCCTGAGCATGAGAAAACGAAAAAGGAGTGGGAGTGCAGGATGCAAAAGGGAAAGTGTGAAGGATGAAAAATGAAACTGAAAGGAGGAGAGTGAAAGGAGCCCTGGACCTGTCTGTAAAATGGAACAAGTGAGTCCGTATTATAAGGGAGTCACTGGAATACAAATATACAGTCTGCTCCTGTGCGGATTTTCTTAAATGCTGAAATTTAAGAAAAATGGCTACACTGAAACAAATATAAAATAAAATTTATGAGAAGGTTTAAGATATTTGTAAATTATTGTCCATAGTACACATCTTTCATGGAGTCAAGATGAAGTTCTTGGGAAATATGTTAATGTTTTACCTTTACCTAATGTTTTCATCCACATAACCCTATAAGGTTATGGGGCAGTTTCAACTGCAGGAAAATGGCAACTCAGTTACATCTTGGCAGCATTTTTAAAACAGATGGTTGTGGCTCAACTCTGACTGGTGAAATTTAGGATACCAGCAGTTCTCGTTATTTCATTTATTACACTCATCAACATAAATATTCCCACTTAGGTGAACACAACAAATCCTCATGCAGCAAAAGTTTAGGCAGGTCCACAGCCTCCATACACCCAAGTGATCATAAAATTATATTGTTACCCTGTGGGTCTGATGTAGGTTAAACAAACAGATATTTGGAAAAAGAAAAACATTCACGACATTTCGTGCCTGCTGCTAACTCGTGGAGGTTAATGGCAGCTAACAACAGTTAGTTAGTCACAATAAATTGTAATTATTTTAGAAGTCAGACTTGAGCAGCTATAGATAAGTGTTATATAACACAGGACTTCTAAGTTTTGCAGAAAATGGTGGATTATTGTGTCACCTGAATCTCCAATAGCTAAATGGCATTTTCACACATAATTAAAAATGTATGTCAGCCTTCTTATCTGGTAGGTGTAGAATTACTACATCAGCTTTTTGCTTCTTCACCTCAATTCTTTAATGATGTGGTAAACAATCCAACAAGACACTGAAGTCTTGGTACCAGTCACCATGTTAGGAGTTCAACTAACTAGAAAAAAAGACAAAAACATACTCGCAACACACACACACACACACACACACACACACACACACACACACACACACACACACACACACACACGACCTCTGTAGCTTCTGTCATAAACACAGGTGGTCAATGGACTAAGCAGTATTTCAAAGTAATCCACCAGTTTATTGGCTTAAACAGAATGACCAGTACACCCATAAATTGATTAAGACATAAAAGTGCAAGCTTTTAAGTAGGTATCCCCTCCCCCAATTTGTGCTTTCAGCACAGACTGTACATTGATTACCTTACTAGTCCTTAGCATGGGTTCTAGTCTTTTTGTTTCCCCCAAGAGTAATAACTCAGTTTACTGATGTAGAAATGCATTTTACATGAGCTGTTTTGCAGTATTACAAAGATTCCCAATGGGGTGAGTTAGTAACTGAGAGCTCTACTCACCATCATAGATGCCATTCATACATTTCAACAAAGATTTCTATTAATATTACAGTTTTTGCCCGTTGCTTGAACACTATAAACCCATGCTCAGACTAAAGTAACACAACGTGAAGCTTTTGTTACCATACCTCAAACACATGTACCCATACCTTAAACAAAAGCGCTGCTTTGCACCCCAGTACCAATTATGCAACACTCCTACTCCTTTATGCAACACACCTACCCCTTTATGCAACACACATGGTCCTGCATGCTACACTCTATTTCATACATAAGACACTTCGCTCACAAAATGAAATCTCAGGGTGCCATTCGGAAAACACATGTATCCAAAATACAAAACACATCGGATAATTGCAACCACTCAAATACACACCTGAAGGCACGTACTTGCAAAACCGAACACCAATTAGCCAACTACAAAAAGCCCTCAGCGTAGCCATTTCAAGAACTTTGCAAGCATGGATGGAGGGAGAGCAAGAGGAAGAGGTAGAGGAGGAGGAGGAAGAGGAGGAGAAGGCCGAAGAGGCCATGAACGGACCCATATTTCTGATGAAATAAGAGCAACTTTGGTGGACCATGTCATCAACCATGGCCTGACTATGAGGGAAGCTGGGCAGAGAGTCCACCCACATCTAAGCCGCTTCACAGTGGCATCTGTAATACGAACATTCCGACTAGAAAACAGGTATGTCTTCACCTCCATACCTTCTGCTCTACTCAGATGGTTTCATAGCACTGTTCTACAGTATATCACATTACCATATCAAGTGTACGGGGTGCTAATGCTCCTTTTGCAGCCAAAGTGGCTGATTCCTCATATTGAAGTACAGTGTTGTACAGTGGATGACACAGTACATACAGTAAAGTACTGTAAGAAAAATAAGCAAACCGATGACAATATGTGGTTGTATTCCTCCAGAATGACCCGAAGACCTTCTGGGGGAGGACGGCAACGCCTGTTCACACAACAGCAGGAACTTGCCGTTGTGGACCTAGTGAGGGCAGACAATGCCATCCGTCTCCACCAGCTACGACGGAAAATACTTGCAGACAGGCGAGTGTTCAGCAACATAAACCATGTGAGCATCACCACCATCAGACGCATCTTGGGTAAACTCAGCATCACCATGAAGCAGCTCTACAGAGTCCCATTCGAGAGGAACAGTGACAGGGTTTCGACATGCAAGAGGGTATTTTCCCCGGTGCCCAGCGGGAGAGGACACTGCTTGCGATGTTGATGAGGTCCTGTGGCCAGACCCCAACAGACGGCGGGATCCATGAGCCCACTTATGCACAATTGTCATGGTTTTTTGTGTTTACAGTATAGTGTTTTTTCTATTGCAGTATTATTGTGTTGTGGTTTTTTTTTTTTTTGCTTTATCTGAATTCATGGTACTGCGATGTACACTATTGAGTAGGTCTATTTGCGTTTTTGGTTGTTTGGAAATGTGTCTCCTGTAAATGTGCCTTCTGAATACACAATGGAAATCAAGGACTGCAGTGTTTTATGTAAAGAAGACTAGTGTGTTCCCCCTGATCTGTAAGTGTTTGCATATGATGCAAGTATGTGTCATTTTGTCAACAGAGTTACATTTTGACAGAGGAATGTTAGGTTTTGACAGCAGAGTTTAGGTTTTGGGAGTGGAGTTTCATTTTGGCACAGATGTGTATGGTATATTTCCCAGTGTTGTGTCGTGTTTACTTGTGTTTAGAGTTTTGGCACAATGAGCGACGTTTTGCCAAATGTGTTCAAGCAACGGGCAAAAACTGTAACTGCCCTTAAAAGCAAAGATCTATATTGAGCAGGATATATGGCCTTTGGATCTTTGATCTTGAGATGTCTGTGAATTTAACTCTTTCCCACCGTTAAAACCCCAAAATCATGCCAGATCACGAATCCCTTGATTTACAGCGTTCAGCAACACAAGAAAATGTGACCTGACCTACCCTAAATTTTCCAAAATTAGTGTCCACAGAAATGTCATGAACGTAAGCTGGTTTTACTGAGATCACATGCTAGAGTTTCTGCCTTGTAAAGACTTGTGTTCTCACATCAAACACTTGTGCTCAGAGCATAACAGCTGAGTTCAGTTTTAGGGTGGAATTTCTCAGAGCAGGAGTGAGATCAAGAGTTTCCACAGATTAAGTTAACACTGCTGATCTGTGCAGGATAAACAGGAATCGCAAACCTTATTAGAGGCACATTCCCTTCTCAGATGCCCAGTCTGCACTGTTAGGATCTCCTAGTTAGGCCAGTGAAACAAGATGGATGATCAATGGCTTGTCTGAAAATCATTTGTTTAATCTGATTTGTAGGGATTTTCTCTCCTTCAGCAACGGAAACGGTGGATGGCTGGGAGAGAAAAACTGTGGTTGGAGTCTGCTGAAACATTGGTTCAATATGGACATTATTCTGAAACTTGACACCACAGGAAATAGATATTGATCATGATTACCATTTACTCACTGTGTGGCTGCATGAGAGGCAAAGTAAGGCCTACCAAGATGTTAGTAAAGATGGCACCATTAACTCTTAGTTCTCAAAGAGACAAGTGTATCTTTAATAATTAAATCCAGTGATAAGAAAAAACATAAAAAGACTCAAACAAATAATGAAAAAAATCTGCCTACAATTCGAATCTGTGTCCAACGCCTAAAGTAAAGAAAAGTATTTGTTTTACTTTTTACTTGCAGTCTGCCAAGTCTAAAGTCTCTGTTTACTTTACAATATAAATTGTCTTGAGGCAACTTTTGTTGTGACTTGTCGCTATAAATAAAATTCAAATGAATTGAACTGAATAGTAAAAAAAATCCCTAAAGATTCAGTTTAAAATCAGTTATTCCCTAAGTTGTTTGTTATGTTTATCCTTCTTTTGTGCTTGAATGATCTGTAGATCTGTAGATAAAAACATTACTTTGAAAATGGTTAAGTACAAAGAGTACTTTAGAAACCCTGAAGAACTATTGTCCAAGACCACTTTTAAAAAATTTAGAATTTGGCTTTTAGTCCATAAAACGATTCAGTTCAGTTCAAGTTCAATTCAAGTTTATTTAAACAGCACGCAATCACAACAGTCAGTTTGTGGTAAAGGTAATGAATCAGAGAGAAAAACACGAACAATCAAAACAATCTCTATTATCAAACACTAGACGACAGGGAAAAGGAAAAACTACCTTTTAACAGGAAGAAACCTCCAGCAGAACCATTAAGGGGGAGCCATCTGCCATGAGCAGTTGGGGGTGAGGGGAAGAGAAGAGAAACGAGAGCAGAGGACAAACAAAGACTAAAAATTAGTTTAACCAAAAACTCTTTGCTAGGTTAAGAAACAGATGGTGTGTCCACAAGCCTGAAAGCTTCAGTTTCTAGGTTGTCTTGCTTCTTCTCAGACAATTTTGTTCAAGTATAATGCAAGATACTACACATATTAAATCCATGTCTGTTCAGATAGACAAATCCCCTTTTTACACGTTTCATCACTATTTCACAAGTCCCTAATTAAGACCAGGCTGAACAGATAAATTTGGGAAAAAACCCCAAACAAATTCAGCAAACATTAGGTGCCACTTTAAAATGAATAAAATTTTTTATACTAATGGCACAACTAACAAAAAAGCTATTTTTCTGTTACATGCCATCAACACGTGATGTAGCCATATCCTCTTCTTCTCTGAGCTATTTATGAATCTTCTCTCTTCTGGTTTTATATTATTCAGATCCCCTAAATCTAAAACCGTGCCTTTCAGTTTCTGTTAGTGTCTGCATTTTTTCTTTATCGGGATGCTGAACATACCTGTGATGTTGAAAAATTCATTGGAGGGGCCAAATGCACCAACTAGTCATGCATGTAAAAAGAACAGGCTAATGCCCTTTTAGAGTAGCCATGATAACAGCCAGACTGGTTTCCTGGGGGTAATGTTTCATGAAGGCTCTCCTCTGTTACGTCTACATTTTTGCATAGAAGGTGTTTCATTCCTTGAGTCTACCACCTGCAATCCTGGCAGCCCTTCTTTGAAGTTCAGTAAGCAACATTCACCAAGATATATATATATATATATATATATATATATATATATATATATTAGGCAGATACCCTATAGAGATACATGTAATCACATTTAGTTGAGACAGATACTGTATATACAGTATATTTATGGTATATTTCCAACAGTCTCGTCCGGGGAATTCCATCAGCATTGATTTGGACGGCAGATGAACAGGCTGCACAGGATGGGAATATGATGAAGAAGGCAGGGAATTTACAGGGAGGGAATACTATACTATAATACTACTATAAACTGTAAGAAATATAGCCTTGATGGAGAGTGGTGTGTGAGGAAAGACGGAAAATGTGTGTGCATGTGTGTCTGCGTGTCTTTCAAGATACACAGAGAGAGGAAGGGGATGATATCAATAGAAAAGATCAATACAGTATAAGAAATAAGAAAACGTGTGTTTGTCCTGTTTGGGTTGTTCATTATTCTCATGTCTCCTTGTGAAAGATGAGAGTTCCTCACAGAGTGCTGTGTAGAATGTGTGGCCTGAAAGATGATGTTTAACTGATGAATAACAATGGATAGGTGTTTAGTGGGGCATTTAAATTTAGAGTTCATTTGCTGAATGCACAGCTATCATTGCTAATATATAATAACTGAAGCTATATGCTTACAGCTCTGTTAAGTTGAAAAAGCTCGCATGACTAATGCAAGAGTGGGCTTCTCCTCTAGTGGCCAAATCACAACTGTTTCATTCACCATATGAGACACACTGGCAACAAATATTTTTTCTTTCACTGATAAAGAAGCTTTGGTAAAATGGTAAATAAATATTTCTGAGTATTATAAACCTGTTCTTGTTTTTCTTTTTAATCCAAATTGATCTGAATCTTAATTTAGTGTAAATACTTCAGTGGCTGTTCTTTTACACTCAGTGTATGAAATCATTTTAATTATCCTGATATTTCCTATTTTCAGCAACTCTGACGGTATTTAACACACTTTTACCGGTGAACTGCTAAACTAGCAGCTTTGCTTTCACTGTGACGGCAATACAGGCTACTAGTTACAGCAAAGTTTTTGGAACACTGGTGATATAAAAAAACAGGATCAAAACAAGTGCTTTACACACACTGTAGAGCCACTTTGGCTCTACAATAGTCACTGTTACCATAATCACCAAGGAAACTTAAGAAACTCTACAACACTCCGCTTTTAATTTGGTGTGGCTATTTACAGAGTTTAAATGATAACATCTTTTAAACTGTATGGTAAATGGAGTCTTACAGTGTCATGAAACATATATAAGCAAACTCCCAAGTTGCCACTCAGCGGACCCCTTAGCACTGTGCTGGTGAGATATTTTAGACTGAGCAGGGTGAGAGATGAAATTGAGGTGGTGTGGGGATTGGGTTTGCTCCCTCAGGAGACTGTGACGCCTAAACAAATTCGATAACCTAACCTTGTTACCCCCAAGTTGCATTGCGCTGGCCCCCATAATACCCCTCCACTTTCAAAAGAATAGCTTCAGCACACAGGAGAGACAAGCTGTGCATTATTTACACACTGATGTGCATGCGTGTGCGCACAATGAATGACACAAGTGCACGCATACACATGGAGTATAATGAATGAGTGGTTGTGGATGGATAGCTATGTGCACTTAGTGCCTGGTGCAGCTAGTCTCAGCCGTAGATGATGAATTGACAGAAGCATGTAGTAGAAGCTGACAGGCTCTAGATCAGGCGGGAGGAGAGGAGAGGAGAGGAGAGAAGAGGCTGTAAAAATGGAGCTGCGTACTCGCTAGTAAGCTGTGTAGGAGAGCTGAGGAGAGAAGATGGTTGTGGGGAGAGATTTAGAAGAGAAGAGAGAAGTGAGGGAGGACTCCGTGGGGAAGGTGATGAAGCATGCAGCTCAGGTTTCCTGTCTCTGATGTAAGGCCAGCCTGGATCGATGGCTCCACTGGGGCCTTGCCAGCACACTCCAACCTGCCTGCTCTCTACAACTCTCACTCGTGCCCTCTTTTTGTCTCTATCCTTATCTCTTTTTTCTTTTCTCTTGCTTTTGTCATCTGTCTCGCTCTCTTTCTCTACAGCGCTGCTCCTCTACTGCTTTAAAGATCCCTGGGTATTGGTTTGCTACATGAGCAACCTTGCCACCCCAGACATAACACATTTTTCACCAAGGTAACTGCAGCACACTCTGGAAAATGTCAGGTGAATCATAGTGGGACTTTGTTCGAAATTTTGCATCAGCTTTGGTTTAGACAAGACTGCTACCTGTGTATAAGCATGCAGGGGGCAGGATACAGAATGATCACTTGCTAGCAGTGAATTTATCAGACTGTTAGCATTAGTGTTCTCATGAGGCAAAAATCATAGCAATCAGATGTCAAAAAGACCTTTAAAAACATTCAGAGTGTAGAGTATCTTGGAAAATGCCTTTAATTTAATGCTTAAAATGTAGCCTAACATCTACTGGGGGAAATTGCTTGCTTTTTTTAAAGTTAGCTTTGAAAACATACACACTACCAACTGTAGCATAGCTGACTCTTGTGTCATGCATTGTTTGGCTAGGATAATCACACAATCCATATATTCTGTAAAGGTTAGCTTTACCCAGTTATGGTCTAATGGGAATTGTTTGACTTGTCATAACAGAACAGCTTTATTATTTCAAACTCAGTTACTCATTTTCTGGTTTCCCAATTTAGCCTATTTAGTCTATGCTTCATCCGTATAATTAGACAAGAGGAGTTCACATGGACTTGCCACATGCACATCCAATATAGGTAAGGTAAAACGGCCCCCTTTGCCTTTTTAAATTAGCAACTCTGCTGTAACACAAGCAGTGTTGTGGCAGACAGAGACTCTATAGGGTTAAAATAAAACAAGCAACACTTGGGTCACATATGACTGCCTGCCATTTGTATTGAGACAAATGGCTTTTTAATAGCCTTCTGGGATTGATACTAATCTAAGGAAGCTGGTCAAGCTCTTTCTCTCAGTGTGGGCTATAACTCCAGATTAGGTGGCAACAAGGACAGACTGTCCAGCAATTCTGAAACTATCCAGCACATTTCAGGAATGCCACCCAAACAATATCCACTCATTACTCAAAGAAAGGAGTTAAACAAGGACTATTTCCTGCCCAGCTTACATCCATGGTGTAAAATTATACAGAGAGTTGCAGTAGACATGAAAGACCACACACTACGTATCTATAACAAAGTAAAATTTTGCACTTGATTCAAATAATTAAAATACACATTTTTCTCTTGTACTTAATAAAACTGGGTTTTCAATTAAATGTTTTGCGAGTGATTGTATCTTTTCAATTCTACAGACATCAGCATCAGCCTAAGCACTTTTATATATTCTTAATTTTCAAAATAATCAAGTCTCAGCAAAATTCTTACAAAAAACAGTAAATTAGGGTGTTTTTAGGCCCTTTGTATGTTTACATTTATAGTTAAACTATTGAAGAAAGTATAAGATTCAGTCTAAACTTTTCTACCGTGACAACAATCAGATCACTGAAAAAGCTGGTTTCTCTTTGTCCTCATTAAGGCCTGTTGTAGTCCATTTGCCACAATGAGTGTTGTGGAGCTATTGTTAGGTGGTCTGAATCTGGGGTTGTCATGGAAAAACTCTAGTCTTATCTGTCAGCAGCAGGATAAGTGTTTCAAAACTAAATGCATGAGGCTCAGACAGCTTGCCTCCATAACAACTTATATATGGTTCACTAAAACATTGTTTAGAGGTCTGAAAGTTAATATATATGAAAGCTGAGACATAAATGCACAAAATACGGCTTGTTGTTAATGGACATGCACAACAAGCTAGCCTTATGCCAGAGTCATATTCTACTGAGGCTTCTCTTTAACCCTCTCAAGGCAGGCGTTGCCGATTTGCAACAGTTAAAAACTAACAACCTGATTACCCCACATACATGTTTTATGGGGGTTTTTTTACTCAGAAGTACCACTGCAGGACTTGGTTGTGCATTAGCAACAAACAGTTTAATTTGAGCCTGAGGGTTAAAGTAAACCAGAAATTTCAGTAAGATATTTGCTGCAAAGTCTCCTCACTTAGCTTTATTTATTGGTCTTATCTGCATCTTTAATTTGAGGTCAGTTGTATATTTTAACCTAATGAACTGCAACAATGTTAAATTAGTGGCCTTGTAAATTGATACAATACAGGAAAATGCATTGACCCACTGTACCAGGCAACCAAGTTTCTAAGAGGAGGAGATGTGGCTTTTGGCACCAAAGACCAAAAGCATACAATATACAGTGCTGTGCAAAAGTAATGAGTCCTCTTAGTTCTTTATATTTTGCTTACAAGTAGTCAGACTTTCTTCTATAGTTCTTCAGGCTTTATGAAAGTCTTACAAAGTTTTGGGCACTGGCTGCCTTGATACTCATCGTCAGTGCAGTCATTGTATCTCATCAATTTTTGAACCACTGACCTACAAAAATTTAAATGATAGCTCAGTTTGACTGGCATAAAATAAAGAGCTATTAGTCAAAGATGTGGGATAGCTGGTGTCCTGATACCTGATTTAAGTCATGACCTTAAATCAGGTCCTTCAGCTGGTCCATTCACTGGCATTTCATCAGAAATGGTCTCAGTGGATGTGTAGCTGTCAAGAACCACTGGCTGCACTTCAGCCAGTGGTTTTGGGGATCTTGGTAAAATTGATTGAATTACAAACACAGAAAAGTATTTTTATGCATCATGCAATATCACCTGGAAAGCGAAGAGTTATAAAGAATTATGCTACTATACAAGATTTTGTGTTTGCAGTCTGCTGCCAATTTCAGGAAGGCCCATCTACCTGCAGAGAGTTCTGTTGTTGATGGAGGCAATGTAGAAAGTATGTGATGCAACCAGTCTGTGGGCCACTCTTGCTTGTACTGTTGATGGTCTGTCAGCCATCCACAAAGAGCAAAGTTATAACATGCAATGAGCTGAACTGAAAATAAGTGTTAAAAACAATGTAACGTGTCCCCTCCAGCCACTGTCTGTGCTTTTCATGCTGTATTTTTTTGATCTATGAAGTTTTTTGCGCTTGTCTGTCCTAGTGAACTCCACTTTCACTTCCTTTCCTTTTCCAGCCCACTTGTCCAATAATCAGCATTTGGCAGATATGTCACCCACTTTCAGTGATGGGCACTTTTGGGGGACTGCATAGAAGCACTTCTTGGGTGGATGAAAACCTGTGGTGGGTGAAAACCCTCTGCACTCACCGTCTAAAAAGAAACATGTACCTAGATAGAAACATGGTGGGACCGTTCTTTATGCTTAAGTTTTCTCTTAACAAAGAAACAAATGTGGAAATATTTCATGTTGGCTTTAGAATTGTTATTGTTTTAACAAGGATGCATGAAAAAAAAGAACTAAATTATCATACACTTAACTTTGTTGTATGGTAAAGTGACTGATATCTTTCAGCCAAATTATCTGCAATAAAGCAATAAATCAAACCTTATCCATTCTCATAATACACATATTTTAATATTGCTTTGGAAAAAATGCCAAATGCATTATAATAATACTATTAACTGTAATTTCAGCTTGTATGTCGAAATTATTTATGCTACTTTGAGACTCTATTCTGGAGGGATGAGGTTTCTTTCATATCATAGATGATATTAGTCTTGGCAGATTGAAGCACAGTGAGATGGCCTATCTCTTACCATTTGTGTTCATGAAAGGCTTCTCCTCATAGCCTGATCTAAACTTATCTGACAGCTAACATAACCATAGCTGACAAGTCAGTGCTGATAACACATGAGAGAGCAGTCAGAAATCATCTAGCACATGGACCAACGCCCTGTTTGTGGTTTACCTTCATTTCCTCACAAATACACAACAAGAGAACACTGAGGTGCCCATCTGCACTGGCTAACACTGGCCCCATAAATATTTCACCTTCAAAAACCCCAAGATGTCAAGAAGCCTCAAATGAGACTCCAGCAAATAATTCATACCATCTGATGTGAAACACTTCCTCGATCCCTGCGGTAGTACAGGGTAGTTTGATGTCTGCAGTAGAGGGTTTTATTATCTTGTATGTGTTGGCCTGTGTATGCTGCCTGACGGTCTTACATGTGGGTATGCAGTAGACACAAACCAAAGGCTGGAGGCAATTTATGTAAGGCACAGAGCTGTGTGAAAGAACTTAAATAGACAAAAAGACGAGTGTGTCCACTTTTTACCTCAGGCAACAGGTTTCTTGGCAATATGTTGACAGAGCTGTGGTAGTACCGCCCTCGCAGACAGACCTGCCATAAAGTTAACAGTGTAGGCATCCATAGATGGAGAGCAGCTGAGAGATGGGTGATGGCTACATTGGCATCAGCAGCAGCCAAGTAACAGCCACAGTGAGAAGTGTGAAAGCGGTTAAGTGAAAGCCCTCCAGAAGCTATTAACTGGTGAGAAATTTACTGCAGGACTTAACAGAGAGCTCATTCACAGTAAGTTGGCTAAGGTGGCTGTTAGGATACAAAGCACCCAGTAGACCTATCAGTTCTTTCATGTAGTCTCATTTTAGTTTCATAAAATAATGCTTAAATCTTCACAAGGAATGTTTGGATAGATTTCACGCCTGCATTTATTACTGTCTATGCAGTAGCTCATATGTGGAAACATCAATTTTTAAGTTTCTGATGTCTTCCACCTGAAATCACTTGAAACAAACACAGGAAAAATCTGACAGTGGCATACCTATGAAGTATTGAAATCACTGGTAGCATTTACTTAAAGGTTTGAACAAAGCTAAGAGTGGATTTTAATTTACATTCTGGAAACACAAAATAAAAATCTTTCCTATTTATTGCTCAATTGCATGCCTTCCCAGTAAATTTGGTAGAAAATCTGCCTCGTGTCTAATTAAATAAACACCTGGAAATTCCCAAAAGGGCAAATATAGTTCTATACAGGTGGTTTCATCATGATTATCCATTTTAGACTCTTAGTACTGTGAAACCTTTATCATGTTTCCACTGGGGTATTCACTTTTACTGAACCTGGGCTGAGATATTCACACTTGTCATGGCTTCAGTGAAGCATGCAGGTGTGCTAAAGGCTCTTGTACAGTGCTGCTGTGTCTGGGAGTAAATCTCTGGTGGGCCAGCCCGGCGCTCCGACAGGTTTCAGCCATTATGTCTGACTGATCCTTGTCTCATCTCACTGCTTCTCTGACTGAGAGAATATTGGTCTGGTTGCTTTGTCCATAGTAGGGGGCCTCCTCATAGTAGATGCTGTATGTATGAATGCATGATGCACATCTGTGTTTGCAACAAAGACATGAAATCATCCAATCATCACCCATGACGTCTTTACCCAGAAAGAAAATCCTGCCACTTTTTAACCCCTTACACTAACCCTATATCAGAAATGTTCCTCACAAGTGTAAAATAATACACATGCACACATAAGCTCTGCTCCCCTCTCCTTTGTTGCACATATCTCTTCTTACAGCTGAAACAAAGCAGTATGGCGTATTGACCCTCCTGGGCAGGATTTTACTGGTGGGTAGGGTTAGGGATGGGGTAATATGTTTCATCGGGCCAGTGCAACCATATATATAAAACACAGGGTGGTGGCTCTGCCAGGCAGAAACATCCCACTTGCTAATATGTTCTAACCAGCCAGGAGACAGTGGCCAGTGGAGCAGATAATCACATCATCTGAGTCAGACCTGTAAAGCCTGGCAAGGCCTCTAATGCTGCTGCTGATGATAATGATGATGTTAAAGATAATACTTGTGTTGCTTCAGGCCCCAAAAAAGACTGTGGATTGTGAGCTTTGTGTGTGCACATCCTTGTGTGTCTGAACCTCTGTTGAGCAATGCGTTTTCAATGTAACATGATGATTTCAAGTCACATACATGATTGAGTCCACAGTGAATGTGTTTGTGTTGTTGTGTATACCTGTGTTTAAGTGGTTTTCCTTGTGCCATTTGTTTGTTGAAACCATGTTTTATTGGGATTTTTTTCTTTTAATAAAAATGTCTTTATTGAGCAGAGTAATCATTTTTACTGAGCCTGAGTGATGAGCTAAGCATTACTTACCGGAGATGAATGTATGGCTTTTTGTATGTCTGGTAAAAATGAATTGATTTTCTGATGATGACTCAGTAACTGTAGCAAATATCTACAGAAACACTGACATGGCTTTATGAGTGTGCCTCATCTTTTCAAATCTTGTGTTCAAAGTGAGAAATGAGATATTGTTATTCTTAGAGTTTCACTGGCTCTCAGTTCTTCTTATGATTATTTTTAAATAGCTTGACCTCACTCTCTTATATGATTCTGTTACCAGACAGAGCTTTTATATTATAACATGGTAAACAAGGGTAAGTTGTTTTTTGTGATAAAGTATGTTTTATTTTTAAAAGCCAACAGAGTTAAGAGCTCCTTTTACACAGTCAGTATAAAAGATGTGATCCATTGGTTTTGGACCCTGCATTTTCCAGCTTCAGTGTTACTATTTTGGCCTCTGTTAGTATTTTGTAGCCAGAAGTTTCCTTATATGGAGGAAAGGGAACTATGTTAGCAGCTCATCTATGAATCTTGGTCACCAAGCTGCATTCATGAACAGTGCAATGCAGAGACACGCCAATTTGCTAAATTGTGCTATGTAACAGAATGTTACATCCCCCAGGAGGATGTCTCTTCTCCCTACTAACCCTTTGTTTTGTCCAGGCTCCACATCCTCTGTCCTGATTGGATGCTGCGCAGAGTCCGGCTAATTGGTAATCAGCAGAGCACTATTTAAGGCCTGTGGAGCTGTGCTTCTGGGCCCTCTGGCCATTTTGGTTGCCATATTTGTGCAGGCTTGCATTCCTTTGTATCTTGTGTGAGCATTGTTGTTTCATGTTCGGACTGCTTGTAGGGGAGAGCTGCCTTTTGTTTTGACACCCTGTTTTCTCCTGTTTATGTGTTGTTAGGTAGGTTATGGTTATGGGTTGTATATTTTGTTTCTTTGGAGTTAGGTAAGTTTCTTTTATTTCAACATCAGGGATGTTTTGTTTGTTATGTTGGCCTTGGCTCACCCTGACGTTATACCTCAGTCTGATCCCATCACCAGTATTAAATAAACCTTCTAAAATTACCATCTTGGCTCCTCCTTCTCTATCCACCTTTATGTTCGTCCCTTCAACCCCCTAGACTAGCCAGGGGACGTAACACAGAATAAGAAAATACTAGAATTGCACTCACCAAAACTAAAGTACAGCCTTGGATGGCCTGTACCAAAGTTAAGGCCTCTGTCAGTGCGCCCCAGGGCAGCTGTGGCTACAATGTAGCTTGCCATCACCAGTGTGTGAATGGGTGGATGTCTGAATGTATTGTAAAGCATTGGGGTCCATAGGGACTAAGTAAAGCACTATACAAATACAGGCCATTTACCATTTACCAGATAATTCACTGCAAATACTTCAAAAAGCTCCAAAAGAGGTATAACTGAATGTAGTGGACAAGACCTAAAAAAAAATTGTAATTTTTTGTACCAGGCTTTAAACATAATTTTCTATGCTGTTAAGTTGGACATTTAACAAGGGAATCTGTGGGGACTGACTTTCTTTTGCTGCCTGACATTCAGAGGAAATGCAGTTTTTGTTGTTTTTGGTTTCTTTTTTTCAGCTCTGCATGTATTTACCATCTGGAAGCTTTTATTTTGACAGTCTAGCACGTTTCAAAGAATCAAGGCATTCCCTCTAATGAATGATTTTATTATGGAAAAAAAAAACCCAAAAAAACTACTACTGCACAGTGCATCACTAACCCATTTGTTTTGGTGCACTAACCCATGCTATTCTACTTTTAATATTTATGGGCTTTTATTGGCACAAGCATTTTGAAATTCAATTTATTTTAGGAATTTCCTTCTCATCAAGGTTCTGTTATCTAGTAAAGGCTTTTAGTTTGAAGATGGAGATATGCACCAGTATGTGTGCATGTGAACGACAGTAGTTTTGAACTGTTAGTTAAATCTTAAAAAGCTATTTATAGCTAATATAATTGGTAAGAGCTTTATTGATTTGCTTTGAAAGTATGTTATGATCTGTTGTGCAAAAACAGGACACAGTTAATATGTTACACAGCCCCAAGGATACAGCCATAATGGGCCTGTTCAACCAATGAACTGATGGATGGTTGAAATGGACATTTGCCAGTCAAATCAATTTTTTCCCACCAAAAGAATGAAAATAAAACTCATAGAGAAAAAAGTATAATAAGTTTAACATGGGAAAGAATTGAAAAAGAGGAAGGACACTTGCCCGTGTTTTGTGTGTCACTATGCTTTGGAAGTTAAACTCTGTGCAAGAGAACACATTTGTCTTTATTTAAATGTTTGAGCTGTCTTTAGTAAAAGTTGTGGGCACAACAAGAGGAGCAAAAATTTTAAAAAGTAAAACAATCTAAATGCTAGAGTCACCGCTGATTCACCCACTCAGAAATAAGCATTCTGCTCCATTACAACCAATTTAAAATCACACAGCCAAAAATCACTAAAACATAAGGTGGTGGTCAAGTATCATAAAATTTATCACAAGTTTAATATCGAATAAATTTCAAATGCATACAGACTAGTTAAAGTTCAAAGTATGTTTGAACAGGATTTCAAAATCCCGTTTTTAACAAATGCCAAAAAGCATTTCATTATAAAAGTTTTTTTTTTAAAAAAAACAAAAAAAAAACGCTTTAACGGACGCACAAAAATGCCGTTTTAATATTTTACTGTTTTCTCTCTGAAAGTGCAGTTAAATGTCAGTAATGTGAAGCCTTTAATGTTTTTAATGTTATCAGTTTCCTGCTTGTAAATAATGACTATAAAAATTAAGGTTTTAATAAGGGAAAAATTAAACATTTAAATTCAAATAACACAGTTATTTACCATTTACCAAAAAATTTGAGACTTGTGAGACTTATTAGATATTAGATGCTACTCTTCCATTTCTTTCAGCATGCTTACTGTCATATAGAGTTCTCTCATTATTGCTGAGAACATATTTAAATGAGCATTTAACTACTTACATTGAACATGAAGTGTCCATGGTGATAAATGATCTTTTATGTTTATGCTTATAAAAGAGAGACAGCAAGCCATAAATCAAAACATGCTGAACGTTTATCTGCAAATGGACAAAATGAAATGGGGGGTGAGACAATGAATGTCACCCAGCATCTTGTTGATTAAAATGATCATGGAGACAGAGGAGCAAGAGGGGAGACAAAGACTGGACTGGACTGGAGACATAAACTGGACAGGAAAGAGTCCAAGTGTGTGTATAGTAAAAACCAAGAGCATCAAAAGCTGACAGTGAAATATTGTTACTGGAGAGAGGACAAGTAGAAAGGATAAAATGAACGAAGCGAGGAAAGTGCACAGAGGATCAAATCTTGTTAACGCTGTGGCGTGACCTTGGCCAGCAGCTGACACCAGCTATCATCTTTAGGTCATAGTCACTAAGCCACTCTGTTTAATTGACATTAGGCATGGTTTCACAGAGATTCAGGGAGAACCTACACAATTCATGCTTCTCTCAGGGAGATGCCGACCACTAGTTTTACCAGTAAAATGACAATGAACCGATTATTCTAGAAGTTATTAAACGTAATAGTCTGAATTTTACAGCGTTACAAGCAAAACAGCAAAGTTAACATGTGCAACTACTAATCACTTATTTATCATTATTTAAAGAATAGCAAGTTAGCTCAATAATTGCTTAGTGATATATGATGTTTTTGTGTCTTCATTTTTAGTTCTATTGTCATGAGATGTTAATCGTTTACTCATTTAAAATCACTAAAGAGAAAAAAAGATTCATTTAAAAAACATATTCAATGTCTTCAGAGGCCCGTGTATAAGACTTTTTGAGCTCTATTGACAAAGAAGATGGGTGTGTATAAACAACACAAACAGATCAGGAATTCAGGGTTTTTTTTACTAATTTAAAACAAATTTTTTGTAGCTTGGCTATTTTCGTTCCCCTTTTTTCCTCCTTCCTTTGTGTTTAAAAGACATTTTCAGGATATGGCTTGCTGCTCTTCACCAAGATTCATTTTGCTTGCAGAATGGATGCACGTGTCATTTGACATGAATCAGGCAGTGAAGATTTTTCAGGGTTCAAATTTCATAAAAATGTCCATATATGATCAAATTGAATACCATTAACTGATAGTTTTTCATATTTCATAATTATTTACAGGGAGTGCAGAATTATTAGGCAAATGAGTATTTTGTCCACATCATCCTCTTCATGCATGTTGTCTTACTCCAAGCTGTGTAGGCTCGAAAGCCTACTACCAATTAAGCATATTAGGTAATGTGCATCTCTGTAATGAGAAGGGGTGTGGTCTAATGACATCAACACCCTATATCAGGTGTGCATAATTATTAGGCAACGTCCTTTCCTTTGGCAAAATGGGTCAAAAGAAGGACTTGACAGGCTCAGAAAAGTTAAAAAATAGTGAGATATCTTGCAGAGGGATGCAGCAGTCTCAAAATTGCAAAGCTTCTGAAGCGTGATCATCGAACAATCAAGCGTTTCATTCAAAATAGTCAACAGGGTCGCAAGAAGCATGTGGAAAAACCAAGGCGCAAAATAACTGCCCATGAACTGAGAAAAGTCAAGCGTGCAGCTGCCAAGATGCCACTTGCCACCAGTTTGGCCATATTTCAGAGCTGCAACATCACTGGAGTGCCCAAAAGCACAAGGTGTGCAATACTCAGAGACATGGCCAAGGTAAGAAAGGCTGAAAGACGACCACCACTGAACAAGACACACAAGCTGAAACGTCAAGACTGGGCCAAGAAAAATCTCAAGACTGATTTTTCTAAGGTTTTATGGACTGATGAAATGAGAGTGAGTCTTGATGGGCCAGATGGATGGGCCCGTGGCTGGATTGGTAATGGGCAGAGAGCTCCAGTCCGACTCAGACGCCAGCAAGGTGGAGGTGGAGTACTGGTTTGGGCTGGTATCATCAAAGATGAGCTTGTGGGGCCTTTTCGGGTTGAGGATGGAGTCAAGCTCAACTCCCAGTCCTATTGCCAGTTTCTGGAAGACACCTTCTTCAAGCAGTGGTACAGGAAGAAGTCTGCATCCTTCAAGAAAAACATGATTTTCATGCAGGACAATGCTCCATCACACGCGTCCAAGTACTCCACAGCGTGGCTGGCAAGAAAGGGTATAAAAGAAGAAAAACTAATGACATGGCCTCCTTGTTCACCTGATCTGAACCCCATTGAGAACCTGTGGTCCATCATCAAATGTGAGATTTACAAGGAGGGAAAACAGTACACCTCTCTGAACAGTGTCTGGGAGGCTGTGGTTGCTGCTGCACGCAATGTTGATGGTGAACAGATCAAAACACTGACAGAATCCATGGATGGCAGGCTTTTGAGTGTCCTTGCAAAGAAAGGTGGCTATATTGGTCGCTGATTTGTTTTTGAATGTCAGAAATGTATATTTGTGAATGTGGAGATGTTATATTGGTTTCACTGGTAAAAATAAATAATTGAAATGGATATATATTTGTTTTTTGTTAAGTTGCCTAATAATTATGCACAGTAATAGTCACCTGCACACACAGATATCCCCCTAAAATAGCTAAAACTAAAAACAAACTAAAAACTACTTCCAAAAACATTCAGCTTTGATATTAATGAGTTTTTTGGGTTCATTGAGAACATGGTTGTTGTTCAATAATAAAATTATAACTCAAAAATACAACTTGCCTAATAATTCTGCACTCCCTGTATGTATAGCATTTAGATGTCACAAAATGCTATAATAAATACCATGCCTTACTAAATATTAAGAGAAAGTGCTTGTATCCCCACAGTCAGTTGATCCCGGCAAAGATGGCTGCACTGCCGATATGTAAACTCTTATAAGAAACAGGCCATTCCCAGTTTAGTATCTAACTTAAACACCAGTGAGAAAAACTTTATCAGCCGCAGATGTATCAAAGCAGTTTATACACTGTTGCTTTGTGTACTTACATTTTTTCTAAACAGGGTTTGCCTTTTACCACGCCACCATTGTAAATAACTGTCAGATATGTCAAATGATGAGCAGAAAACATAACATGACTTCTCGTCATTGCCGCCAGGAAAGACACCACAACAAGATCTACTGACCTTTGAAGATTACTTAGATTCCCACATCTGGGGCTTGTCGTCATTTATGACATCGTCAGTATGTCTGGCTGTTCTGTGTGTAATGTTTCACCATAAGAATAACAAAATGATGTATCAGAGGAACCAAGTCCCGAAGCTGGACAGTTGAGGAGAGTTTGTTATTGACGATCTCTGTGTGAGTCAGGCTTGGTGACTGACCCCTCTGTCTCTCAGATCAGAGTCTGTTGTTGCGAGTCTTGGAAGCAGAACTTCTTTGATGACCGCCAGATTTATTGGGATGCTTTACTTATGGCACCTATGATGGCAGGCATGCAGGGAAAGACAATTAGGTCTTTTCTCACAGAGCATTGCGCAATTTATACCTCGTCAGGGTTTTTTCTAAAGTGCTTCTTTACATTCGAAAGGGGAAGGATCAGCTGCACAAAGCAATGAATCCTGCATTAATTTACTTTCAAAGGTTGAGCTAGAGTTAGATGTGCATATGAAATTTTAAAAAATTACCATTGACAGTATTGCTACATTAAAAGTAATAGAAATAAAATAAATTAAAAAATAACAATAAAAAAAAAATTATAAGTAAAAACCCCAAAACAATTAGGATGCCTAGTCTTATGGAATATGGAAAAGAAAGGAACCGCTGGCACTTTCTGGAAAAAAAGTAAATTAAATTAAATTAAAAGTTACCAAGGAAATTAAACGTTCAATTCAAAAACCCGATTAAAAGTAGCCATGCTGGGGCACAATAAAAAGCAATAAACTTGTGGGATGTCAGGCATTTTTATTGCCAAATCTTTCTGATTGGCCTGAGCAAATAATACATGACTTTCAATTTTTCCATTTTTACAGGCAAATAATGTTAATTTTTCACGGTTACTGATCTTACTTTGAGACTGAGCTTCACAACTTGAAATCTTTCTTGCATTGCGGTACAACAGTCTGTTTACTTACTAGCACAATAACTCGACCTACGACACATGCTGGGATTGTTTGACAAATCTTGGCATATACCTAACCCTTGACCCTGCAGTTGCTCCTCACTTGAGCCCTCTCTACTACCTAATCTCTAATGCCTTCCCAGCTCCACTCTAATTCATTACTTCCTTTTCCACTGCCCTGCAAGGGTCATGACATTAAAGGGTTAATAACATGCACAACACTGGACCCTGTTATGGCTGGGGCCTGTTTGATCTTTAGTGCATCTCTCTGATATCTGATATTTGTTTTTATGAAGGCAGAACTGAGACAGTGTGTTCACGACTGAAGAAACGTACTGTATTAATGTAAGTAAAAATTTATGCGATCAGAAATGTAAACTTACACATGACAGACTTTTGACTCTTTATCCCTGCAGCAGAAGTCCTGCTGTAGCGATATAGCGAAGAGAACAATAGCTTCAGGAGAGATGTGTGTGTGAGTTATGGTGTCACTGGAAGGACCCGAGTCTATTAAGGAGTAGTGGCGAGTTGGATGGAGGTCTTTCGAGAGTGAACTTGAATAAAGATGACAGACTGTGGAATTGTGGAGAGTGAAATTTGTTTTGCATAATAAAAATCGGATAATAACCAACTATAAAAAATGACCTTCCTTTTTACATTCTCATGCAGAACAGACACATTTTAAGGTGTAATTGTTAGAAGACTCATAGGGTCAGTGAGTTATGTCTCATTCATTGGTATTTAAAATGATTTGCAAATGTGGCCCCCACATACATAGTCATTAAACACAGGTGTCTCGGATTACTGCCACAGTCGATATATTGTAGCTATAGCATGTAGTCTTTTTTTATATTCATTGGTTTGCACAGACATGACATAATAAGCAATGAGATCAGAACTAATTTGTTTTGTGATGAACAATGTCATGTGTCTGCTATGCCAGCAGTGTTAATTGTATTTGTTATTATTATTACTTTGACAGCAAAGTTGTTCCTATAATCCAGTATCTGTTTGACATCTTATTCATAAGCCCAGTAGAGTGTTCTCTGTCTTTTTTTCCATTTAGCATAAAAAATAACTTTTTAAAACAAGATTTATGTTTGCACGTTTTCATTATGCTTATGTTCTCTCTGGTTAAAAATCACAGTTAAAAATCAAATATAAGTAAGTAAACAGTGTACAATTACCTCTAATGTTAACGAGAGGTATGCTGAATAAAATAAATATCTAAAATGAATTATTTTAACTGAAATTCTGACCGACATAGCCTCTCTATTCATAACATTTAAGTTTGCAACTTCAAAGTACATGAAAAAGAAAGAAGAATGAAAGACATGAAAACACTGTAACATCAGAAACATTTATTTAATGCAGCTTAATAAAAATTCACAGGCTTTTAGTGCTGGCACCAAAACTTAGTTGCTCTTTAAGGTAATACTTCTAATAGATATTTGACTACATGTATCAGGTTGAATAAAAGTCAAGATATGAAACAGGCATCTATTACAGTCCTGCCAAAGTCAAACAGCGCTGCAGTAAAGTTATCGGTGATGCAATGTGCTCAGGTTAATGACAGCAGGTCCTATAATATCATATAAAGTTTCATAGTTTCAATAAAGTTGTCTAGCATCACTGGACACTGGCTGCCTCGGATATGGCCCCTTTTTGGGAAATCGCATCCTCCGTCTCATTCGATTGATGTAGCTGTTGCTTACTATATTCACACACACAATTTGTTATGTGGTATTTCATTCAGGCGGCTGCCAGGAGCCCTCGCTGCACCTTCCATAACTCTTATACCCGTGAAAGATTTTTAATTAAAATGAAGACAGCTGGCTGAACTGTGGAGATGTCACAAATAGTTTCTGCACCCGAGGAAGCCCATCAAGACCTTCAAGCGTCAGATTGCAGGCAATTCCAGCTTTTTTGAAGAACTTGTTAATCACGTCTCCTTCTTAATTCAATTATCAACAGCTGCAGATTGATGCATCCAGAGATAGCGAGAAACAGAGAATTCAATTGCTTTCCATCGGCTTATGGGTTGTCATCTGTCCCTTTTCTGTATTATATATTGATATGCCGGTGACCCTCTTCATTTACTGTATTGGATTTTTTTTTATTACTCACCTTTGAGCCTGTGCTAAAGAATAAGCACTGACCCCTCAAAGTGAACGCAGGGGGCCCAGTCTTGTGCGCAAGTGTGTGGTTCTGCGCCTGCATTGAATACATACATAATGCACATATGCTTTTGCATGTAGCAGTAGGTTTTTCCTGTCAAGATGGGCTATGTGTAGTGGGTCAGAGTGTCAGAGGTGCACTGGGGGCTGGTTTGATGTTGTTGGGGGGTTGGAGAGGTTGGCTCCCAGAGCTGAGTGTGGGAGCTGGAAAGTTGGAAGGTCATGTTCATAAATTGTTACCAGTGTGCTGGGGCTTAATTGAAAAGGCTGGAAAAGGAACAGGACCCCTGATCTGTAGCCCCCAACTCCTCCCTTGTGACCCTCTGGTCATCACTCATTCAACTGTGCATGTGTCTCTTTCTGTCTTTCAGAATAAAGACTAAGTTTAAATGAGGATTCAGACATTAAAAATACTTTGAAGTATCTGCAGTCTTCTGATGTGTGTTTATTTTCCTGTTATTTGTTTGTCATTTGAAACATTATAAATGCATCTTAATGATAGCTTCTGTAGAGTGGACAGGTCTCATTACAGTTATTTGGATTGATCTGGATCTGCTGTATTGGTGTTGCTTTTATTCAAAATTCTAACTATCAGTTGTGAAGAAAACATAAACTGGTCTATTTAGTTTATAAAAATTGTAATTAAAAATAACCCGAATTAACTTGTAATCAATAAAATTAACTAAAATTAAAGTTCTTTATTGTTTTCCATTTTCCCACTCCTGTTCATTCATATCATCCATTGATCTCTTCATCAAGATATACAATTCAAGAAGAAATTCAGATGAATTTTCACATTTCAGTAAAATACACAATTGTTAATATCTTTCTCTTTTATACAAAATGTAAAGAAAAAATAGTGATGTAAACATAGAGTGGTGTTATATAACTCAGGGGTTGTAGTTAATGGATAGTAACTGTTAAAAAAAAGTAACAACGTGCTTAAACCAGGCAAAAACTAATGTCTGAACACAAAATGTATGACAAAATTAAATAAATTCAATACAGTTTTAAAGCATACTCGCAGTTTTTATCCCCTTGACCTGTTGCCTACTCTTGAATGAGTCAGTAATGGATGTCATTAGCATAAAGTAATTAGCCAACATATCCGATTCCCACATTCACAAACCACACATTATTCAGTCCGCAGCATATATGTCAAAAGAAATGAAAAGAAGCATGAACCCTCTAAATGTTGCATTTTGCAAACTTTGTTTCAATTTAATTATCAGAATAGCTGCAGATTAATTTTCAGTTGAGAAACTATCAACTAGTAACTGATTGGAGCTCTGATTTGAATTTATTCCGTCCCCACTGGAGCACTGGAACAGTGATAGAATTACTGAGTTTTAATTCTTTATTCTTTTATCTTCGATGCATACAGTATCCTTATGGCCCAATAGCCATACCGGTGTCTCCCAGATAATCATCTCCCTCTATCACTCTTTCAGCTGCTGCTTGAGATAACCCCACTCCTCTGTTGACAAAGCAACGGCTCATTTATAAAGCAAAGGTCCCACCTTCTCATCCCCTATGGATACTGAAATCTCTCCACCAAACAAAGCAATCATAAGCATGAATAGAGGTCTGCTGTGAAATTCTATCTAACGTGTCTTTGCATTCTACACAGGTGACACATAGTCGCGGTCTTTTGAAGAGAAGCGGTGAGCCGAGTGGGCATTCGGCAAGAAAGAAGAAGAATCTGTCGTTTCACACTGGGAGGAAATCCATCCTGAGCAACTATTGTCCTGCATAATAGGTAGGAGATGGTTAAACATATCATTTTGACACGCTGGGCGTTATGACACGGACAGTTTTACTGCTGCCAGAGGTGGAAGGAAGGAAACCACTTCTCATGTTACGCACATACAGATAAATATGTTGTTGCCTCGTTCTATATTTTTTATGTATCTGCTCTTTTCTTTGATCCGGTCTCTCTCTGTCTTCTCTTTGCTGTTCATGTCTCTGTCCCAGGCCGTGCGTCTTTGGTGACAATAATGATTAAAAGATGTATTTCAGTAAATTTTTATTATGTTTATCAAAGTCATTTTCACCCCCACATCTATTAAGCAGAATAATAATAAACTTTGTATATAATGACCAGACTTGAATAATTAATAAGGCAGCCCCGGGGCAAACAGTTGGTGTTTGGCCCCTGCTGACCCCACTGGTTTCAAACTGTGCCTTTTAGCCACAATTTATTGATCACAAATTACCATTAGGAAAGGATCTGATTAGTCCCATATTTATATGGCAATATAGGATGAGAACTGATACTGTTTTGTGCGTAAGAGATAAAAAGGAATTTACAGCTTTTTAACGCGTCTGATGTCATAAATAGGTTACTGTATAATGCAGATATTGTACTTTGGCACAGAACTGGGCTTGATGGTGAAGAAAGTGTAGTAGGCCTAACTGCTAAATATGTATAAGTCCTAAATTTGACATGTGGACCTAAATTGTACAATAAACATGGGCCAGATACAGCCCAACAGAACCTAGTAAATAATACCACATAAGCTTATCTGCATAAAACCAACCTGTTCTTTTTTCCAGGGTGTTAAATAGTGGTGTTTTGTCAAAGTCACTGATGTATTCAGATTATGGACAAAGTGTCCTGGATTTTTGCCAAGATGTGCCCAGTTTGAACATCAAAAAGACAGTCTCTTGGCATTTTAATTGAGCTCGATGAGTAAGTCCCATTTTAACATGCAGAGTTAATCCATTAAGGGTCTTATTTAGTTGTGGGTTTTTCCTATATACATAATAATTTCAGATTTTCTAAAACTACCGAAAAAGGAAAAGCGAAAAATGAAGAGCAAGGACCCAAACAATTAGACAATCTCTATCAAAACTTCTTGGTGATGATGGGGAAGAAGAATTCCCTTTTAACAGGAAGCAGGATTGGGCTCAGAGAGCGGAATCGCTGATCGATCACAAATAAGAAAGTGAAGAATGTTGAAAAACACTGATGATATTCAATAGTGGCATATATTGCTAAAGTGAGATCATAATTTTCAGCAGCTGGATTTTTCTTCTTTAGAACAACTGGCACTCAAAGCTATATTCAAAAACTCAAACTGTGCCTTCTACAAAACTCATTGTTGAGACTCAGTGGACAAATCAGGTTGCTGCTGTGCTTTTAGTAGCACAAATTACCAAAGCAATTGGGAACAAATCACTCGATCAATTTGCAGAAATAAAATTAATTAAAAACTGGACCCTTGATGACAGTTGCTCATTTTGCTGAACTGCTAGTCCAGCCATGATGAATAAGATATGAACAGTTCTCAAGGTGTTAATTAGATCAGGTTATTGTTGCTGCCTTCTATAACGAGCAGTTTACCTATTGATTAGCATGAAAAGACACCTGTTTGACATAGCCTCAAAACATATTTAACTGAGATAATCAGGCCTCCATATGTTCGAGGGTTTTCACACTTGCAACCATATCATCTCTCTCCGCCTTGTCAATATGTCAGCCATCTGTTTTAAGACAATGCACTCTGCAGGGAAGAGGAGCTCAGTTCTGTTTTATGATTCCGAGGTGTGAAGCTCCCCCTCCTTTCTCCCCAGCAATCTTGTGGTGTATCTTCACCCACTGTGTCCACCTGAGGTCCCAGGACAGCAGTTATGGAGGATGACTGCTCAGCTCTGGTCTGCTGTTCGCCTCTTCTTTAAGGTGCAACAGAAACAATCCCATTAAGTGGTGGATCGCCTTTCACACAGATTACTGAGCATCTGGCACTCCTGCTGGAGGGGGCAGGGACAAGGTCGCTACTGCTGGCACACAGTTGCACAGTCACACCGTATACAGGCCAACAGGCCATCATGCACACAGATTTTTTAGAATTATTATGGCAGTGTGATAAAAATGTATAGTGTGTGTTGTATGACGCTTTAGCACAGTTTGCTTGAGTGTTAGCAGTGAGTGTAATTAGCTAAAATCTTATGTTGGTTCAATGTGAAACCAGCAGCCCAACACTCACACACAATTAATCACTTTATATAGCAAACAGGTATTCATACATTCACAGTTCTGATATGTCTTTGTGACAACTTCACTCTATTCTTGGACAGCAGGTGAACAGGACAACTACATAATGCATATTCATACCACTCTGCAATGTTGTCTCCAGACTGAAGATCTCAACATCTCACTAGAACTGGGACTTTAACAGAAAACTTTTGCATTAAAACCAGCTTTTGATGTCTGTACATCACCTACACTCTTCTATAATGTCGGTCACTTGTTAGCTCTACTTCATTTCTCCCTACAAGCCTGTGTCTTTCACTGTACTGCCGATTCTCCATACAGCCCAGCTAGTCAGGTAGGTGTTGTGTTCTAGTCTCCGCGGGGCTTGGGGGCCTGAGTGTCGCCTCACGTTCACCCAGGGTGAAAGGTGAGAACTCTGAGAACAGAGTGTTCTGGTCCACTGGAGAAGACCTGCGTGCTCCGTTCTGCTTGCTTGAGTTTGGGAAAGGGGTGACACAAGGGTAGAGAGAGAAGAATAGGTGAGAGAAAGGGATTCGAGGAGAAATGACAGACATCGAATGCCATGGGCAGGGCGAAAAAAAGAGAGAGATAAAGTGGGAGTTACACATGTGAAAAAAATAGCACCAGCAGTGATAAGATGTGAGCCTCTTTATTAGTCAGTTGAACTGTTGAACAACTGAAGATGCTATAAACACTGCAAACATAGTTTAATTCATCTAAAGTCATCTCCAACACATTTGTAATATTTGTATAGTAGCAGCGGATCATTGACTGTGCATCAAAGTAGTGAATCTGCAGACAATTTCCAGTTCCCCTTGGCTCTAGGCAGATTTCTTCAAAACTACTGTGTTTTGTGACCTCAAGAGCATAATTTCCAGCAACATACATAATCAACACAAGTGCACAAATTTTTACTTAGTTTATCACTACAATGGTTTCTAAAATAAACTAAAAAATTGACTTGCAAGTGTGCTTTGGCCCATACTAGATACAAAAGACACCTAGATCTTAGATAGATTTTTCTGTTAAAATTCACATTAGATCAGAATCACCTCTGTTGTATTTCAGTAAAGAACCTTAATAATTAACATTAATTGTTTAGCATAGGTCAACTTAGCAGTTAAAAGCCATTTAGAGAGCTTCTGTATGTGTGTGTGCGTATGAGCATGTGTTTGTGTGTTACTGAAGAAGTTAGAAGTTAAGTGAGCTTTAACTGCATCCAACAACTGAGTGCATTTCAGTTTTGTTGCATGCATCTGTCAGTCAATTTCATCTTTACTGCCCTCAAATGATCTCATGCTATGTCAACCACTACTATTTCTGTTATTGCTAACAAAAACAGTAACTGTTGAATATATCCATGAACTTAAGTGAAGAGTTACAGACCGGAGCTTTATGGAAAACACACAGATACCTCATACTTACTGACTCTGAAGTAATACAGCTTGAGTGGCTGATCTCAAGAGTGGAATAGCATAACTTACTGTAAATTACTTTATGCTGCCATTGTAAATTCAAATGTGGTGGGACAGGTCAAATTTCACTGATATATCAAGCTGTAGGCACACTGTTTGCCTGTTATTTGACGCTTGTCCTTTCTGTCTGTCATGTAATGCTGGAGGATAGAGCCACTATTTCAGTGGTGGTTGTATAAAGACCCAGGGATATCAAGAAATAAAAAATAAATAAATAAAAAGTTGCCTCCATGCTTCATGGCTGTCTTCAGAACAAAACAGATGCGCTTTAATTTATGGCCACTTTCTGTGATTGGAGAAGAAAGCTTAGAATCGATCTGGGGCCCTCTCTCTTTCACCTGTTAAGAGCTTTCCTCGTAATTGGCTGCTGCCATCACAGCGACTGCCAAAACTGCGGCCTTCTCTGCCGCACAATAGTATGTTAAAGTATGTGTAAACTGTGCCTATTTTTCTTCTGCTCTGACCATTGATTTTTAAATGAAGTATCAAAGAAAATCAATAGTAATCAACAAATAGAAGGCAACACGCTGTAGTGTCAGATCCTGGGGCACAGCTTAATCAATTTAGATGCCTGTCACAACATGGGGACGAAGGGGAGACATAAAAAAAGTTGAGAACCTGTTTGAATAGAAAGTAAATTGCAGGATGAGCCATTTGTCATGAGAGAGGAAGAGAGATAAAGAGACAGGGATGTAGGGCTTACCCTGCACAAACCTATCCACCTCCTTCCTTTTCCGCTTCGCTTCACTATTCCTCTGCTCCTCTGGCCTGCAGCAGAGCCTTCACCCATAGTTGGGGCAATTCATGTAAAAACATTACAGTATCCCTTAGGCCGGAGATCAGATTTCACCAAAGAGACCCTTTCCAAAGAATCTTGTCCAAAATGCTTAATGAATCTCCAAGTGAACTGTGAAACAGGTAGTCTACCTGCCACTCACTGTCAACACCTAGTCATATGTCAATGTCACATGTCCCGTTTCTCGCTGCATGCCTGACTGTTGAGCCAATCTTGGACCCATAGTAAAAGAAAATTGTAACCAAACCCTGAATAACTGATTTATATCATTTTAATAGATCTGGGCAGACACACATGGGTGCCAAACAATTGACCGGCATCTTTTTGAGATGATTCATCCAGGTTTGTTTTTTTTTCATTGATCCTCACAGTTTCCAGGGAGGGATATACTTTTTAGGAAAACTTTTCTTTTTCACAATAAAATTCAGTTTGGGGATTTCAGGAAGCTGGTCATCATGAAGCTTAACAGCACTGTAGTACTGTAGAGTTGTGCATATGTGTTTCTACATTTCTTATCTGGATGTGTGGTGAGTGTTAAATAATGGCAAAAGTTTTAAAAAAAAACTGAGATTCAAAAAAATGAAAAGCATACTTTACAGAAAGTGTCTGGTTTGAAGGAACAAAGAACAAATGTAAAATTATCCAAAAGTTGTCAGGCTGAGAGACATTTCAGCATATTATGTTCCTCTGAATGAAACTGTGTTCAACCTCTAACTCATTTAACACTGTACTTGGCATTCAAAGCAACTTCAGGACATGGTTTGAGCTCAAAAGTGAGAATAAGTCCTGGTCAAACTCTCGAGCAGCAGGGAAACATTCTAAAAGCTTTTACTCTACAGCGTGTTTCCTGACTGGGGTTGCTCTGAACTCAAGAATCAATCAAATATTGTTTTGACAATAATTCTCTGCAGGTGCTACCAATGGTTTCCCATTACGATCACTTAATTCTGGTCAAATGTCAATCAATGGCACCTTCATTCCTTTCATATATATAAAAAAAACTACAGAAAGCCATACCATGCCTCCCTTCAGGCTACACTTTCTACATAAATTTGAAACTAGCAAAGTTTTTGTTTGTGCCCTTGCAGGTCTGTGTAGCATTGCCCTCCTCCACTCCCCCACAGCCTTTCTCACCCACCACCCACTTTGCCACCAGGAGCAGACCGCTGTGCCAGGCCTCCCTGCAGGCCACAGCGCTGCGAAAGTGACAACATAAGGTCCATTCTGTTCCCTGTCACTCACAGCCCCAGGCCCACTGTTAAATGGAAAAGGCTTTTAGAGGCTGTAAATGGGGAGCGGAAGGAGCGAGGGAGGTGGGTCACAGCGGACAATTCGGTGTGTGTGTGTGTGTGTGTGTGTGTGTGTGTGTGTGTGTGTGTGTGTGTGTGTGTGTGTGTGTGTGTGTGTGTGAGACCGAGAAAGAGATAGAAAGTCAGTTTTCATGTTTGTGCACATTGTGTGTCTCATTCATGTTTGTGTATGTGCCATGCTTAGACATAGTGTACAGTATGCACATGTTCTAAGTTATAATGTTTCCATTTTGGCATACAGTACAGTAAGAGTTTGCATTTCACAGGTATTAATAATAGCTTTGGTTAGAACAATGATTGTGAGTCAGTTTAGTGGTGGTCTGAAATCATAGACACAACTTTATGTGAGTCTGTGCATGTACATTGCACACATAGGAAGTATGTACAGCAGGGATTTGGCAAGACAGGTTAACTCAAATGTCAGAAAAGGTGATTCTGTGACTATTTTCATTTTTTCTGTAGTACATGAAACACTGCTGTGCCTTTCTGACATTACTGTTTTTATCCTGTCTTTAACACTAACGACCAGTTTTAAGCTAAAAAATAGAAATAAATGCAGATTCTTCAATCTGCACTTATTTCTACAACAATTTATTATCAGCAAAAAAAAAAATTTTAAAAATATTTGTTTTGTTTTTTTCATCATCTATGGTAATAAATGTCTGTGTCTGTCATCTGGAATCACTATGATAGCTGTGTGACATTTCACATGTAGACTGATTCAAATCCCCACACATGTTACCAAGTGAAAATATTAATTTTCACATTACAAAATAAAACTTACACAGTTTCTCACACATGACTGGGTGACTACACATTATGAAAATGTAACGCGATGGATGCATGCACTGACAAAGCCTTGGAAACAGATGTCTACTGACTTGCTTGATAAGCAGCCTTTAAACCCAAATTCCTCACTGATCTCTTTTTATGACGAGGATTGTCTGCATCAGTCCCACAAAGGGGTGAATGCAGGGACACTTTGATTAATTGATTATTAGTTCAGCTTTGAAGTTGCATATTTCCCCCTCTTTGCCCCAGCTGATTGCTAATATTTATAACCACCAGCCGTTTAACTGAGTCCAGACTAGCTACAATATATTACTTCACACTTGGTCTTCATTTTCACCTAGAAGACTGTAAAGCTGTCATGAAGGAATAGTGTAATATTCACCTTTATAAAGGTCACAGTGGGTGACTAAAGACTAAAACTTTGGTTTACACTTTCAGGCTGTATTGACAAGGTGGATTATATAACTCTAGACTTTTTTTCAGTTGTCTGGTCTTAAGAAAATAACATAAAAACGTTACTAAGAAAACTATGCAGCTACAACACAGAATGCTGCTCAGTAATTCCTATATTATCCAACTCTTGGGTTTAGTTTTTGTTGTTAAATTGAAATTGATCTGATTTTATGGCAGTGATATTTCTTGATATATTTTTAATCCACTTATTAATCGGTCACTTCCTCTTCAAAAAGTTAGTCATACGGAAATAGAACACAGTTGATCCAGGGCCAGAAATAAATGCATTTCTAATCTTTGTTCTGTTTCAGTGTGCTTGTCTGTACTTATGTGTCACTTTTATTCTTTTTACACACAATACTGCACCACCATAGATCTGGAAAATCTAAACCATCTATGCACGCGAAATCACATGACTATTAATAACTTACCCAAAACAATTCTCCAAGCTATGCACACAGGTCTCTAATGAACTTCATCTATCAATACAGATGCTATTTTTAAGCCAGCCATGTTTAAAGCTTGTGTTTGAACTGGCTGCAGCTGCTCATCTTTTTGACATACTGTACCTCACCTTTCATTTTGTTCTCATGACCACTGTGTGGTCTGATTTTTAAACTGCCTTACATACTACAATATACTGACACATTTTTTTTAAATGTTGAAAGAGACGAGAGTGCCTGTCTTGCAAAGTTTTACACAGGTTTATGTGCTAATTATTTTTCTTAAATTCAAAAATTGTATTTCTGGTGTTTTCATCTCATGACTGCAATCCACATATTTCTAAATAAAATAACATTTAAAAATTTAACCATAACAATTCCTACATGTTTGTCCTTTATTGTGTATTTGCGGGGGTTTTCTCAATTTTTCCAGTTTGTCCTTTGCTACATCCACTGTTTTCCAAAGAAAACCCCTTTAGAGTGGGAGAAACTATTCCTGGAGACTATTCCTGCTTAATTCCTTAACACCAGTAGAAGTACAAGTTTGTTGTATGACAAGAATGATGGATTGACTGTGATGTGCAATGGTGTTGTCAGTGGTGAGTGTGATGATAGTCAGCCGAAAGCTCTCACCTGTCGCTGTTGAGGCGAAGTGCGGGGATGGCTGGCGCCGGACCAGTCTAAACAGGAGTCATTGCTGGCTGTCTGAGCAGGTCTGATTCACAGTGAGCATATACCAAGGAGTGAGAGAGAAATCAAGATTCAGATCTTCCCCATGTTTTACACACATATCTCCTCCTGCATGCACATGCTATTTGTTTGTTAGTAAGTGGAGACTATTAACGCAATGTTCTTACTGTCGCAATGAGTATGATGACCTTGAGGACACTTGTACAGAATAAAGTAAGTAACTCTATGTTTCTGCAGTCATATGTGTTTATTTCACATGTGCAGTGCAGATATAATTTGGTGTTTGTTCAACTTCTACTGCACACATGGTGAGTGTAATTTTGTAAACTGAACAACTCGACTGATAAATGTGTAAACCAACTGGTGTTTTGTGCAGTACATTCCCACCCCTTGCTGAATGGTGGGTTGGACTGCAGCATTACACTCCCAGGCTCCGCTTCTCACTCCTGCCCTGCCCTAATGTGTGTGTGTGTGTGTGTGTGTGTGTGTGTGTGTGTGTGTGTGTGTGTGTGTGTGTGTGTGTGTGTGTGAGAGAGAGAGAGAGAGAGAGAGAGAGAGAGAGTAGGCTATGTGAGTAAAAGTGATGGTGGAGCAAAACCATCTGTCTGGCTAAATCGTGTGCTTGCTGTCCCCTCTGCCTCCGTGTGGCTGTCCTGCAGATGTTTTGGTTGTTTTTAGCTCTACATTGTTTTTGATTTTCCTTCGTCTGTTTAGAACTGGAGGGATTACATTCCATTCCCATCTACTGAGGGACGTTTGAAGGTGCTAGTTAAACCCTGTCTGTGCCATCCGGTTATCTTGGCATCATTCAAACATGGATTTACAAGGTTAAGCCAGATGAAAAGAAGAGCTTTCTCAGTTGTTATCCTTCTTTGGAATACATTAAGCATGGCATAGTATGTTAAACACATCTTAAACACTTCATTTGACCTTTTATTTTTATTCTAGAAAAGTTGTACCAGCTTTTCAGCAGAGCTCAAGTTTGACTAGAAAATTATTTGCCTGTGTTTATACAGCACTTGATGCTGCCTACATATAACGTACACTTCGAAAAGGGCTTATACTACAAAACACAGTCTTTGTTTTAATCCTTATACACTCCATGGTAACACACTGAGATTACTCAATTTTGGGATTTTCATCTTACATCACAGTAAAATTCCAATTACTGAGTGTTAGTCATTACTGCACTACTCTGTGACGACTGATGATTATTTTCTTAAATACACAACCAAGACTACAGACGATTGGAGAATAAATGTAAGGAGGGGGATTTCACTGAATGAGTCTGGAATGGATCTGATACTTATAATAAACTTTTAGTGGAAAATAGTGTGTATTAAGATAAGACTCAAAGTTTTCCCTAGAAATTTTATAAATTTTTTCCGACTTCAGCCATCTGTTTAGTGCCATCTGTCATTAATGGAAATGAGTCATGTCAACTCTAGAAGTCTTCGGGAATTTGGATCCAGTTTATCTTCCTTTTGCCTACAGAGCCTCTTAGGCTTGGTGTTAGTGGGATCTTGGTAAATGGTCTTATCTTGGTGCCCAGGCAGGGTTATCACTTCTGGCCTACCTCAGGAATAAGGACCTCAGACCTCACACAGACACTGGATATTGGAATTTAGCCAGTTATTCCTTGCAGAAAGTTCTTAAGTAACATATATCCATGTAATAGTAACAGTACGTTGCAAAATGTCAAGAGACTTTTTTCAACCAGTTTCCATCATTTAACTTGATATGTGTATTTGCTGTTAGAGTCAGCCATATTTATTTTGGCTAAAATCCCCCCTACAGTTTTTACACTTAGCTCAGCTATGCAACTACAAATTAGTCAATTGTTATTCTTGTCAGAGAAGGGGTAATAGGCCCACACTTGCCCCATGTGTTTTGAGTTGGCTTGAGTGGTGAGTGGGGCAGTTAGTGTTGACTTTCTTGGTGAAAAGTGGCCTTGATCCATCTCTGCGTGGTCACTTCCAGGTCAGACTGTAGGCAGAGTCAGCTCAGGGTGTGGAGGGGGAAAGCAGGATATCAGAGACAGGCCAAATAAACAAACCTGTCAGCCGTAGCATAGCCCTCTGACCTCCCTTGTCCCATCTGTTTTCTTATCTACTCTACTGCTAATACTGAGAACAAGTGACACCTCTCACTGGCAAGCACTGACTGTTTTCTTTCCACTTAGCCACAGCAGAGTAGCACAAGATATGCTCGTGGAGACTATAGTGCAATATTGTACGGCTGATTATACAAAAACTTGTTACAGTATCTAGAATGATAAAAGATGGTATTTAAAATGACAAATGTAAAGAAAAAACACAACTATTATATGTGCAAACTGTATTTCTTATTTTTTATGAGAACCATAGCGTAATGAGAAACAAATGTATAAGATGTCATTGGCATTCATGTGAAAAGACAGATAATTAAATTAGAGAACAAAGCAACAGCCAGGCTAGTAAACAATATCATGATGTAAAACCTTATTCTTTTTATTCCTACCCCTTTGTGCTAGTCAAAAAGGCTAGACAAGGTAGATAACTATTGCATTTATTACTAGAGACATAACCATTCTTATTTGGATACCTTATATCACGGTCGGTCATAGAGCCTAGGACTGATCCTGTATGTGGAGATTAGTGCATAGGTGGTAGACAGTATCCATCACTGCTAAATGCACAGGAGCTGGACCTTCTAGTCAATCTCCTGGGGTGGGATGGAGGTTGGGGCGGGGGGTGCAGAAATCGTGTGGGTTCAATGTAAGAAGAAGACCTGCAATAAGAGCACAGGCACTGGTGATGGTTTTGTGCTTAAAACTGTGAGTGTGAGTGCAGAATGGGGTGGGGAGAGGAGTAGGGGGCTAACAAGCTGTCACACAGCAGAAAAGTCTGCTGCAGTCACATCTGCCATTGAGCACAAGGGCAATGCCGGAGGGCTACAAAGTCAAAGGTCACGGTATCCCCCTGCAGAACACTCAGATCATATATCAACTTCAGTCAATAAACTGGCTGCTGTCACTGTTACAGACACCAACAATACTGTTCCTTTTTCTAAAGACTCACTGTCTTTGGATATCTGTTGCCGTGATTTACTGTACATTTATTAATTCTTACTTACTTTACTACAGCATTTTTCTATATAAATGACATAGTTTGCATTTTAAGTTTCAAATATGTATAAGAATATTGTTTGATCTTTGAGCTGGTGCCATGACGTGGTGTTAAAATGTGCCTGCCTTAGTTACTTCTGTTCATTTTGGCTGACTGAAACTTTATTAGTTTACTTCTGAGCTACTACCGACTCATGTCTTTGGCAATCAGGGACCAAGTGGACAGCACTTCAAGTTCTAATCCTAATAGAGCAAAAAAATGGATGTACTGATGCTAATCTGGCATCACAGTTTTCATTCTTCTCGTGGTAGTTCAAGTTGTGCGCAGGAAAGGAAGTTGAATCAACCATCTATGCTCCAGGAAACACTGACCATTTTGTGCACATTTCTCATGACAACTCATGTAAGTCTTTTTTTTTTTTTAAACTTAACTACCGTTTCTTATATCCTGGAGCCACCTTTACATCAAGTTTTTTTTTTTCTGGATTATCTGACCTTGTGCTCCAGTTCTGCTTAAAAGCAATGAGAGAAGAAAATGCAGACACCATCCCTACAGTCTGCCCCTCTCTCCTTCCACCCATATACTTGTTTGGCAAAGCCCGTGCCCTCCAAGTGCAGCTCCCTCAGTGGCCGGTAATGGTTTATTTTGTGTCAAAGTGCATTTTGGTTCCACTCTGCTCAAATTTGCAGCACAAATTCAGCAGTTGTGCAATTCAAACCAGTCATGAGCTCACATGTTTACAATGCAGGGCTGCCATTGTTTGTCACACCTTTCAAATAAAAGGTAGCCAAGATAGACAGTGTTTACAGGATACCGGGAGCTGCTGGGGGCTGCTGGGCACAACAGCTGGCAGCTTTGTCCACTGGGAGGGTGTTTAGAGGCTAATTTGATGATTGTTGAGCTTTCCCGTACCTCCCTTGTGCGGCAAAGAGATGCCTGTCTTGACACTTCATGGTCACTCTCATGGCATGTAAGTTATAGTGGTGTAAACAGTGGTTTAATAGATTATGGCCATTTGCTTTGTACTCCTCAGTACTATGGCTTCATGAAAAACAGGAAGTGTTAATTTATTGCTTCTGGCATGTTTGCATTGACCCTTGTCCCTTATTCTATTTTATAAATACTATTATTAAACAGATGATTATAGGCTTCCCTTGTCAAATCGACTCAGGACCCCATTCAGGCAGCCACAGTTCAGACTCTCAACATGTTTCAAGTAGCACAAAGTAAAAAAAAAACTACCCTGTGCATTATGCAGTGGGGCTCTTACTGCCTGAACCTATAATCATTAGAGCGAAGGAATATAAACCCAGTGATAATCTTTTTGGAAGTTGAATGTCAGCCAAGTCTCTCATCTGTTCTCTAATTTTCTTTACTTATGCTATTAGCATGTACAGCATTTTGTGAACTCTGGTTTTATGTTAAAGTGCTTTATAAATAAAGGTGGTATGGTATTAAGTTTGTTGACTTTCAACGCAGCCGTGCAGATTTCCCTGGCTCCTCAGCTACCTGACTATTATTGAACAATATGATAAGAAAAATGGCCTCACTCTGACAAAACACAAGTCTAGTAGAGGGTCTCCAGAAGCCAAAAGAATATTACATCTGCAAAAAGGTAGAAAAATGTTTCTCATGTTTCATTTACTTTCTACTTGAAAGGCATTGGAGATTGGTTTGGTATGGTATAGACAGTGCAAGGAAATGTATGCCAAAGTCACATGAGAGACGGGTTATCAGTTAGTGATATTTGTGCAGATTAAACGGTGGGAGTTTACTAGATTCTTCAGCAGAGACAAGTTACATACACAACACTGACCAACAATATCATCGTTTAATAAAGAAGTTGGTTACTTGCAAGTCAACCAAAAGCAGTCCTCCTTTTTTGTTTTTTTGTTTTTCTGTTGTTTGCTTGGTTTTTAGTCTTTTACAACTCTGCAGTTTAACATGTACAACTTTAGTTCATAAATGCTCATTTATGTTCAGTATCTGGTTCCAAATAATGTCTTTGTACTGACATTCGGGAACTTTTTCACTGAAAACAGATGTAAACAATATGTCCTGAGAGTACTGAAAAGTAACCAAGAGCATTAAGCCTGTGGCTGCTGCATATGCATATTTAGGAATAGCTTTCTTAGGTGCACGTTTTTTAAAAATTCACTGCTATGGCAATATTGATTATAGTCACAATAAGGTTTTATTTTGAAAAAAGAATGGATAATAAAAGTGAAATGTCTATGTCCTGTTATATACAATGACAACAACTTTAAAATTAGTACCCCCCACCTCGTACATTGAATTCATTCTTCATGAATCCATAAACCTTTCAGAGCATTTAGCTTTTGTAAACATTTTGATGTAGTCGCTGCAGTACATTTATAATTGATGTTACTGTAAATTAAACAGCAGGACTCTGGCACAGCTGAATGGAATACCTAAGGGCATTCATTGCTACTTGACTAAGGATTTGTTTAGCTATGTTAAAATGTGTGTGATGGCGTGTCAACTTCCATCACACTGTGTGTTCCCGTGTCTTGTACTGTAACAGTAGCAGGCCTGGCCCCTTTCACCACTCCCACTGCTGTCTGATCGACTTCATTCCTAGCTGTTCTCCATCTGTTGCCCGAGATCTTACTGAATAGTCATGTTTTCCACTTCTTTCTCCAGCCATCCTTTTGAGTTCTCCCACTTCTTCCCATCCCCTGTATTTCTCTTTCTCCACCCTCCTCTACCCTCCAGCTAATTAGTGGGGGGTGAGGAATAGGCAGTACAAAGACTTTGTCTGGACCATCCGCTGACCCTGTTCCACCTTTTCCGAGGCATAAGTTCTCTAATTATTAGCCCTGCCTTAGTGTTTTTATTACAGCCAAAAATGACTGGACACAAAGGGCTAATCATAGGGTACAACAGGCTGAGTTGTGTCACTTACCTTTGGGACAGCGTTCTTCCCATCCCACCCCGTCCACCTCTCTTGCTTATCTTTGGTCTGCTGCTCAAGAACTGAGCCTCTAATCTAATCGCTGGTCAGTGAAGGAAACATTTTGTCTCTGTCTCTGTGCTTTGTCTGTCATTGTAAGAGATATTGTTTTTCTTGCCAGCCCTATGGTTATATGTCCTCTGATTACATGCTCTTTCTTAATGCACATAAACTACCAAGACAACTGTACAACAAAGACAACTGACATTGCAAAGACAGAGACATGACAAGCATTTAAATAAGAGGATAACAGCATATTTTAGAGGATTCCTCCTGGAAAACACCAGATGTATATGGACAATGCTTTGATGACCTTAAAAACTACAGTATGACTCTTAAAATCTACAACTGATCAGATGGCCACACAATGGCCACTCTAGCTACACAGACCAGTATTACTGGGAACAGCTTTTTAAACATAAAAACATCTTTATACCATTGATTTCCCTACATGTGTATTTAAATGTCTTTTATATGGTAAACTTTTTCCTGCCCTCGCCTGTGCTGGGATGAGTCTGCCATTGTGGTAATCACCCACAGAAACACACGTCCACAGGGTTTTGTTAAGTAAACACTTTCATGATTGTTCTCAAAGATACATGTCCCGTCAGGAAATCACCATTCAGACGGTAGTCGACAGAATAAGTGGAATCCAGCCAGCTGAAACCTTAGCGTTTTGCTGCATGCCAACATGTCATTTTGCTGGTGACTTAAGAATGATGAAACCACTGGCTTGCTGAAGTTACAGACAGGAAGCTGCACAGATGCAATTGAGGGGAACGTTTGCCATGTTTCCATCTGTAACGCGTTGGGACTTGCAATATGTCGGAAACAAAGCACCCACACTGTGAGACTGTCATAGTGTCTGTTTGAAGTTGGCAGGGCAGGTTAAAATTATATTGTACATCTTTGAACTTTCAGATCTGTTTAAGACAAAGCTTGCTTATCATTGCCAACTTTGCCAAAGTCCAGGTGTTGCAAAACAAACTCTGGCACAGAAAATCATGAAGATATATGAGATTTTGGCTTTAGATGTGACACACTTTAAGCGTTTTTACTTGTTGTGTCATGTATACTTTATTTTAATCTGATTTTTATTAAAGGAAGAAGGATAAAATATACTCATTTGGATACATACAGTGTTTTCAGTACCTTCATTTATATCTAAACATTTAATTGAATAATTTATCAGTTTGGATTTTTTAAGCCTTGAGCATATATTTCTTTTTTTTTCTACCTCTTAGCCCTTTGAAGTGGGAGGTGTTTATAACTCACACATTATACATTTTTCCAGCAGTTTTAGCGGGTTCACCATTTCCACACAGGTCTTCCACAAAAGCTATAGGACACCCTGAAAATCTGTCAGGTTGGCATTATGTTATAAGCTGCATATCATATCTGAAGAAAGTTTCATTGGCAGCATTACATTCACAGATTTGATGAATTTCGTATCAATCTGATGATCTGACTTCTAGGGTTAGCTAAAGAGTTTGTTTTCACTTTAAACTCCTTCTCAAACAAAAACCTTGGAGCTGAATGATTTCTCATGGAACATATTGATTTTTTTTATTAATAAACTCATTACTACAGACTTCTTATCAGCAATGAGCATTTAACACTCAAAAACAACAGCTGTGTTTAAAAGAAGCAGCTCCAAAGAATAAGAGCCTGGTAATCAAATATGAAGGCTCATTGTGGACACTTTCCTGATCCCCTCCTTCATTTATTAAAGTCTACAAAAATAATTCTATGTATGTATTCTTTTCTCCCAGGTGGCTGACTAACGCCTTCCTTCTGACAGTTTCCTTGCGTGTTCTCCTCCTCCTCCTGCTCCTTCTCTTTCTGGACTCCCAGGATTAGAAGAGACCTCCCTGCTGCTGGTCTCACACAGACCTGCTTCTTCTCAACTTTTCATTCTCCATTCTAACCCCTTTGTGTGTCTGTGAGTCTGCATTCACACATGCATTGTAGTGCGTGAGCATGTTTCAGCGTGTGTGTAATTGTGTGCTGGTATGTTATTTGTTTCTGTTGCGTTTGTCCATGGACATTTGTGTGTGTATGTGGAGGTTAAGCGCATGCGTTGCCTTTTGAGATTAAGCAGGAATGGCTAGGGATCAAAAAGGGGGAGACTGGGAGAGAGAGAGAAGGGGGAGAGAGAAAGAGAGAGGGAGAAAAAGGAAGGAAGGAGAATGTGGGTAGATGAGGGTGGGCTGGCTGGGGCGGGGGTGCAGGGTAAATCTTTCCTCCCTTAGAATAATTTGATACCCCAGCTTGGCTAGCCGTTCTTGACTGTGTCTTGTTCTGTCCGTCACTGAACAATGCAGATGGAGTAGCGTTACAGGTCGGAAGGGCACACTGATTCTCCAGACAGGTAGTCACTGCCCCTCCCTCCTCCTCCCTGCATCCACCATTTATTCCTGTGTCTCTCACACTCAGCTACACACTACCTCCAACTCTTTTTCTCACATGCTTGCTCTCACCCCTGGATGATCTTTCTTCCCATTTTTCCCCCCTGATTCTTATTTTCTCATTGTATTTCTCTCCCTTTCTCACCCCCTCAGTCTCCTGTTGTTTCAATAGACAGACTGTTTAGTCAGACCCCAACTGCACCTCCACCACCAATCCTTAACACAGTCCCATGTGCATTCCTTTGCTGGGTTTCAGAATAAAGCACAGGCACACACTGTTTGCCCTTTGTTTAATGTCCTGACCTTTACCAGACCTTTTCACAATAAGGGTCCTTATTGCCATGTTTGTGTAAACTCCCCAAAATCCACACTTTGTCTTTAATATGTCCTTTTCAAAACAAGAATCAAGATGTTATCTAGAAGAAATGCACTTTTAAGCGCCTCTATAAAACCATATGTTTTAGATGTTTGCAGGTCTGGAGCATTCACAGTCTAAAGGCCTCAGAGTCAGCTACCGTAACTCAGTTAACATTTTACATTTTTAAGTTCATTACAATACAGTTGTAAAAATGCATATAGCTTGTTTAGAAGGATTGTCAGGAGAAAAAGTTGTATCTGAACAAACCACAAGACTTCTGGAATAATGACCAAAGGGGAGATATTTAGCCATAATGCATAGTACCACATTATGGCCAGTCTGCAAACACAGTTTACCACCACAAAAACCTCATGCAAACTTTGAGGCACTGTGGTGTAGGGGTAATGATTTTTCTTGTTTTGCAAACGCAGGACCTGGACACCTTGCTTTTATTGGGTCAACCATAAAACCTGTATACCAAAGTATTCTAGAGTCAAATGTGAAAACATCTATCTAACAGCTAAAGCTTGGCTGATATTTGCTCATACAACAGGACAATGATCCAAAGCACAGCAGCAAATCTCCAACAGAAGGGAAAGAATGAAGGTGTTTCACTGTCCCAGTCAAAGTCCAGACCTCTACCTGTTTAAAATGCTGTGGTGAAACCTAAAGAGAGCCATGCAAAAACAAATGCCCACAAACCTCAATGAAATGAAGCAATGTGGCAAATGGGCCAAAATTCCTTCACAACAATGTGAGAGACTGATGAAGTAATAGAGAAAATGTTTTTTTTAAGTTATTGCTGCTAAAGCTGGTTCAAGCTAATGATTCAAGTTTAATTTATAGGGTGTACTTGTACACTCCAAGATTCATTAGGTTGCTTGGAGTCCTGTGGAAATTTTCTTTATGACATGACTGCATACATCATTATTCAAGGTGTTCTTACCCTTGTATCCTAGTATATAATTTTGCATTATTATTACATCAGTAACTACTGAAGCACCCTTGCCATACAAAGTTAATCTTATAACAACTTCTTAAAATCCATGACGTAACATTAGCAGTGTAACTTTCCTGAGCTTCATAAAACTCCTTCACGTCCATGTCATGCATTAGAAATCAAATTAGATCCTCAAATGAATTGAGTCTTTCAAGTTTACAGCAACAAATACATTTTCTCATTTTCCAATCTCCTATTTTTTCTCCCCTTAAATGTACAGAAAGTCCATTAGTACCATTTATCATTAACCTCCCTGTGTGTAAGTTGTGAGTCCGCGTGACTGTGTTAGTTTTTCTCCCTACAAAAACACAATCATTTCCCAGCGCTAAGAGCCCTTAATGGACTGGAATGGCCACTCTGAGGCTCATTAGCATTAGCCAGCTTCCTACTCTCCGTTAATGGAGAAATGCTCTTTATATTTATAATGCTTTTACAGAGAAGGGCGATCAATATCATAATCTACACGATTGTGGAATATGAAGTAAGGTTTTTGTGTGCATTAGGGAGAAAGTATTGGTTTGAGCTGCAAAACAAGAAAACACTTTGATATGGGTGTGGTTGTTGTTTAAAGGGGATATATGAATCCTAATGCAATAGGTAGAACAATAAAGAGATTCTGTTTATGCTACTGAAAAACTTATTAATGGCTCGAAAGTTTGCTCTATCGAATCTTGGAACTTTTGAGCTCTCCAAGCAATTACTAATTCATTTTTTAAAACCAAAACAGAAAATGCAGACTACCCGAAATGGATGAATACCACTTAAAATTTGATCAGTGTGTCAGGAAGGCTGACACACTGCACATTTTGCAAACATTAGCCAAAGTTATAGGCTGTCGAGTGTTACAAAAGTTAGTTGACTTTATTGTGTTTTTTTGGCTCTTGAAGACAGTCTCCTGTAAATCTTCTTGTGTGAAGAGTGTATGTAAGATAAGCAAGTGGGTACGGTTCTCATCTAAAGTGGGCTTCCCCTGAACCTTTCTTTCCCATGTGTGAAGTGTTTGTGTGTGCTTATGTGGTGTGAGAGAGATTAGTCTTCTTGCGTTATCGCTAATGTTGAGTAGTGTGAGCCAGAGAGGACTGTGATGCTAGTGAGGGATCCCATCTTTAGTTGCTAGCTATTCCTCATAAAGATATGGTGCTAACGCTCTGGGGTAAACAATAACACACATACTTGTATCTTTGGTAATTGCCATCGACTACAAATAATTTTCTAAGACCTCAAAAAATACTTTTATGCATTTTGTTTATAAGTGCATATAAAATAGCAGGGGAACCCACACACACTTACACATAATAACTTATATGCAATTACATTAATTTACCCAACAGATACCCAAACTTTAACCAAACCCTCACCTAAAAACTTTAAACTTTACATATTTATATAATAGGAATTTGTTTGGGGTTTTTTGTTTGTTTGTTTTTTTTTTGTTTTGTTTTTTTTGTAGGGATGACACATCCCCCTATTGCCACTGTAGGTCCCCACAATATGAGCAATACCTGGAGCACAGAAACTCACACACACATTCACACTGAGACAAACCAGGAAGCTGTAAAAACCCACAACAGCCATGGTGGTCCACTGGGATCTGTTTCGTTCGGGGTTTGTCTTTACAGTAATGGACCACAGGAAGGACACAAAAGCCACATCATTCTCACACATATTGTTTTATCATCGTTCATTCTTTCTCTGTATTTGCATGCAACAACTATCCTCAGTCATTTATTGTCTTGTTTCGTGCACTCTTTTATTTTATTTACTGTTGGTTAATGTTTTTGTAAAACTTGTTTTTCTGTTCCCTTCATATTTTGTTAATGTTTCAGTCTGCCTCCCTGTCTCTCTCATACCCTCACACTCAGTTCAAACTTCATTTTTTGCTGAATGCACCACCAAAGACTGCTGTCTTTATTACGTGTTCTCCGTCACCAAGGTCAAACTCATATGAATGATACATTTGGGTCAACACATTCTCCCCTCCTAATCCTGTGTTTTTACTTCCTACTGGTGTGAAGTGTGCTGATGCCAGCCCAGACAGTAACTTCAGCAAGTTTACCTCCGGTGCATATTGATCAGCACCACTTAAGTAAGTCAAGTCATTAACTAAAAAGACTACAGAGGCAAAAAAGATACCTAGATCACAACAACTGCCTTTCAAAGAACCTCTGGGATTTGTTAATCTGCTTATTCTCTAAAGATGCAACCTGGAGAATTTTGTCTTCAGTGCCAGGACTGAGAGTAGACAGACATAACTGAGAGTTCATTAAGCTGCACCTATCATGCTTATAGTTGTTGCTTTCTCTTCACTTAGAAAGCAAAACTTAATATTCAGAGTAACTTTTGAAGCAACTGTTCTGTTTCAGATTTCAGACAAAGGTAAAGAAAGCCAGACTTGTAATTTCTTATTTCTAATTTCCAGTCATGCACCTCATAGGTAGATATCATTGCCAAACAGAATACATGCAATAGGCACAAAAAGTCATCATCCTCAGTATGTCCAAAATAGAGGCTAAAAAAGGGGAAAAAAATTGCATGGTTCTCATGTTTTTTTTATTTCTGTTGGATTCTTGAACATTGTTCAGTAAACTGATTCAAAATCTTTACTGAAGCTTGGAGTGTTTTGTGATCGACTTATACTGATCCAACAAATAACATGAGTCTAGCAGAAAATACAGACCGACTCAGGGAAAACATGTTATAAATACATATCAGTTTATATTAAACCTGTGGCCTGTACAACATTTTATGTATATTTTCTTTATTATTATTGCTCATCATGATTTTTTTCTTGTTGCATTAGCCTTATTCTGCAGCTATAATGACAATGAGAGGCAGTTCCTTAGATTTTGTATCAGTAGCTATTGCGCATCTGTATGAGAGCCTTCAGTTTTTTGAGTAACTGCAAATAAAATACACCTCTCTCTCCCTGCAAAGAGTGATGACTGTAGTTCTCAAAGGGAGAAGCAGCTGCTCTTGTCCACATAAATAACCAGCTCCTGAACTTGCAGCCAGAATATGCATGTAATGTACATGGACAGTCTCCAAGACATTGACCCTAAACGTCCCTAATAAATAAAGACAAGCTCACACACAACACATTAGTAGCATTTGCCATTTCTAGGGATGTGCCCATCCATCCTCTTGCTTGCTTTTCTGTCTGTCTGTCTTTCCCTCTTAGACACACACACACACACAAATTTTCTTCCTGATTCTTTGTAAGCCTGAAATGGACAATGACTGATTTTTATTTTGGTAATGTTGCTTCCCCACAGGTTTCCTTGAACTGACCCAGCAGACTGGCCTTCCCATTATTGCTGTAAATCATTTGGGAGCGAGATAATAACTACTTGCCATATTTATACACTGATGAGCAAAGACTGGACTTTAGGAAAACTATGATATTAATTGTATAAATTTGGACTTTTTATTACCCCCATGCATTTAGTATGATAAAAAGATGGTCATGACTCATATATAATCATTGTACTTTTGTGTATGTTTTTTATCATTTTTATTTCCAGTTTCGAATTGAATTTGCTCTTATATCTATATCGGTAAATTCTCACTTCTGCTATGTTCTGTTGTGTATCAAAGCTTTATTGTGTGTTCCGTAGTGATTATTCATGTGAATGGTAAGACATGATGAAGCACAGTTTATACAGCTCAAGTATCCACTCTTTACAATAATCCTCTTCCTTCCAACCTGGAACAGCAGCTTCTCCCTATTGTACTGTCTCTCACCAGGGTTTCACGGTAACACACACAGTGTCCACCGCCTCTTTCCTTTATAATTGTGATAATGTTCAGTCTTTATTCAACTAATAACGCCAAACAATTTTGCAACAGGTCACTGCAGGATTCTGAAATGAAAACACATTTAGGTATAGATAGTTTTGCTGTCAGTACACATTAGTTGATTGCCTTAAGGAAGTCTAATATTCTAAATAACAAGATGAAAAAACAGTGCAATAGGTGGCATGGGCTGTGTTTCTACATAGACTCTGAATTTAGTCTGTAGGCTCATGCATACTCCAGTAGGTGCTGCTGGAGAGCAGCTTGAGTTGACAGTGGTGTTTCTGTCTCTGCTGTCTGGGCTCGCCACCAACCTCCTGTCAGCAGAAAAGACCACGAATCACATCGTCTCCAGGGAGACACTGATAGAAAACGCTGCAGCAACACTGAGTGCCACTTCACACCTGAGACAGTAATTGCAAATTACACTTTATCATGCTTTTATTACAATATATAGTGTGTGCGATTTTGTTGCATCAGATAGAAATAAAAGCAATAAAAGATTCTCATTTTTGCATGCATGTCATAAACATAAACCTCTTTCATATGTTCATAACAAATCAATAAAGGCAGTTTATTTCATGGTGAGGAAAGTTGTGAAATTATAGTCAAGCCAGGTTAGTCTGGTATTCCTTACAGGTTAAGTAAGTCCTGCAAATTTCCCTCTACACTATGCCACACAGGAAGTTCACAGTACAGTCTTATACCTGGAAATTGCATGCAAATAAAGACAAGCTTGTTATTATTAAGCTTTCTGTTATTTTACTGATGTGTTTGTTTCATAATGTGCCTTCTCACAAATAGCAACAGTTGCTTCACAGAGGGCTTTGAAAAGGGTTTTTTGACCATAATCAGGTACCAGGTACTCAGTGCAGCATTCTCGCGGATGATAGGCTTCAATACCTCCTCATCAGCAGTGGTATAAGAGGAGAACAAGTCAAAAATGGTGTTTTGTCACAGCGGATGTGTCAATTTAATGTCAGCTTTTTTTTATTGTCTCAAAAAAACAAAAAATCAACTTTATCATTGCTGTTTGCCAGACACCTGACAGCAGGTACAAGTAGCGCCAATATTACTTGACATAGTCGCTGATTTGTGATGTTACTTATTTCATTTACTTAATGAAACAAATGACGAATTTATAACTCTGCAACACTGCTGTAATGTCATTTTTAGTTTCTCATCTGCAGCTTGGAAAATCTTTGCTGTACAACATCTGTTTTGCTTGTTAAAGTAGCATAATCATGGTTTTCATCTCACTCAACAATGCGCTGTGGTCCTGGATGTAAAAAGGATGGCAATGTGTGCATGTGTTCCACACTTTTCTGATCTCCTGATCCACCTTCTTATTTCCTGTAATCACAGGGGGTCCACTTTGAACTCTGGGATCCGGACTTTGGGTGCACACCCCCGAGTAAGCTCATCTTGAATGATCCCTCACCACAGGTGGGATCTTTAGTCTTTTTAGTTTAAAAATGTTGAAACCACTGTAAGCATCTCAAACTAAATATTTACGTCTTCCTTATGACATTGTGTGAGTGAACAAATGACAAGTAAAGATTTTTCAGGGAAGAATGGGTACTGTCCCCAAACTATAAAATGTAATTTGTAGCTATTCTAATCCTCTTCCCCTCAACCAGATAAAGCATCTGTTCTGGAATTTGGATTGGATCTTAGAGTTAAGAAAGATGAGCTAAACAGACAATATCCCACAATTTTAAGATCATTCCAGCACATTGAAAATATCAATATTTATTGTTTGCTTATTATTGTAGATTATTTTTAGGGATTTTGAGGCTGAAATGATATTATGATAGTTACCCAAAGGATCAAAATTACAGTATTGTAATATACAAGCAAACAAACAGTTTTACAATCTGCCTGACAAAATCAAAAACAAAAACACTTGAATTATTGGATAACATCTACATTCACTCATTAAACTGTAACCAGTGTTGTCATACATGCTTGGGTTGCATACAGTAAATATTAACCTAGGTCCAGGGTGCCACTGGACCAGCAACTACTGACAGGGTTAAGCTGTTTGGAGTAGGTGAAGAGATTACACAGCTTATTATTCACATCGCTCACCCCCCCCCCCCCCCCACCCCCCCCCAATCTCTCTCTCTCTCCCCCCCCTCACACGTCCCTCCCCCAGCCTGGCCACATGGGGCCACTCCGAAATTTAATACCATGTCTACAACAAGATAAGGCTTTCTTACGGACAGATTAACAATATGCCCATTGTTTGTTGCCCCTTGCAGTCCTGCAAGCAGGCAGGCACAGGCAGCCCAGGCACTAAAGCCATGGAGTCGGGTTGTCCGATGTGAACTCTAGCAGAAAGACAGACAAATATAAAAAAGAAAGAGGGAAAGAGAGATCGAAGGAGTGTTGAAGCAAAAGTGGAAGAAAAAGAATAAGGTTAGAGCAAGGATAAGAGACGTAATGACACAAAAGAGACGAACAAACTGAGAGCAAAAAGGAGAAATGCAGAGAAGAGAAAGAAGGAGGGGGAGAAATTCAGCAGATAGTCTCGCAGTGCTGGGTCAAGCACAGCATAGTTCCCCAGTAACAAGAGACTGGGGAAGGCATGTCAGCAGCCAAATTGCCCCTCAAACCCACTGACAAGAACTGTCAGCAGAGAAGGGAGAGGAACTCTTTCTGGCCGACTCCCATGCCAGGGTTAATCACCAGCAATTACAGAGAGGTGGAGCAATCAAAAGGCCGTGATGGTGCGGCGCTGAAGTGTGTAGGCTGCGGTACTTGGGTGTCATAAGCCACTGCTAGTCAAACGAACCTTTTTTTCAAATGATGAAAAGAATATAATAATGGTCCTATGTAAAATGTTGAAAGAAATGTAGTGTTAAAAAGGGATCCTGTCGGTTTGTGTGTATCTGAGTGGTGGGATTATGTGGGTGGGGATTCAGAGGTGATGAGGCTTTAAACTGGGGGGTCTTCAAAATACCCTGGGGTACTGAGCACCTGGTGTCAGCTCATGTCAGAGGGCACAGGGCCAAAATTCCAACTACAGTGAATGTGAGCGAGTGATGACCATGAAAAGATGCTGATCTTGTAAAAAGTTTCATTCTTTCCAATGGAAATATAGCTTTAATTACTTGCAGTGTAGTAAAATCACAGTTTAAATATACCTTAGCTTCACAATGAGTTACTGCTTTACAAAGAGCCAGTTTTAATCCTTGCCTATATTTACAGATTTAAAAAAAAAGGCTGTATGTATTGCTTGATGCAGTTTAGCGTAGCCTAGAAACTATGATTAGGGGCGAATATAATGGAAGACAAAGAGGTTGCAATATTGTGTTTCAGCTTTTAGGATGCCCTTGGTTTTGAATAAACAATATGTGTTATATTAAAATTTGCAGGCAACAAACATACATGAAATAGTGTTTGTATGTGCATCCCACCAACATGGCGCAGACGCACTTCTGAGCTTGTTGCAGACCGTTTGTATTCACATGGTGACAGTTGACAGCTGTTTTTCCTTTAATAAGATTAGCCTAAAGAAATTAGTTGTGCACTCTTTAATCTGCCATTTAACAGAGGGGGCCACCTGGGGCCCGCCTTATCCCATCCACTCTAAATGTCTAATCGGGGAAGGTTTGATTCACACAGGAACAGAAAGAGCACATCTCTGCACACAGATCTCAATGTAAAAACTCATGGATAATTATTCAGCCAAAAGAAGACATTGTTAATATTGTGTATTAACTGACATTAGACATATTTTAACCATGTTTATGTTTTTGTATCAGTGGCAAAGGAGGGAACAACAAGGAACAATAATGAATATCAGATCAATTTTGGTTGAAGTTATGATTTACCAGCACATCTAGAGAGATGTACATCCAGGGAATACGTTGCCCACCTGTAAGAAACTGAGAAGAAGCTTCCTGTAGCATCCCCCTATACTCAGCTGTTTTCCACTGTGCTTTAAACTGTACCTGTTACTACAGCAATAAAAACAATGGTAAATAAATATTTCTGCATTTTATCCTTTGTTTCATTAAATAACATTATACATTTAATAATAAAATAGATCCAACATATTACATACCTAGAAGCAGGTCAAACATGTCTTATTTATTCTGATTACACTGTATTTTATGTAGTAAAAACTGTTTCTAAATCTTCTGGCTGTCAAGAAAAGTGCTGTCACCTTCATTTGCTCTCAGCAGCCTTTTCTACATGTTGGTTAATGTGGTTTCTCCGCAGTGGGAGCTGCATAAGGCTGGTTGGGAGAAATCAGCTATGGCACAGCTGCACAAGTGGGCTTTTTACTGGGCAAATCAATCAGGCAGCCCCAGGTTTGGGCCACTGCCCAGAAAGCACAGTTTGGAGGGAGTCTCACCTTACCCCTGTGCATGGACTGAAAGGAGCCAGTATTATCACTATCCAGCAATCACCCTGTCACCTCCCCTTTCTTTTTTCCTCTGCTTCCTCCTCATGCTCTTTCTCGTCTCGTCATCTTGGTCCCGTTCTACGCTTCTACCATCATCATTTCTCTTTTTTGCCCTTGCCTGCATTCTCCACTTCTCCCTCCCCTCGCATGATCTGCTACTCTTTACACACTCTCCAGCTAAACAGATTGCCATCAGAAAGCTGTGATCTGAGGAGACATGTCATATCGTCCCCCCTCATTGGCTGTATGCCCCTCAAATCAGTTGTGACAGTTTCCTATTACATTGTTTACCTGCCTGGAGGAGGAAGCAGTCGTACTGTAACCATATTCAAATCTGCTCGATCTGGAATGGCCACAGCTCCGTGCCTAGCTTCTTTAGGCTGATATATTTTGTGGTTTATAATGTCTGCTGTTATTCCAGTGAGTATTGGTTTGAGAATGAGGACCAGATGGAGAAAGTTATCATGGACACTGAGATGTTTATGACAAGGAATAAACAGGAGCTTGCTTTAAAATATCACAAATCTCAGCCTCTCCCCTTGACTTCTATTTCTGGTTGAAATGTTGGACACATTTTTTTGTTCTGAGTGAGGTCTCGCTCATGTTGAAATCTTAAATGGTTGCAGAAAAACAGATGAAAAAAGTTTCTGCTATTCACAACTTCCAGCCTTTATATACTGCAAAATGAAGTTATCTATAATTAGGATTTGCAAAAGTTGGACATAGCAGCTGGTTTTTTTTTTCAACTTATTTTGTGTGACCATTTTTCTACCAAGCTGATTTTTTTTTTTCTGAGCCAGAAGTTGCCTTGTATGAACGAAAGGGTAATATGCTACATTTTTAGTGCTCTTTAAATAGCTGGGTTAGCAAGCTATATTCAAACACTCTATGGGAAATGAGCAGACACACATATCAGCTAATTAGTATCAGCAACTTAACAAATTATTGAACGCTAGAATTTCACTTACAAATACTGAAGCACAAACTTTTGGAATGGCCTGTACCACAAAGTAATTCAAAATATTAGCCATAGAACCCTATAAAATCCATAAAGTACAAACAGCATATCAACAAGGTAAAGATTTACTATTTAAAGACTCAGAGCAATGAATGAGGCCTAGCACACACCCTGCAGCCTATATCTGGACATCTGTCTGTCAGCAAGGCCACATCCCTAACTCACTTATCCAGTAATAATAATAATAAAATACCATGAAAAGCAGTTATGACGGGGTAAGCTATCCATATGGCCAAAACTATATTCTGTACCAGGCTCTATACATGCTTTTTTATTGCTGTAAAGTTTGAAATGTTACAAGTCTTGGGAGTTACTGCAGTTTTTGCCACTTCCACCCTGGCTCCTTTTTTTTTTTTATCTCCGCAGCTGGCCGTTGGATTTTAGATATTATATGTGTCTTGTTTTGATATATTAGTAATGTTTCATAAACACAAAGATTTTTAAAAAAGGGTTTTATTTGATGTGCTGGTGTTGCAAGTCCTTGAAGATGAGAAACTACAGAATCCATGCAAATCCATCATAGCTGTCAATGTAGAACCGCAGGCTCGCTTGGTCATGGGAACCCCCTTTTGTTCTTGCTTCTTATCTCTGTGGGCAGGTCAGCAGGTCAGAGAGATTAGATTGTGAGGAACATGGCAGAATTTGGGAAGTGAGTCAAACAGTTTCCTTACAGCTGTCTGCTACTTCCTCACCCATCACTGCTCCAACCCATTTCGTGCTTATTGAAATCTTTGAATGCTACTATAATTAAAATAGGATACATAGCATATTTTTAAAAAACATTAAATATTTCTGGCTATGTTTTTTTTTCAGATAAAGATAACATAGGTGATGTGCAGGTGGTTGAATGGCATGTCTGCAAAATTATAAAATCTTTGACTGATCAAGGTTTTACTTCATTCTGTGGGTATATAATTTTAAAAGCTCACTTTGTTCTCTTAAATATTTATGAAATTATTTTCTCTTAAAGTCAGTGTGTATTAAGGATGCAGGTGAAGAATTTGCCTTCATAGCTGCTGATGACCTGCCCGGGGCACCATGTACACAGAGCTCTCCAGAGCCTGGCAATTAGTTAATTGAAAAGTTATGTACTTGGCATGAATAATTGAATACAGTGTCTGAGGAATTAGCACTGCATTCAGAGTCACAAATGAATCCGGCAACAGTATAAATGCAAGATAGAGTCACCTCTGTTTGCGTGGATTTCTTAAAATTAAATCTCAACGGCTCAAAGCTCGTCTATAGCTTTTCAAGCTAAAAAATTTGAGCCACACATTTGTAGCGTTCACATAAATACCTCCCTGAAAGAATCCTTATTGGTTATATAAGAAATTCTCTGTTTTCTCTGGTAATTTAATTTGTTTCACGGTGCAATAATGGGTTATTTTTAAAGCCTATCTTTTAATCAAAAGACGGCAGCGATGATGAATTTGTCACATTTTCATATAAACGGAACGAGGCAGACTAAACAATGTGGACTTGTCAGAATCATTCAAAAGAATGAAACACACATGGCTCATATTAGAAAACACCCAAATCAAATGGCTTTGACTGTTGCATTTGTGGTCTGTGAGGCCACTGAATTGAGAGTCTAACAGAAAGTTGATTCTAAGAAGTGTTTCCAAATACCATAAAACTATAAAACACAAATTACACATTGTATAAAGATAGCATTAGAGATTATGTGATTTATTATGCAAAATAATTATTATTGTAATTATTATTATAATGTATCATCAGGTATTAAAAATATCTAAGCTAGAATCGAGGGAACATGATAGGATGTCATATTATTAAAAGTTTGTTTTGTTCTTTTTTTTAAATCCTATTTCCTAATTATCACAAAGTGTGGTACACAGTTCTTCATTTGACATTACTCGCTATTTTTTGTTAACTAGACTCCTATACATTTACAGTAAGTGTGTCACAGTCCCAAAAACTCCAGTTGATATCAAGTTTAAAAGATGACTTCCCTATTTTCCACTGTTACTTGTACTGTCTGGTTTTCCTCCTCTTTATTTCTCCGTGCTTCTGTCCTTTTCTGTCTGTGCTTTACATTCTTTCTATCTAACAAGCTTCCTTTGAGCTCAGACTATAATGTCCTTCTGAAGTGTTAATTCTGGGATTGGAAGGTTGGCTCTGTAAAGCTTCCCTAGTTTGGCTCAGTGTTTAGCCGTGGTTTTCTGAACAGGGCTAACATGACCTGCAGGGCTCTGTTATACCCTGCTGCAAACACTTCCGAGACTTCTCACTTGCCTTTCTTTTGGCACCCAACCAGAAAGCATCTGTCACCATGACTTCTACTAACCAGCTTCAGCCCTGAGCTTATTAATAATATAGAGACATGTGCTATTATTCATGCTGCAATGCTGTGGGATTCTCACCGAGACTAATCATCTATGAGAAGATACAATGCGCTTTGAAATTTTATGCAATGAAAATGTAAGTAATTTAAATTTAAAATTGTGCCATTTTTTTTTTTAATTTATCAAAGTATCATCTGATGCTTTTTAGTAGAATTTTTTGTTTTCATATTTAGTAATCTGACATCTGTCTTGTGGGGAAACAACTCTAGCAAATTGTTATTAACATATTTGCAGGTAGACTGTTAGATTTGCATTATTATGAGTTTCAGCTGTGAAATATCACATGCTTTATTGTAACTATGAATAAATTCACCAGTCCTATTTTTCCCTCCAAGCTTTCTCTGTCTTTCAGCAGGCCTCCTTCATCATGGTGACAGACGAATCAGCCCTGTGCAGGGTTTCCCTGCTTTGACGAAGGCGATCACTTACCGTATGAACATGAGCCAAACATTAGTACTACCACCTCTCTGTTAGCTAGCATGGCGAAGTGCTGGCCTGGCACGATGCCTGTTTAAAACTGGCCAGCTCTGGAATTAGAACAGAGCAAGGATTCCATGACTGAGCTGTATTTACAGAGGACATTCAGATGTTGATCGTCTGTGCTTACAAGTGGATACATCATTTATATGAATAACTTGCTGATAGATAGTGTTTAATATTTATGAAGAGTTTTTAATTGAGCCCACTTTTCACTGGGTGCTGGCAGAGTCTTCTAGTGATGCCTTGTGGCGTAAATGATCACAGCCAGTCACTGAGATACAATTAGGTAACGCACAGATACTGTCACTCTTAAAATGCTACAATTAACTAACTGTCTGCTCGCAGTGAAATTTGTGTTCATTAAAATTTATTCAGAGATCAAATTATGCTTGAGTTAATGGAATGAGGAAAGGCCAGCCATCCATTATTGGAGAGGCCGAGGAAAAGGGGTTTTAATCCACAATAAACAAAATGCGGCTGAATTGAGAGCAAGTGTGAAGTACTGGTCAGTCAGTAAATGACTCAAATCCTTCAAGCACTGTCTTACATGACAGTGCTTGAAGGATTATTCTTCTCAGCTTGCTGCCTGTAAACATTTCAGCTTGTTTAGATTTCAGCATTAGTTATTGTAAATACTTTTGTGCTATTCACATTTCATGTAGTTTTTTCATTGTTTATGATGATATAATTGCAAGAGCCATATTTCTTCTGCTTAAAAGCCAGAGAAATATAAACATGTTATTTTAAGATGCTTAAGACTTTCAAATCTTCATGATTATTGTAAATGTCACTCCACAATAGTAATTTGTAAATATATACAAATGATATACAAATTACTATTGTGATTATATGCAAAAGATATCTTTTAGGTTTGGAAATTTGAAACTAGAGCCACATTACATAAAATGAGTGACATAGCATCATAAAGGTGTGCATTTTAACATAACCTACCTCTTAAAAGATCACAGAGAAGTCTGTAATTTGAGGTAAATCACAATAAACTTTCATGTCCAAAGACTGACAAACTGACAATAGATGCTTTAGCAAACCCTTTTAGGTAAAGATTGTCATAACAACAAGCTTAAGTCCTATCGTGACATGTGACACACAGAGTAGGGAGACTGTGAGTAGTTTGAAATTGTAATTACTGCTGCATGTAAAGTCCGCAGTGACTGACAGCTCTAACAACGATGTGAATGAGTGGAATTGTCTTGGAGAAGGGGAAAGCTGAAAAAGGGCTCTTAGCAGCAATGATCGAACGCGGCGCAGCCTGCAGAGCTGACTTGATGTATTCTGACACACTGGGAGGTCTGGTGATGGACAGCTCTCTCTGCAGGGTATACCTTTAAGAGAAGTGGACTGCAGTCCCTTGGGGGCAGACATACCTGAGCCACTCAGACAAGGTGAGACAGATCCCTCCACTGGCTCGTCACAGGGCTCATAGAGCCTGACTACAGAAGCAGACCTGGTGACAGGGTAATAGGCCAATTACCAGTGATTTGTCCTACAGTGGGCGGAGAGAGAAAGTTCTCTGGAACTGTCACTGCCAGACAAATGTGTGATATCCCAATAGTGCTTTGTCATGGTGGACTCTTTCTAAAGGTTAGAGTATTGAGTTTCAGTTTCCCTTTGTTGGTGGATTTTCCCATTGTTGGAGAATGTTTTGTCATTCCCTGCTCCTCTGTACTTTGCTGCTATATGCCAGATGGACATTTCATATGAACAAAAAATAAATACTTTTTTAAAAAGGTAAAATAAATAAATAAACAGAGAGAAATATGATATAAGGTTTATTTTTATTTAATGTATGTCTAATTGTTTTCCCCAAGAATATCCACTTTTCCAGGATCTGTCTTGTCTCTTTCCACTACAGCTTGCTGGCATTGCTTCAGAAGCAGTCGTTTTGGCACAGAACTTCCTCTATTTCCTCTTCGACTATCAAATTTTCCTTTGTCACTTTCCACTGCCATCCAGCAAAAGGTGCCTTTCATTTACTGTCTGCATTATTCATTATTTTTATTTTGGGGGTTTTTTGTTTTGTTTTGTTTTTTCATTGTAGCAGTTAAAAGTTGCCAATTTTTCATTCAGGTACAAATGTAAGTGTGAGGAAGGGTTTTTTAAGTTTATTTAGGAGAAATAGAAGTACATCCCCTTATTTCCTCGGATTTTGATGGTCATGGTTTGCATTTTAGTCGTAGTCCATTGAGATATTATGCTAAGGCTGTTGTTTGGCAAAGCAGTGGACTGGCAGCCTGTTCCGGATGTACTCTGCCTCTCACTCACTGCACAGTACGTTACTAATAAACATGATTAATGTCACTTTTCTTTTTTGCCTGATGTTTATTCCAGTTCTTCAAAAGAAATTGTACCAGCAGTATGACATATCTTACATCTACGTTACTGATTCCTGTCTGTGTCAGCGTCGGCCCTCACTGTCTGCTCCTGCCAGCTACCATGTCAGCCCCAGCTGCCATGCTCTAATGACAGCCAGCTGTTTGATCGGCTGTGCTCCTGTCACTGAATATGTGTGAGAAACCTGCCCCTTGTTCCCTTGTTCATTCCACAGTCACATCATAACAGCAGTTTTCACAGTAGCCAGTAAATGTAACTTATAGTCATGGATATGAGAGAGTTATTGTCTGGGAATTCTGGAGCTGTGTTACTTACAGCAGCATGGCCGGGTGAGAAGGAGAAAAGAGGCTTCACTTCACTATGCATTTATCCAAGATTTAGTCCTCATATCCTGGTGTGTATCTATCTTTTAAAACGTTACCTTTTGCACAGAGGCTCACTTGTCTTTGATAGTGTCTCAGAAGAGTCCATCAAGAAGTACCCCGTGGCATCTAGGAGACCTAATGATGTCTCTTTAGTGCCATTTGACAGCCCTGACCCTGTGGTGTCCAAGAGATGCATTGATTTTAGGTAGAGGAGGTGGAAATGAGCGCTTCTTCTCTCTTCCTCTTTCCTGCCTTGGTTTTCAGAGGACAAGAGTGCCACAGAGCACCGTTGGCTGAGGTACAATAGATGTACTCCATACTCAAATGTCTTAGTGCAGCATTAAGTGTGACCAGGCAACCCCACACACAATCAGTCCCTTACACTGTGGAGGTATTGGCATACAGGTCTCCATCCTGTGCTAAGCATGCCACTGAGTAAGAGATACCTGTCCATGGTATTTATAGGAGGAAGTCCGTCTCTCTGATTTAGGGTGGAAAGTGGTGCAAATGTGCAATGAAAATGTTTGCTGACTCATTATAAATCCTGAAAGGGGTTTAAGTCACAGCACTCTGAGAGATCAGACATGTTGGTGTTTGTTTGTGTACTTGCTGTGAACAAGTTTAACATTTATTGGGTTGGACCTGGACACTAATTACATAATTAGTTTAGACAACTTGGATAATTAGGTGAAATCAAGTAATCGCTTGTCCAGCCTGTTGCTTTCCATCCTTTCATCTCAGCACAGTGATTTCTTTTCAGGATGTGGACTTTGACAGCTAAACCTCAACATTTAACGTCTCCTTCTTTGCCGACAGACTGCAAACATTTTTTTTATTATGCTGAATGTAAGTCAGTTACACCCCTGATGATTTGCACAAGTAATATTCTCACAAAGGGAGTATCTTGGAAAAATGTTTAGAACAATGAGCAGATTTTCTGCTGTCAAAATAATAAATACCTTATATTTATTTGAAAGCACAGTTCAATATGTCACTGAGATGTTACTCTACTTGAGTCACTCAATTCTACTTACGTTACATATTTATGCTTTACTCAATGTGTAAATTACGTTTTATACTCATTACTTAACAGACATTAGGACAAAAAACACAGTGTATGACTTCTTCAGTATATCGCTTTAAATCACTACCAAATGATCGCTTTTTTGTTGCCTTAATATTAATACATATGTGAGGGACTAAGTCTTGTTTGCCACAAGTCCATCCTAATGTGCCAGTACTCAGGGAAAAGTATTCTCATTTTACCTCTAAACTGTCATTAGGATAAGATGTTTCCTCTGCAAGAATGAACAAGTGTGACCTTTGGCCCCCGCCCATCCATCTTCAGGGTGGATAAGACAGAGCTATGAGATAGTGTTGTTTATTGCGTCAGCCAAACTCAGCAAACCTGCTGTTTTTCAAGCTTGCAACCTGAGTAATATGAGAAGGCAGAGAACACATTTTTTCTGTTATTTGCCTTGGGTGTTTTAGGAGAAGTGTCTATAAATAAGTTTGCTTTTTAAGATCATCTGCAAACTGTTCTGTTGAGAAAGACAGGCACTAAGCCATAAACAAACAAACAGGAGGAACAAGAGCTGAGAAAGAGTCCATATATCAGAGTTTCAGTGTGATTACTTTGAATTATTCTAATGTGATTTCCTCCCTTGCCCCTGCTGTAACTCAGAGCTTACTTGTGAAATATTTCCTCCTAAAAAAAAAAATCTGTTAGACAGCACAGACTCAGAGCCAGTCAAAGACGTGACGCAAAGGTTGAATGTGTGGTCAGTGATTCAAGTTTAAAGAAATCCAAAAGTCAGACTGCAGTTGTCTATAATATATACGGTTTCTTTAACTTGATTACTACAGAACCAGTCACGATGAGAAGAGTAAATATTTCCAAGTTTGTACAGCTGGCTGGACAATAAGCTGTGTGACAGACACGAGTGGAATGACTCATGCGAGATTACTAAATGCAGTGCCATTTGAATGAAAATATTTATTCAGATGGTAGTGATGACTTTTTGGAGTAGTTTTACAAAAATATGCAGGCTACACTAACTCAATTTAAGATCTTAAAGGTACTACACTTTATTTCAATATGTAGTGACACTGAGGCACACCTAATCCCCACAAGGTTTGGGAAAAAATGTTAAAAGGAGGAGCACAGCATTCACTCAGTCAGCGACAATGGTGACAAAATGAAATCAGCTGACTTTAAAAATTAGATGCTAAATATGTGCTTGCAGTCAATATACTTTACATTTCTTCCAAACGTAGAAAAAAAAGATGAATTTAAGATTTATTTTTTGAAGTTTACTGGGACGCAAAACTGTGATTTCTTATTGTCACGTCAACTGACTGTTAGCTGGTTATCCTAGAATATATGCAACATAGTCACTAAACACTGAAACAAAGTTTAAGAGCAGCATTTATGATCTAAAATGAAAAAAATATTCAGAAAATGTCTGTCTTTAAGCTATTTGCACACCTAACACCGTCAATGTTACAAATTTCCTAAATAAGGAAAAAAGTTCACTGATTGAAAAAAAGAATCTACTAGTATTTTATGTTGGTTTAACATAAAGATTATGCACTACAAAGAGGATGTGCAGTGTAAACAATCGTATTTCTCTATGGGCACATCTACTGTGGATATATTGGCAGAGCGGGAGATAGTGGACAAGCTATCACTGCAGTGTATTTTGTCATGTGTCAGTTTACATGTCTCTACATCCTCACTCAAACTCACTCCCACTTTAATCTACTGAGCTCCTGACCTGCTGCTGTTCTGTCACCCTGACATGTTTAACAAATACTGTCTGGTTCAGGCGGGATAGACCACGGTGTTACCGAGGTGTTGTTGTCTGTCGCCACAGAGGGTGATGGATTATGCAGGATTCTAACTTCTTCAAACTTCAAACGCCCCTGCTCTTTTCTTCAAGGCAGAAAAACAGATAAATCTTTGAAATACAAATATTTTTAATTTTAAAAGACAAAAAGTGATCTATGTATTGCCCTTTCCTGTATTTAATCCAGTGACTTCCTTTTCAACAGCAGCAGCACCACACAGACTGCCTGAACAGCTCCCTTCAATCACTCAGCACAAAAGCAACAAAACACTCCTCTGTAAATATTTCAGTGGCTTCAGCACCCCGTCCAGAGCCCTGCTGCTCGCTGTCTGCTGGTCCTCGGACTGAGCCATTGTGTGTCCCATGGCAAACTGTTTTGTGTTGTGCTGCTGGACATGGCTGTGCTGTTGTAGGAAGGCAGCAGTGCCTGCATGCATGCAGTAGCAGAGGAGAGGATTAGGGGTGGTGTTTCTCTGTCTAACTGGCTGCCAGGCATGCTCTGCTGACTTGGCACAGAATGCACAATTTACATCATTTAGTTCTGCTTATTGCTGACTGAAAATCCAGTTTAAATAGAGTTCTGATTGTTCATTAAGGTGGGGCAACAACCAAGAAGAAAAGAGAACATTTTGCTCACTAAGTTGTATTGACATTTTATTTGCTTTATTTTGTCACAGTGCCAACAATAGTCATCGCTTCTCTTTGTAAAAGATTTTTTAGTATGATAACAGTTTTACGGTTTGCAGTCTTTTGAGGGAAGTTGTTTATGCTCACATTCCAGGATCACTGCTATAATAAATAGGAATCCTGTTTTAGAATGGATTTGCCCTTGATATGAGCCACTGTGCTTCCGTGAACCAGTCTTCAGGGAGCGCTTTCCAATAAGAGTAATGTCCCCCCTGTGCATGGCCACCATTCAACAATTTACGGGCAGATTACAGATTCTAATAAAATTTTTGCAGCCTTAATTAAAGAATCTGCTCCCCATTTTATGATTGTCCAGTTCCCCTCCACCACTTCTATCCAATTTAATTATTCTGATGTACATAATTAGCACGAGCTGGCCATTGTTCACCTCATTTGCATATTATATTGGATAATTGAATGAGAGTGGCTGATGATTAAATTAGGGTGAATGACAGATGATTCAGCTCGCAGTGTGGAAAAGTTAACAGAATGAGCAGACTGGGAATACGACATGTACCTTTTGAATATTTATACGCCCCACCAAGGTCCTCCCCCAGCAGACGCACTCTGCTAATTTAAAAAATGTGCAGCAGTGCAGCAGCAAAAATTGGGTGCTTCCAAGTAACAGGATGTTGTTTTTTCACTTCTAGCTGCTCCTTGGTGCTTATTGCTTTGCATAAAGAGGAATGAAGCCAGTTTCGAGCATATGAGAAACACCTTTTTGAATGTTTTAAATGTGCCTCTCCATCATCAAGGCAGCACATTTACAGATTGATAAGACAAATGAGACTAGTGTGGGGAAATTCATTTCCAGGCACTTCCAGTGTAAACACAGACTCCCGGTGCCTGCCTGCCTGCCATACTATAGACAGGCTGGACTTTTCTGATGAAGGAAGAGACATGTGGAACATGTTTTAAACCCATGTGAAAATGGAAATAAAATGCAAATATATAAACTCCTAAATCCCAACTACGCAAACTTATTTCCTAATCAAACCCAAGAGTAAATAACTTTTTTTTTCAGTCAGTTAGAATCCTTTTTTCTCTGTTTATTGGTTGAACATGCATTTTGTCACCTTGTTAATTGATTTGTCATGACAAAAGCTAATTAGTAGTTGCATCCTACATCCATCCCTCTCCCTGGAATTTTTCCATGCGGGGTTCAGGCAGGATAAATGTTTAGAGGGAATATTTGGAACAGCTTTAGCCTTTCACATGCTAATGTAAGCACTGGCGGCACAAGAAAGCTGGCCTGACCCAGAGGCCACTCGGTGACACAGTCTGCTGATTCAGTGCCGGCAGCCCTGGCTTTGTTTATGTGTGTGCACGAGAAATAATGCACGTCATAAAAAGGAAAACTTTGAAGGGGAGCCACTATCCCCGGATGATAAATGCCCCCAGCTCTTCGGATGTAAATAACTCTTTCCAATAGTACAAAAGCCATCTCAGGAGTGACTTATACACCGTCATTTTACAATAACACTGAGCCATGTTTCCAACCCTGGAGTTCTTCACACATTGAATCATCCTCTTGTCATCTACAAATTTGAACAAAACTGTATGACTATTTAGAGGAGATTTTTTAAGTAAAATGTACTCATGCTACTGAGCCATCAAAGCAAAGCTTCTGATAAATACATTAAATTAATATACTTACTTAATATACTGATGTATCCTGCAGGAGTTTTGTGCTAAATCACAGAGTGAGTATATGCAGACAGGGTATAAAGCACGCTCCATTAGTTTACTTCAAGGATTGTCCATTTTCAAACACAATTTGCAACACATGTAACTTGTGTTTGTCTTTGTGTCCCACATACCTTGTAAAATCTCTTCTGTTCTCTGTGTTATAGTAAACATCAGTACACAAAGTGTCGTCTCATTGTCTGGTCGGAGTCATTTCAAGGGGCAGAGGAATTTACACAGTCTTGGGATCTGTCAGCAGGTGGTATAGGAAACTGTAAAGATAAGTCTCTTCAGCAGCTTAAGTCTAGCTTCCTTTTCACAAGAGCCTTCGGCATTTCTCAGATCTCCCAGATACAGCCGTGCCCTCACTCTTATCAGAAACCTGACCATGCCCACTTCCAGCTCCTATTAGACCAATGCATATCTCAGATCTCCCAGTAAAGGATGTCCAGGATGTCTACACTAGGAACAAACATGTATCTCTTTTGTTCTTTAATATGTTGCGTTATTGTTTGTGCTTCGTGTCATTGTTGCAAAAAACAGCACATTACCAAATAAAGCAAGGGGATGACCATTTCCTTTATGGGTTACGGTTGAAATAAAAAACAATATGAAAAAAGTAAAAATCAAATGTTGTACAGCTATTGATGCTTAACGTTAAAGGTGAATAAAGTATACTAGCTAACAACAACCAGCTTAAATATGTGTAGATTTAGCTCTATCTTAGATGAATTGTTCATAGTTCTTTATTTAATACAGGTAACAATTTCACATAACACCCAACTCCCAGAAATACTTTTTTGATAAAGTTGGTGCTAGATGAATAGTCAGAAGTTACAATCATCCTTTGGAGTCACCATCTGGGCACCATGGCTATCTGTATAAAAAATTCATAATAATCCACTAGTGGATCTCCATCTCCAGAGCCACAGAACAAGAGCAGATAAAAATCTATAAATCTACTTGAAAGCAGGCATTCAAAGGATTTGCT